>NC_064926.1:34472272-34785454 GCF_023897955.1 Schistocerca gregaria
GTGGTGGTTTCCCGTTGCCTTCCACATCCTATGCCGTTGACCATCAGCTGGTTCTTCCGCCTTTGGAAATGATTTCTCATTTCCAGGGCAAGAGGGTGCCCTGTCCAGCAGATGCTGGGGTGATGACTTATCCCGGTCATCCTTCGGTCCCTGTCTACGTTAGCCATCATATGAAGTGATGTTGCCCACTCTCTACCGCTTGGAGGTGTAGATCAGGAGTTTCCCTTCATCGGGTCTAGGACCTTAATGGCATTTCCTAGTCCCCTCCAGTACTTTAGAGTGTGTACACTATGCACGCATTCAAAAATCAACTTATGATTCATTCAGAAATAAACTTAAAATGTGATCAAAAATGTTAAAAACCAACAGGAATGTGTTTCAAAATCATTCGCATAATCTATAGACAAACGTGCGCTGAATGCTAGGCGCTTTGTGAAACAAGTTCTTTTTCCTCAAGAATATGAATTTGGCGCCCCCTTTTCCCGGTAGCATCTAGCTGCTAGCTGCTTGCTGCTACTGTTTGCAGAGTCAAGTCACATTCCTGTAGCCAGAAGCGGCAGAATCTGCTGCTCAAACGCGACTTAACTGCTCATGCGCATGAGCCCGCTCGTAACTGCTAAAACGAATCTAATGTAAATAGTTGTGACTTCACGCTCATCGGAAGTAATTAGTTGTTGTGAAGCACCGCGTAGTCTTCCTAAGGACTTTGACACGTTTTGCTGTTGGCACACGCTTGCATGAGCACTGTGTGTGGTCGTTGTATATGGCGCACTTCCTTTTCGTTTCTTTCTCTCAACGTTTTACTGTTGAAGTGCTATTCTGCAGTAGCGAGACACAGTAATATCCTTTGTTGGAGCATCGGTTCTTACCAGTCAGAATTACAAAAATTTAACAGGCAACTAAAACAACGAAAAATTCCCGGAATTCTAAAAGATTCCTGGGTTTTTCCCGGTTTTCCGCGGGATGAAAAAATTCCCGGGGTTTTCCCGGATCTCCCAGTTGTCCAGGGTCGTATAACCCTGTAAATTTCACTCTCCAAACAAATTAAACCTGAATTACGCTCCGCTTTCTTGATTAGCGACGTTTTATGAAGCAACAGTCCAGAAATTTGTTGACACTCTGCCGTAGAAAGATGGGCATTTCCCGACGAGAAAAGTTTCAACTTGTGACTACGAAGAGCGTTTTTCTATATAACTGAAAGGGGTGGGCATTACGGTGTAAAAAAATGCATCGCCAGACCAATTTTTAAATGAGCCACAGTATTCAATGTAACTCAGTTGCTGTGCAAAGGGCGAAGGTTGCAGTAGTGTTTACGAAACCTATTTATTTTCGGATGATCTTCCTAGATGTATCCGAACTCCACATGTAGGGATTCGATCATGAGTTTCCAAAAACTCATTCAGATGGCTTCACCTGCTGGATGAAGAACTGGAATGTATATGAAGTAGTGAGATTCCACGGTGAAGAACTCTAGACGTCTTCATTAACGGCCGATACTCGTTATGTTATTGTTCCACATAACATGGAGGTTATCTGCCTAACGTGGCACATGATACATGGGTCACCGATTGTGTAGTTTATAGGTCTGCAAGCAAAAATGTGTGGGTATTACATATTGGAAGGTGCCACCCAGAGGCAGGCTAAGGGTGTGCATCTTAATCCATCGAGAGCCTTCTCAGTCGAAGACTATTTGCAGTGCCTGTACAGCAGTGTTTGTGGTGTACCGCCACAGCTGGATTATACAGTATAGTCGACTAGTATTTGATCGAGAGGGCATGAAGCGTACACTGCCTGCTACCTAAACTCGGATTGCCGCCTCATGACGATAAAAGGGTCATGTGTGATGAAAGGATTGAAACTCTCCCATTCTGATACTATTCATGTGTTGAGAGAGAGCGGAAGAATGAGATTGGGTGTAAATGTTACAGTGTGTGTATGTGTGTGTGTGTGTGTGTGTGTGTGTGTGTGTGCGTGTGCGTGTGTGGGTGTGCCATTTAAAGCCAAGTGCGTTAGGAATATTTGCTGTATGCACTTGTAAACATATACCTTGTAAACAAAACATATCTATGCATCATGTTCTTCGTAAAAAATTGTACTATATAGGTGCACCAACAAAAAAACTTTATGTCGAAATATATATACTCATTTAGCACGTCATATAAATTGAATAATTCTTAAGTTTCACCTGTCACTAGCCATCCAAGTGTGATTAATTTTTAAGCATATATATAACATATGCATTGAGTATTATCACCAAATTCTACCTCAAAAACGAAATTGTACCTTAAGAACCAAATTGTATCTCAAGATTGAAATAATATATGTAGGATTTGAATAAACCAAAAAAGTCATTAATATATTTCTCTGTCGTTGTTATTAAAGAAACATATCAGAATTGTTTTTAGAAAGGATATACAAGACGCAAATGAACGGATATTCAAGGAAAAACCACATTTTTTAAAACATGAAGATGAAGTTAAACATGGAAGATAAAAAAGCATATAAAATAGTTGCATAGGATTATGCCTAGCGTGCAGCACGAATTGGACGACGGCAGCAGGAGGTATGTGACGGCGTTTGATTCCAAAGACATATAGCAAACACATCTACAATTGTATCATCATTTCTGGAAGACAGCCACAGACATACTCTCTGGGAACAGGACTAAAAGAAATCAGTTACAGATCGTGAGGTAAAATTTCATTTATTGTTCATGGAGTATAAAACTAACTTTACATTTTCATAAGCAGACATGACACTATTTTCAAACATCTTCTTGAGTGGATGCAGAGCAGGGCACTCGTAGAAGTACAGGCCTTGAATAGCAGCGAACTTGAAGATTCGATGCATCCATGTGATCTTCTCCGCGTCCTTGAGATACATGATGGTATTCGTGTGTTCATATAAATGAAGCGACGTGACCATATCTGTGTTGGATATACTAGGATAATCGCTGTGAACTCTGTGGTAGAAACGGGTTCATCTCTTAGCCCTTCTGTGTCTAAGCTCACTTCACATTTTTAGAAGACCTCAGCATTGTATTATTTTCTAAGAATGTCTCTATTACACTAGCCTCTTCTGTGTAAGCTGGAATGCAACATTTTTAAATATGAACTGCCCACGCTTATCATCATAGAAAGCCTGAGGGTCTATAATAAAGTTCACATCTTGAGATGCCATTGTGAAATCCTCTGAGTGTAACTCAGCAGCTGTTGATTTATACAGTTCGTTGCACAACACCAGTAGGCAGGCAACAATTAACCATGTTGTCCGGTGGAGCTAGAGCATACACTTCAGTATGTTCTGCGAAATTTTCTGTAGATTCAAATTCAGTTCGTTTATCTATATGTCCAGATTCAACTATCGCATTCTGTTCTAAACAGTCTATTACTATGACTGGCGCCAGATCGTTGAATTTCCATAGACAGAGTACACGTCCTTCCTCTACATAGTATGAAGCACGGAACCTTGGATACATGTCACATGCCAGATTGTATCTTTTGTTGTATTCCGTCTTCTGTAGGTCTGAACTGCAGGTATTATGAACCTGTGCGTCTCCAATGGAGCAGAGGTTTTCATAGCCTACGTTTGCCTGCTTGTAATTGGTAGCACTGGGTATTCAGAAACCTCCCACGAATGGAAAGATAACGGCAGACATACGTCGGTATTCACTTCTAAAAGCTTCAAACGTTCCCCATCCGATGCAGTAACGTGCGCCATTCATCATATTACTTTATTGATGGTTATCTTGTTTTCCTCTTGAGCTTCTTCAATGTATGAGATGTCGTCCATTGCACTCCATACCATAATATGCTCTCTGTTTAGCATTCAGAACAGTTTGCTGCATGCCTCAAAGTAACCCATGAGCAGTTTTAGAGGTATACATCCATTAAATCTCTCGCACCCTATCGGTTTTACCCACTGGGTGGTCTATGAACCATCCAGTATTTTGTAAATCATTCAAAGAAGAGAATGAAACAGTAAGGTACTTTTTAAGAGTAGATGCTATGCCTACATTGCCTGTACTGTCAATCTCGACCTCATTAAGTTCATATCATATGTCATGAAACAAAACGTAAAAGTTTAAGTATAAGATTTAGTGCTACTATAATAGTACCATTGTACCATCCACTTTAGTAAATGGTTCTTCCAGACGCATGGGTGGTTAAAGCGCGCATGGGTGGTTAAAGCGTCTTGATGTTGCACGACAGTTCTAATTGTGGTTGATATTAGGTTGTCTTGAGACACTCGACATAGATTGCGGTGATAGGAAGTATATCCACTAACTGGTCGCATCTCCAAATTTATTAGCGTCCTTCTTACTAAACTTTCTTTTTGTGAAACCCAATAGCTGTCCTAGTAAACGTTTCTGCTCAAAGTCAATTGCTCCATTCGTTGTCATATTTCAGATTTAAGTGTAAACTTGTTTGCAAGTAGCATAATCCGTTTCTAGGCTCTTTTAAAACGTTGATAAATTGGTCAATATCGTATTCACCCTGTTCTATATACATATACATTTTTCGTAAATGTTACAAGCAACATGATGCGCAGACGCCCACTCAAGGAAGTATTAAAGTCATGGTAGCGATGATAATTGTAGAACACACGTCTTCTTATGGTAAAGTATCATTGTAACTCGACTAGTGACTACAGGTCTCCAAATGAGTCGAAATAATAGACGTTATTAATATACACCACCCAACCAGTGGGTTTCTCGTCCTCCAGCAACATTTAAATTAACAATTCCACGTTCTCTTTACTTCCACATAGTCTTCGGCAATGTACTACGCCACGGAATCTTCGAATGCTGAATTTGCCCTAACAAACTTCAGCAAATCTGTATTTTTAAGTGTCCACCCTGCTTTTTTTGTGTATCCTTGCTCGAATGGTTTCTAGTACAGCCCTTTCACGAGGGGTGCTGCTTTCATCATGCTGTAAGTCTTCTTGCTTCCTCTAGCTGCTCCTAAGAAAGTTCTGTGCGTTCTGGACTGTTCTGGCAATAGTTCCCGCACACCAGCCACTGAACTCGTCAAGGAGAGACCTGCGAGGCAGGACTGAGGAAGGGCATGATTCCAATTAACGTCTTGGGTATCAGGAGAACCCATGGTGCTGTAACCGGTCGTTAATGCTTCAGTGCGCTTTTAGCTGCATCCACTGCTGACAGAATACAGTTCTTTAAACACCCCTGCCCCACATTATTCTTCTTCTCCATCGTTGTCTTCTTCTTCTTCTTCTTCTTCTTCAGTGTACGACGTGTAGCGTTCATAACTTGCTTGAAATTCACACCCAGGCCCAACTTAATTTTGTCACACATGGTTTTATGAGCTGCAAATGCTGCAGTGTGCAGCACTAAGTCGATATACTTTCTCGTATATATCACCTTAGCTTCATCAGGTAAAATTTGAGCTCTAGTTCGACGTCCTTGGAGATATTTATGTTTTTCATATGCAATGTTGTTTTCCAAATACTCTCGTCAAGCAGATTAACCCCTTATCGCCACATGTCAATTGATTTTGAAGCTTTGTACCATGCCCACAGTAACTGTACAACCAGAATGTGCAATTCGATTGGACGTTTGTTGAGAATACCACCACTTCTTATAATGTATCTCCTACCTTGCATGTTACGCTGTTATACTGGTTGTGCTCTGTGCACCGCATTATACAGCAAATCGTCAGCGCCAATCCAGCTGTTTTGTGCTGTAGGAAGACAAGGCCCTTTGACTAGTTACCCATTCTTTTGACATCTTCACTCTATGCAAAACAGATGTGATTCTAAGCTCTTCTGCATTACCTCTGTGTAAAAAGATACAGAAATTTCAGTTCAAGTGTTATCCTTTAAGTCATAAGTACTGGAAGACGTTCTCTACACTCTGAGATCCACGAATATCTCACTAAAACAGTTTTGGAAGCATGACTCCTTACATTCTCTCTTGTTTTTTGAGATATGTAAGAAATTAAATTTCTGTTGACATGGATCCAGCATTTCAATACAGCAGTATACTGTGTCCATGAGTCCTCTATCATGAACATCGTTTGGTCTCATTTTCCTTGAGCTATGTTTGGTTCGAGAATGAAGTGCAGCTATTCCTGGGACCATATCTGTCCAAGTGAATCAGCAGTAAAGATCAAAATGTATCCATATCCTACCTTTGATTGTTGTGTTAAGACGTTCTACGATACTCACCATCAGATGGGCGAACGCTGAAAAATGATGCATTCCTTACCGCTGCATTATGGTCTTGAAACACCCATTGTAAAAATCTCCACTATGATCGGTTTGGAGGTTGTGTGGGCGTTGATTCGTTGGTATCTGTAACAAATCCTCAAACGTTTCTGAGACATATCTCCCCATTTTTTTGTAACACATATTGCCCAGGCAAATTTGGAGTATGTATAATTAACTATTAAAATATTTTTGAATCCATTATTCACATGTGAATATTCCTGTATATCTAGAAGGTCAGCCTGCCGTGAGTCATCCATGCCTTTAATCACAATATAACGACGATGGTCCATACTTATTCGACTGTACCTCTCTCTCAAAGGTCAAAGATCAAAGAAACAGGCGTGTTCGAGTGAGCAGTATTACCAGCAACAAGTGATGCACGAGCAGTCCCTGTGGCTCGAATACCTCATTGAAACCGGTGACTCAGTTATGCTGGATGTCAATGCCGTCACCAATCTGGAATGCAATATAGATTTCTTAATGATTCTGTATTTCTCACTGCATCTGTTTCCCACTTTCCTATGTACACCAGTCAAATGCAATATTTCACTGTACATGTCCAGATCTTTTGGTGATTAATTTGCAGTTTTTGTGAGATTTAGAAAAATGAGGTTCACTAGACCAGTTGTTTTTTAAAATTCCCTTTCAACTATCTGTATTGTTTCTTGCTTTTAAACTTACGCTGCGTGGCCAATTTGCATGTTCTTTCACCACTGACACTAAATGTTCTTTCTATCCTAGCAATGCTGTGATGGTTAATGAAATCACAAACGCCGTCATCCTTGTGTAATTTAGCTGAGAGTTCATCGAGAGACTCAATAACTCAGTTGCAAGTTTCTCTCAGTGTCTGTTCTCGACCGAAACGTCCTAACCTTAGCAGTCGTAACTTCTCTCAAACAGCCTTCTGTGTCGCGATGACATTATACTAAATCGATATGTTGTTATATACTAAGCAAACACCTTGGCAGAGTGCACCTTACATACATTCAGTGGAGTTAGTCGAACCTTTCCTGTTATTTTATGTACATTTGTTTCAATTCCATAAATTTTTCTGCTTAGTATCTACTTTCTTTCTCAGAAAGATCTGCGTGTACGTCTTACTCATCACTTACATCATACCTATATACAAAAACTTCCGGTAAGTTCCGTCTTACCTTGAGTTATCAATAATGAGAAATCTATTGTGTGTGATTCCAGTAATCCTCACATATCTTTACAAAATCGTTGAATCATATGTCGTTTCGTACAGGCTCTCAGTAAATTTGTTTTTAATTCGAATTGCCTTGTTTGAAAGCTTAATGAGATTTGCATTATCGTTTATTCAATTATTGTGGGATTCTCGAATGTGTTTGTAACTCAATTGAAATTCGTCAGCATCCATAAGATGAGCAAAACAGAAATATAGTAGAATTTCATCCTGTTTTTCCCCAGCAACATCGTCAAATATGAATATAGTATTTGGTTTTACTTTATCTGGTGGAGAGATTTGGCTGCTTTGACTGAGTGTCGAGTACGTTACCACATCGACACTTGTAAGTAGCTTTTGTAATAACTGGTACTTTGGCTGAAACTGCGTTATTGAAAATACATGTAAATGCTCAAAGTGGACTCCATTTTGTTGTGCTAACAACGAAATGACAACATTTGTCTTGCTGCAGTTGGATGTCCCTCCAATTGACACTCGTATATTATCGGATTGGAGTGTCCAATTCTTCTGGCCTTCTTCTGCACCATCATAGAATCAGTTACTTACAACAAAGTACTGATGGTGCAGCCATCCTGTCATGAAACCTGCTACATCCAATTATGGTGTGCAATTGGTTTTTATAGATATAGTCATGTCATCAACTATGCTACATCGTATACATAAACATGAAGGTATCGTCTATCATTCAGTTTAACCATGACTGAACGTGCTGATTGTGGCTGCGGTGTGCTGCAGATGGCTTCGCTCTGCTGTGATATTCTAGACATTGGGGTGAAAATATTGACGGTGTTAACGTTATTATGAGAGGTATGAACGAAATAAAAACACAGTTTGTGATAATATATGTATTTTTATTCAACAGTCACCCATTGGGTGCACTGTATATAAAAATCCTCTGGTTCTTTCTTTCTTCTCACATGTGCACAGAGTTTAGAAGAGAAAGCTTTTCTCTATTCAGCTTGTACCTCTCTCAAACTGATGTCTTTTCCTTTAGCTTCTTTTTCTGACACCATATTGATGCAAAGTTCTAAATTTATGGCATACACACTAGACATAATGAGATAGTTCACAATGTCTTTATACACATTTTGAACACACTGCAGCCCATAGTCCAGTCTTTCCAACACAAGCGATATCACCATCCATAGGCCGAACAGGTATGTAACTGTGGAATGTTGCAAATAAGTAGATCGACCTTCAGATCTTACCATGGCTGCTGCACTGTCATTCAATGATACTATAGATAACATTAGGTCAGCACAATAAATATCCTGGGTGGACGAGATGGACAATATTAGGAGGTCATCTGTTGATTGATGTATGTCTCTGCACAACACAGTTCATTCCATTCCAAGTCTGTAAATGGCGCTTCAACACTTTTCGATGCATTTTCAATCGCTAATACAACATGCCAGTCACTATCCCCAGATGCTTCTAAAGCAATATGTAAGCGCTTTTAACCGCTGTATGTTAGACTATAAGCTGAAATGAAAAGCAGTAGATGATTGGTAGTAATCGGCAGGCTTCTCATCCACCACATCAACATTCTGACTGTGCAGTAACACCAGAATGTTGTGGGATGGTGCATGTGTCATAGACTGGTACTGACCACAACATCTGAAGCAGGACACCCAGCACAGTTCGTCTGAGAGTCAGGGACTGACTGGTGGTCTTCATTACACAAATTAACCAGCGGGATGGTTAGTAACAGTTCGTTTTCCTGCTCAAAGATGCTGGTCAAGTGCGCTATAGGTTCCCATGGCGCTGCTGACACTGCTGGCCCTTACAGGTCAGAGGTCACTGCAGTCCCTAACGAGACAGTGATGGCTGCTGCGGATCTGAAAATGCTCAAGGTAGCTGCCGGTCTGGACGTGCTGGAGGTCACTTGACAAAGATGCAATACGACACAGACATAGAGTTGAACAATTAGATGGCACTAAGCCACACGCACTTACGTTTACGCTTCTTCTGTATTATGCAGGCGGATGAGGATGTTGGCTGCTGTTGACACTAAGTGGTTCTTCCACCGATCGACTGCAAATAAGCGCACATGCACTTAATGTCACCCTGATGTCACGATAAAGTGACCAGGTGTAGCTTTCTGGCACTCCCATTGGCTCCCACCAGTTTTCAGGTGAAGAAGGCGGTGAATGTATTCCTATTGCTACCTGAGGGAAGTGATAGTGGGGAAAAATTTTTTCAAGCGTTCTCAGTAGAGGTTTTGTGAAATATCTCAGCAGAGGCTCATACACTAAGATGAACGCTTCTGGTTCAGTTTGTCTGGGTTAGTGAAATAGGAAAATGTTGGCTGCCTGTACAGTGGACTGACTGGCCACTTCAAAAGCCACGAAGAGCTAAAGCACAGATGGTAGTCTCTATCAGTTGTGAAATGCATCATCATTATTAGCTCAAAAGTATTCCTCCTACGCTGACTCATTATCATCTCCTACCATTCCTCATATAGGAGGCTATGGACACAGTCCTCGGCTGTATGCTTACAGGTAATACACTTGCAACACTCCCAAACTGAACACATTATGACCTTACTTTCTCAGGAGGAGAATGTATTATGAGACACTGCAGTACCATAGTTCAAAACTGATTTAAGTAACCATCAAAATGCACACTATACTACGACATCTCTCATTTTTTCATCATACGTGCTCCATAGTGAGATAGTTCTGGTCTGACAGATCAATAGAGGCTGGACTGCTGGCAGCAGCATGTGGAACTAGAGCCACTAACCCACATGGCACACAGATTAGCGTGCTCTGCACTCTGTTTGTTGCCAAGCAGCGCCCAGATAAGACACACACATGCAGGTGACCCACAGTTATTACATTATGTGAAGTGGGGATGGGGATGCAGACATGAGCTCAACCCAAGTTGGGGAACCCAGTCTCCAACAAACTGATTAAATACAAAATATGCACACTGAACTGAATAATGCAATATTGATATTCATTTGAATTTTGTGTCATGGGATCCTTCCCCTCCAGCACAGATTGAGCCTTTTTGCTAACTTTTTCGAGATGTTGGAGAGGAAGTGGGGGAGGGGAAAGGAATTGGAGATGACATAATTAAATGCTCACTGTTATTGGTCAGTTAATTTGATATCTAAAGTGTCCTCATCTCTTAAGAGGAGAAGGATGGGGTTGTTCAGTATATACCAGTGGGATGGAAAGTTTGTCAGTAGAATGGATTACTCCCAGGGGATCATCAATCAACCCCCTGGGGCTCATGAATCAACATGTCTGCATAAGGGCCACACTCAACCTAAACCTGGAGTTTTAGTCTCAGGTACAACTTCCTATGACAGCAGGAGCGCTCACTTCATTATAATTTACACTCTGACTACAAATCTGCACATGAGTCTGGTGATTCGACCTATTGTGTTGCCACTCATGAATAGCAGTTCAGAGGGTGTTTTCTAAAGGGTAAAGCTCACCCACATACTGCTGTTGTATTTCAATATACTCTCGAGGATGTCGACATGTTGCCTTGGCCTACTCAGTCACCAAATCGGAATCCAGTTGATCACATATAGGTCATCATCAGATGACAACTACAGTGTCATCCACGACCAGCATTAGCTGTACTTGTATTGACCGACCAAGTGTAACATCCATGGATTTGTATCCTACTAACTGACATCTGGCACTGGCACAACATAATGCATGTATGTTGGCATACTTACATTCAACATTCTGGAGGTTACACCCGTTATTAACTTACTAACATTTCATATTTGCAGTAGCCTATCTTGCACTTACATTAACCTGTGATCATGCAATATTAATCACTTGAGTAAGTTACCTAGACAATTGTATTCAAAAAATTTCATTACCTTACATTAATTTAGTTGTTGGTGTAGCGATTTTTTTCTGTCAGTGGAGATGAGTTTCATAAGATCCAACAAAACCCATTCAAGATCCATACATCTCATCTTGAACATACTGTGACAGTACCTTCTAAGGAGGAGACAACATACTGATACACTGCTACGACATGGTTCAGAACAGAGCTAAAATATCCAGCAAAATGCATACTATACCACAACATCTCTCATTTTTCCTTCATCATTAACGAGTGCTATATAGTGAGATCGTTCCTGACAGCTAAGCACAAACTGAGCGATTTAGGAGTGGATGGCAGCTGGAACACTACTGTCGCCTGGTGGCAGCACTGTAACTAGAGACTCAGCCGGAGCCCGACCTCTGTGACATGCAGGCAGTTGCATTCTGCGATCTGCTCAGTGGTCAGCGGTGTCCTAGCAACAGACACACGCGTGGGTGACAAAAAATGGTGGCTAACATAGTGCACTTCATTCCATTCTTTCGTTCTTGCAGTTCTTATGTCGTAAGTGGGGTAGGGGGTGTAGATGTGAACTCTACCCATGTGGGGGAGCCCTGTCTACCACAAGCTGATTAAATAAGGAATGTGCAAATTGAAATAAACAATATATTATTGTCTTTGATTTGAGTTTTATGTTATGAGAGTATACACTTGCAGCACAGATCGAATCTGTTTCCCACCAGTTTCCAGGTGGTGGAGGAGAGGGTGAGAGTAGAAGAGGAGAGGGAAAGTGGTGGAACAGTAATTAATTGCGCAATTTAATTAATTAGTCAATTAACTTGATATCAGAAGAGTGCTCGTTTTGGCGAGGATATGGTGGTATGTTGGGGATTTCCTAGACGGAGGGGCAGGGGTGAGTGTTTCTCAGCACGATGGATTATTCCCAAGCGAGTCATAAATCAACCCCTAAAGGGTTATCTATCAGCATAACAATGGGTTAAGAGGAGACATTTAACTTGACTCTGAAGGTATGCTTTGCTCATGAATATACCAACAGGCATAAAGAAAATGTGTCAGACTCAGGCTTTGTCCCAGTACTCATAACCTTTCTCATAAATAGATTTGGAAGCATATTATTAGGTAAGAAAGCAAGTACATGCATCATGGAGGCTATACTTTGGGAACATTACAATCAGAATGCTGCTGTTTTACTTTATGCGGGATACAGAAAAAAAACTACGTTCATCCGCTTCCTCCTTATTTTTTTATTGTATGTAGGCTTGCAGTAAATTTGAAACTACCAAGTGACACTTGTTGCTTCTTCTGCAGTGTTATCTACTAATATATCAATGATAGAAATCTTCTAATTTTGACTTGCGCAAGTGCTCCGCCTTTAATTGAGTTGTTATCAAATTCCTGAGTGCACTTATCAACATGGCGTATCTGCTATTGCTTCATTATATCAAGATACATCAAACGCCTGGATACCGCCTTGTATAACAGCGGCAGTGATATGAAAAAAAGAAGCACGAGCGCATCCGCTACATGATGTGTTACTACTAGAAAGTTCATATTTGTGCTGGTGTACTGGTGATTGCCTAAACCTAGTCTCAATGTGTGCCTGACAAGGATATCCTGCTGCTTCATTTTTACAGTTGTGAGGCTGAGTAATGAACAGCGTACCACAAAATATTACAAAATAACAAGAAAGCTTCTTTCAAGCCATTGATCCTATTTTCTGTTCAGTAATTTGCTCATCATTTGTAAGATTTAATTTTACCCCTTTCTTAATACTGAAGTTACACTGAAGAGATAAAGAAACTGATACATCTGCCTAGTATGACGTAGGGCACCCGTGAGCATGCATACTAATGTCTGAAGTAGTGCTGGAGGGAACTAACACCATGATTCCTGCAGGACTGTCTATAAATCCGTAAGAGCACGAGGGGGAAGAGACCTCTTCTGAACAGCAAGTTGCAAGGCATCCCAGATATGCTCAATACTGTTGACGTCTGGGGAGTTTGGTGACCAGCGGAAGTGTTCAATCTGAGAAGAGCCTTCCTGGAGCCACACTATAGCAATTCTGGACGTATGGGGTGTTGCATATTCCTACTGGAATTGCCCAATTCCGTCGGAAGGAGCAATGAATATGAATGGATGTAGGTTATCTGACGCGTTGCTTACGTACATATCAACTGTCACAGTTGTATGTAGACGTTTCAGGGGTCCCATATCACTCCAACAGCATACGTCACACACTATTACGGACCCCCCACAGGCTTCTACATTCCCGTGATGACATGCAGGATCCATGGGTTCATGAGGTTATCTGCATACATGTACGTGTTCATCCGGTCGATACAATTTGAAACTAGACTCGTCCGACGAGGCAACATGTTTCTAGTCGTCAACAGCCCAATGTCGGCGTTGAATGGCCCAGGCGAGGCGTAAAGCTTTGAGTTGTGCAGTCATCAAGGGTACACGAGTTGACATTCGGCTCCAAAAGCCAAAACCGATGATGTTTCGTTGAATGGTTCGCACGCTGATAATTGTTGATTGCCCAGCATTGAAATTTGTGGAAAGGTTTCAGATCTGTCACCTTGAATCATTGTCTTCAGCCGTCGTTGGTCCCGTTCTTGCAGGATCTTTTACCGGCCGCAGCGACGTCGGAGATTTGATGTTTTACCGGATTCCTGATATTCGCGGTACTCTCATGAAATGGTCGTACAGGAAAATCTTCATTTCATGTCTACCTCGGAGATGTTATGTCCCATCGCTCGTGCGCCGATTATAGAACTCACTCACATCTTGATAACCTGCCATTGTAACAGCAGATCTGACTGCGCCAGGGCCTTGTTGTCTTATATAGGCGTTGCCGATGTCAGCTCCATAGTCTGTTTACATATCTCTGTATTTTCATACACATGCCTACATCAGTTTCTTTGGCGATTATGTGTAGTTTTACTGGTTTATAATGTTTTGGGACCGACGATAAGTAGTCCGGTTATTGGGAGAAGTAGTAACGTAGACTGCTGCCAAACAGTTGACATCATTGTTAAGGCCCCACCAGACACTCTCTTTCCGAGTAATGATCCATGATGAACTAGTAGCTGAAATGAAAATGTCGCCTATAGCAGGGTTCAAGAACAGGTGACTGATGCACGAGAGAGAAAGTTTGAGGAGACAAGTGAACAGTCTACAAGTACAGATCAGCTACGCCCATACGAAGTGTCAGTCGAGGCTTGAGGGCTTATGGATCTCTGGGCTCCAGTTCAGCACAGCCAATTAGGAAGCTGATACCATCTTCATCAGTGCCACTAAGAAAGTCATATACCAATCAGACACTTTAATCTGTGTTTGACTTGCGCAGCCTTGAATTCTGTGTGTGGGTTTTGGAGCTATGAACGTATTGTCCCACCACGTGTCTGCCTGCATACTTATAGACTTATTCTCATTTACTCTCGACACAGCAGAAAATTAATATGTTTACTTATTGGTTCTGATGGTATTTGCACGATGCAGCGTTGTGTGTGCTGATAAGAAACGTGTTCTCTGATGTATCTTGAAGATGCCAACATCTGGACGGTCTGAGCTCTGGAATGGACACTGACGTACAGCACAGTTACACGCATGTGTAACCGATGTCATTAACGCACGCTTTTGCGGTGGTGCTCGAGTCGGAGATAACGAGTCCGAATCCCGATGGTGAAAGAATTTCCACTGTACGTATTTGTGTGGTAAGGGGACAAGAGGTGGTGCGTAAGGTTTCTGTTCATCAGATTGAAAGCCACTGTCCTGTATTGCATTTCAGTTCTGAATTGGTTTGATTTTGTCTCACAGTCTTGTGATCCAGTAGAAAATAGTTTCAATATGAAAACAGAAATCAGTCACGGAGCGTAATAATGGAGACTATAGCAAGTGCAGTGGGCAGATATCAAACAGTCCGCCAGAATATTGCCGCGGGCCACTCTCCTCAGAGCTTACCCTGTTCTTATGGGGGGTGGCACATACGTCACTAGTCATCATCACTTCTACTCGCTTATATGTGTGTGTATGTGTGTATGTGTGTGTGTGTGTGTGTGTGTGTGTGTTTGTGTGTGTGTGTGTGTGTGTGTGTCGCCGGCCTCGGTGGCTGTGGGGTTCTAGGCGCTCCAGTCCGGAGCCGCGCTGCTGCTACGGCCGCAGGTTCGAATCCTGTGTGTGTGATGTCTTTAGGTTAGTTAGGTTTAAATAGTTCTAAGTTCTAATCGATTGATGACCACAGCAGTTGAGTCCCATAGTGCTCAGAGCCATTTGAACCATTTTGTGTGTGTGTGTGTGTGTGTGTGTGTGTGTGTGTGTGTGTCAGGTAACCTTCTTAACAACTGCATTAAGTTTTAAAAGATTTTATTCTTTACACCTACAGTCAAGGCAACTTAAGGAAATTGCAGACACCTTAATGCGCTTTTGACATCCTTGGACTGTGAAGCACAAATGGGTATAGGCGAAAACAACTGCCATCTATAGAGCTATGAAAAGATTTTATCATGCAGACCTTTGCAAAATCAGAGTGTAGACATGCGAAGCAGCTGCGTCGACCGTACAGTAACTGTTGGGGCATTATGTTACAAACAGAGTCCCTTTTTTGTTATCGTTTCTAATAAAGAACTCGCAAAATGAATATCCGAGCAATGCCAGTTTTTCAGTTAGTATATTCATAAAACACCATGTCCAGCTTCTCCTTACAAACTCTTGGGGAGACTTGAAACAAATTTGCTGTGCAAACTGTACACTTCACGAGTATCAGCGCTGTGGGGTTTAGAAACTCTACCTATTATAGGAGCAGAGATATGGGCAAAAATGTATTTTTCAGACACTGCCACATAGGCAACCTTTCACAACAGACATGAGGTGACAGGTGGAACTAGTTAGGAGGAGAGCATGAGGATATAAGAGCCAGGAAGGGAAGGATGAAGACAGAGAGGCACGATGAGATGGGCTGGGAAAAGCGGCAGAAGGAGACAGAATGAGAGGTAGGGGTAGGCAGTAGATAGTAGGGATTGGGCAGAGAGAAAGGGATAGAAGGAGATGGTGAGGGAGAGAGGGGAAGGAGGAGATGCGGAAAGAGGGGAGGAAGATTTGGTAGGAGACGGGAGTTGGGGAAATGTACAAAGTGAAGAGGGAGGAGGAGATGGATAGACAGTGGAGAAGATCAGATGGACCTATGGAGTCACAAAGTGGGGAGGAGGAGATAAGTGCAACAGAATATATGTGTCAGACATGTAGACAAGAAAAGCCGTCGGGAGCATCACAGTAATCAGCAACACTGTACTGATTGCCAGTGAGCCACAGTACTGTTGAACTAGAGAGAGAGTAAAAATTACCACCAAGGACATAAAAGTTACGTATCTGTCTTACTCATCTGTAAATTTTGTAAACAGTATAAATAAATGGACTCATATTTCAAAATGGTTCAAATGGGACTCAACTTCTGAGGTCATTAGTCCCCTAGAACTTAGAACTAGTTAAACCTAACTAACCTAGAGACATGACACACATCTATGCCTGAAGCAGGATTCGAACCTGCGGCCGTACCGGTCTCGCGTTTCCAGACCACATCATATTTCAATATTTGAAATATCTGTACCAACTTCTTCAGCTACAGGCGTAAATTTTTGCTGATGATATCGCAGAAATTTCTATAAAATTTATTGTGTACATTTTGCATGCTTTACCTTGCAGCACGTATTTGAATTGTGATCTAGTCGTCATCGTGTTTTCCGTAACTTGCACGTTACTGACTGGTTTCACTTCTACTTGGCAACATTTACTTCCACCTTCTATCACCTTGTCTGCAAGACCTCAAACAGCTTTCTCAACCTAATTGTAAGTCAAATCCTACACACCACCTGCATACTGTTGCGCCATACTGTGAAACTGCTTTCTGAAATCGCTTTCAATTACCAATTTTCTCACTCGCAAAAATAATATTGAGCGCTGCTTTGAACTGGGATGTGATTGTACCTAGTCACATGACACGACCGAGTTACCACTGGATCTTGCTGAATAACGGTGGATGAAACTTGCTACTCCTTAACATACTCTTTCATCTGTTTGTTTTGTCTAAGGTTTACAGCGCAGTGCTGCTGTTTACACCTTGACATAGACTCGCAGCTACGTTAAGGTTTGTGGCCTTCGGGGAAACATTTGAGTCGTTGTCATTTGGTGGATTGTTACTTTTCTCTTCGCATCCTGTGATACTATCACTAAGATACGGTTTCAACATTGGAACCAGCCCTCCGAATACGCTTTAGATTGCCTAAAGACAATGCCATTAGGTCAATTTACAAATGCCATTATTTTATATGTAACTACGATAAACTGCATGAGAACGACGCACATTTGATAGATTGTGCGGGAGCACTAACAAATATACCTTATAGCACTAAAAATAAAACAAAAGACTATATACCGATACGTAGTTTTCTGTCATTTTATTATAGCGCGTCGTAATTAAAATGACGCCTTCTCGAGAGATTCTCAACTTGCTGATGCTTTGAAACAGATACGTTTATACCACGTAAACTCACTAAACACGTAGTTTAACCCAATACATAATGGCGGCTCGTAACTTCTGCTTGCGGCTTAAAACATAATCGATTCTAATTGAACACGAGAGCTAAATTTGACGCGCCAGCTTCTTTTCACGCTCCGCAGAGTAGTGGGACGTGGAATTCCACGCTGTGATGTCACAAGTTCCTTGTCCAAGTGCGTTGTCATGTCTCTTTATAGGATGGCTAAAGTCAGTATCCTACTCCGCTTATACCACCTGCTCCTCACCTTAGCTGCCAAGACACACTGCAAGGTCCTTTTTTAAATTTTTGAATACTGCCAAACTCATAGCTAGACAGGTGGTTGGAGGAGTGTACAGCCCTTCCGAAGCTTCAGCAGATAATGTATATGGAATATGGTATGTACATGACAAGGTGGAAGGTACATTGGTAGACTGATAACGTGGCACATTGTGATCATAAATTGTAATGAGAATTTCGGTTTATGCTCACTATTTGTCTGACTCAATTATTCACAGCTACTGTGTTATCGAATTTGAAACTCATTTAATATCTATGATAATTAGAAATTGCCTGTGCAGCACGATTAGAATCCAGTCCACATAATTTCAAAGATAATAAGGAGTATAAAAATATGGATATTGAATTAGATCTTAATAATATAAAATCAAAAATTATGGATATTGAATTAGATCTTAATAATATAAAATCAAATCCAGGAAAAAGAGCTGCTTCTAAGATATGTCTTGTTTTATTATGGGGAAAATTTGGACAACATCCAAATATGAGTAAAACTAAGTACGCTACAGATTTACAAAAAATCTATGAAATATTATTGGATGATCGATTAGATAAAATAGATATAAATTTTATTAATGACCATGTGATTCAATTACTACAATTTCAAGAATTATTGTGTGGAAAATAACACAGCTACATATATATTCATAGCTGCATTTACTGCATCAAATACCAGACTGTTGGCCACGGTCAGCCACCTTCAGGCTGCTGCCTTGAGGTGCGGCGACGGCGTAGGGTCTGGCGCGTCGCTTGAGACACCCCAAGTATCGCTTGCTGCGTCCGCTGACTCGGCCGCCGAGGGACCTTCTAGTGTACCCGGCGCGCTGGGACCGCCCTCACCTCAGGGTAAGTGGCGGACTGCAACGCGTTCGCGTCGCTCGAGGCAGAGGGTCAATGTGGAGGTTGTCCGGCTGGCCTCGCCCGTTCATCCTGTCAGTGGGCAGGTGGCCGCTCCTTCAGCAGGGCCTGAGCAGGCACACAGGGACAAAGGCTTCCTGGTTATTGGGAGACCCAACGTTAGGAGGGTAACGGAGCCCCTTCGGGAAACAGCGTACAGGGCTGGAAAGAAATCCAACGTGCACCCGTTTTGTCTGCCGGGTGGCCTCATCCAAAAACGGGAGGCGGCTTTGCCTGCGGCTATCCAGCGTATGGGATGCAGTTGCCTGCAAGTAGTTGCTCACGCTGGCACCAATGATGCCTGCCACTTGGGTTCTAAGGCGATCCGCAGTTCGTACGGACGGCTGGCGGGTATGGTGATGATAGCTGGCCTCGCACGCGGGTGCAAGCAGAGCTCTCTATTTGCAGCATGTTCCCAGAGTGCATCGGGGTCCTTTAGTTTGGAGCCGAGTGGAGGGTCTCAATCAGAGTCTTCGTCGACTCTGTGACGGTCTTGGCTGCAGATTTATAGACTTGCGCTATTGGGTGGGGAATTGTATGACGCCCCTAGATAGGTCAGGAGTGCACTACACAAAGGAAGCAGCTACTAGGGTAACAGAGTACTTGAGGCGTGCACATGGTTTTCTTTAGGCTAGTCACTAGTGCGAGGTGTCCTGATGAAGACTCACCAGTCGACGTGGAGGTAGGGACATCAGGACGCGCTCTGTATAAAGACACTTCAGCTATCAAGATAGCAGTAAATTTTCAGAGTATTCGGAATAAAGTTCCTGAATTTACTGCCCTCCAGGAAATGTGTGACGCGCAAATTGTTCCTGGGACTGAGATCTGGCTGAACCCTGAGATAGGAAGTTCTGATATATATACACCGTAGGAGGTGATGTCTTCATTGAAGTAAACAAAAATATTGTGTCTACTGAGGTCGAAGTAGAGTGTGATTGTGAAGTTATCTGGACACTTTTAACAGGGCTAGGGTAAATAAAGTTAAATGTGGGGTGTTATTACCGGCCACCAGGTTCCACCGTGACAATTTTAGACTCATTCAAAGGGAGTCTACATTCTGTATCGCAGAAGTACCTGGATCATGCTATATTAGTCGGAGGCGACCTCAACCTACCTAGTATAAATGGTTCAAACGGCTCTGAGCACTATGAGACTTAATATCTTAGGTCATCAGTCCCCTAGAACTTAGAACTACTTAAACCTAACTAACCTAAGAACATCACGCACATCCATTCCCGAGGCAGGATTCGAACCTGCGACCGTAGCAGTCCCGCGGTTCCGAGCTGGAGCGCCTAAAGCTGCACGACCACCGCGGCCGGCCCCTACCTAGTATAGACTAGGATGTCTATGGATTCATTGCAGGTGGTACAGACAAGCCGTCCTGTGAATTACGTTTGAACACATTATCCGAAAACTGTCTTGAGCAGCTAAATCGACAGCCAACGCGTAACGGAAATATTTTGGATCTGGTAGCTACGAACAGACCGGACCTCATCGACAGTGTCCACGTTGAGACAGGGATTAGTGATCATGAAGTTGTCACTACGGCTATGGTTACGAAAGTTAAAAAGTCGGTCAAGAAGGCTAGGAGAGTATTCTTTCTAGAAAGAGCAGATAAGCATCCCACTTAGTGAGTGAATCGTCTTCATTTACTTCCGGTACGATGGGCGTGGAAGAAATGTGGGCAAACTTTAAACACATTGTAAATCACGCATTGGACAAGTATGTTCCGAAAAAGTGGGTTACGGACGAAAAAGACCCACCATGGTTTCACAGCGCAATTCGGGGAATGCTCAGGAATCAAAGGTAGTTGCGGTACAAGAAATATCGGGAGAATGCGGACAGGAAAAAGTTAGTAGAGATTCGTGTTGCTGTAAAAAGAGCGATGCGCGAAGCATTCAACCACTACCACCGTCATACCTTAGCAAAAGATCTTGCTGAAAACCCAAGGAAATCCTGGTCATACATAAAATGGTAAGCGGGTCGAAGGCTTCCATCCAGTCACTCACAAATCAGTGTGCTCTGGCAACGGAAGACAGCAAAGCGGAAGTTGAAATTTTAAATTTAGCATTTGAGAAGTCTTTCAAGCAGGAGGATCGTATAAACATACCGTCGTTTCAGTCTCATACAGATTCCCGTATGGACGGCATAGTGATAGACATCCCTGGGATTGTGAAGCAGCTGAATGGAATGAAAATAAATAAATCGCCAGGTCCTGAGGGGATTCCAATTCGGTATTACAGAGAGTACTCTATTGCATTGGCTCCTTACTTACATTTATCGCGAATCTCTTGCCCAACGTTAAGTCCCGAGCGACTGGAAAAAAGCGCAGGTGACGCCTGTATATAAGAAGGGTAAAAGGACGGATCCTCACAATTACAGACCAATATCCTTAACATCGGTTTGTTGCAGGATTCTCGAACATGTTCTAAGTTGGAATATAATGAATTTCCTTGAGACAGAGAAGTTGCAGTCCATGCATCAGCACAGCTTTAAAAAGCATCGCTCCTACAAAACGCAACTCGCCCTTTTTTCACATGATATCTTGCGAACCATAGATGAAGGGTATCAGACGGATGCCATATTCCTTGACTTACGGAAAGCGTTTGACTCGGTGCCCAACTGCAGACTCCTAACTACGGTACGAGCATATGGGATTGGTTCCCAAGTATGTGAGTGGTTCGAAGACTTCTTAAGTAATAGAACCGAGTGCGTTGTCCTCGATGGTGAGTTTTCATCGGAGGTGAAGGTATCATCTGGAGTGCCCCAGGGAAGTGTGGTAGGTCCGCTGATGTTTTTTATCTACATAAATGATCTTTTGGATAGGATGGATAGCAATGTGCGGCTGTTTGCTGATGATGCTGTAGTTTAAGAGAAGGTGTCGTCGTTGAGTGACTGTAGGACTGTAAGATGACTTGGACAGGATTTGTGATTGGTGGCAGCTAACTCTAAATGTAGATAAATGTAAATTAATGCAGATGAATAGGAAACAGAATCCTGTAATGTTTGAATACTCATTTAGTAGTGTAGCACTTGGCACAGTCACGTCGATTAAATATTTGGGCGTAACATTGCAGAGCGATATGAAGTGGGACAAGCATGTAATGGCAGTTGTGGGGAAGGCGGATAGTCGTCTTCGGTTCATTGGTAGAATTTTGGGAAGATGTGGTTCATCTGTAAAGGAGACCGCTTATAAAACAGTACTTGAGTACTGCTCGAGCGTTTGGGATCCTTTTAGGTCTGATTGAGGGAGGACATAGAAGCAATTCAGAGGCAGGCTGCTAGATTTGTTACTGGTAGGTTTGATCATCACGCGATTGTTACGATAATGCTTGAAGAACTCACGTGGGAGTCTCTAGAGGAAAGGAGGCGTTCTTTTCGTGAATCGCTACTGAGGATATATAGAGAACCAGCATTTGAGGCTGACTGCAGTACAATTTTACAGCCGCCGACTTAAATTTCACGGAAAGACCACAAAGATAAGATCAGAGAGATTAGGGCTCGTACAGAGGCATATAGGCAGTCATTTTTTCCTCGTTCTGTTTGCGAGTGGAACAGGGAGAGAGGATTGTAGTTGTGGTACGAGGTACCCTCCGCTTCGCACCGTATGGTGGATTGCGAAGTATGTATGTAGATGTAGATGTAGACTTAGATTATATGAAATGATTGCTAAACTAGCAAAAGATGTTGTTTATTTTGATACCGATTCTATGGTGTTTACAGGGTGTTACAAGAAGGTACGGCCAAACTTTCAGGAAACATTCCTCACACACAAATAAAGAAAAATGTTATGTGGACATGTGTCCCGAAACGCTTTATTTCCGTTAGAGCTAATTTTAGTTTCGTCAGAATGTACTGTACTTTCGTCGATGCACCGCCAGTTCGCCCAATTGAAGGAAGGTAATGTTGACTTCGGTGATTGTGTTGGCATGCGCCTCATTGCTCAACAGTACTAGTATCAACAAGTTGGTGTTCATCACGAACGTGGTTCTGCAGTCAGTGCAATGTTTACAAATGCGGAGTAGGCAGATGCCCATTTGATGTATGAATTAACACTGGGCAATAGACCTGGCGCGATACGTTTGTATCGAGACAGATTTCCAGAACTAAGGTGTCCTGACAGGAAGACGTTCGAAGCAATTTATCGGCGTCGTAGGGAGCACGGAACTTTCCAGCCTATGACTCGCGACTGGGGAAACACCTAGAACGACGAGGACACCTGCAATGGACGAGGCAATTATTTGTGCAGTTGACGGTAACCCAAATGATAGCGTCAGAGAAGTTGCTACTGTACAAGGTAACCTTGACCAAGTCACTGTATGGAGAGTGCTGCTATGGGAGAACCAGTTGTTTCCGTGCCACGTACAGCGTGTGCAGGCACTAACAGCAGCTGATTGGCCTCCACGGGTACACTTCTGCGAATGGTTCATCCAACAATGTGTCAATCCTTATTTAAATGCAAATGTTCTCTTTACGGATGAAGCTTCATTCCAACGTGATCAAATTGTAAATTCACACAATCAAATGTGTGGGCTGACGAGAATCCGCACGCAATTGTGCAATCACGTCATCAACACAGATTTTCTGTGAACGTTTGGGCAGGCATCGTTGGTAATGTCTTGATTGGGCCCCATGTTCTTCCACTTACGCTCAATGGAGCACGTTATCATGATTTCATACGGGATACTCTACCAGTGCTGCTAGAACATGTACCTTTACAAGTACGACACAACATGTGGCTCATGCACGATGGAGCTCCTGCACATTTCAGTCGAAGTGTTCGTACGCTTCTCAATAACAGATTCGGTTACCGATGGATTGGTAGAGGCGGACCAATTCCATGGCCTCCACGCTCTCCTGACCTCAACCCTCTTGACTTTCATTTATGGGGGCATTTGAAAGTTCTTGTGTACGCAATCCCGGTAGCAAATGTAGAGACTCTTCGTGCTCGTATTGTGGACGGCTAAGACGTAATACACCATTCTCCAGGGCTGCATCAGCGCATCAGGGTTTCCATGCGACGGAGGGTGGATGCATTTATCCTTGCTAACGGAGGACATTTTGAACATTTCCTGTAACAAAGTGTTTGAAGTCACTCTGGTACGTTTTCTTGCTGTGTGTTTCCATTCCATGATTAAAGTGACTTGAAGAGAGTAATAAAATGAGCTCTAACATGGAAAGTAAGCATTTACGGACACATGTCCACATAACATATTTTCTTTTTTTGTGTGTGAGGAATGTTTCCTGAAAGTTTGGCCGTACCTTTCTGTAACACCGTGTATTTACAATGGGAAAAATACAAGAGAGACAGGTTCTATGTTAGGAGAGGGGACAGATGAATTAGGAAATAATAAATGGATTACAAACTGGACTTCAACAGGTCCTAGAAGTTATTATTATGAAACAAATTATAAAATCTCTGTAACAAAGATAAAATGATTTACTTTAAACTACAACAACATTCAAAAGTTTAATGGTGAAACTAAGATGAGATTAATTTTAAAATGAAGTAAAAGAAATGGTGCAATTGGAATACAATCAGATAACCAGAAATGAAAAAACTAAATAATAAATAAATAAAGCTGTTAAAAAAGAATTCTCATTTCACTACGATAAAAGAATAGTTTTAGAAAATTAGGATATTCTTCCATATGGATATTAATTGAAACGTGTAAATATATAATTAATTGTATATAAATTACGCTTTTCCATTGTTTCCTTTCTAATCGTTTACCAAACAACCGCTACTGCGCTCAACGTACCCATATACTACTGTCTCTTACAGGGTTTTCAGCGGAAACAGACGTGGGCACGAGGCCAGATCGTCTGTCGATTTGACACTTGCATCTATCTTCTTTCAGGTCCACATTGTTTGCAGCGCCGCCATCATAATATTCTTTTCCACTGTCATGTACACGATGATCTCTCAGTCACTCTTTCCCCCAGATTCACGGGTCCAGAGGACAGCGCTGCCACAGCAGCCTCCAGAGGGTGTCATCATCACACCACGGGACTACCACATGGAGACGGAGTCTTTGCCTGCTCCACCTCCACTCGTCCTACCGATGGAGCTGTCCATCCTGACACCGCAGCAGTTGCCGTATTCTTAATCTGGTTATGGCAGCAGGAGGAAGACGCATACCCTTCTGGTCGTTTTCTGGGGGACGTTTCTGAAAGAACGCATGCCAGATGGCAGGATACGTTCAGAAGCTTGACGTGCCCTGCTGTCACAGCTTCTGGCCCATCCAGTGCCCCCATACTCCTATTCCCCCGCCGTGATCGCACTCCCTGCACGATGACGGTCCGTCGCTTTGTGTGGGAGGAATGTTCTGGTGTAACCACAAAAGTAGGAACGAAGATGAAGAACGCAAGACCAGAGAAGACGGTGAAATGATGTCGGAAAATGGTGCACGCAATAGGACCACACCACGGCAGGGGCGCCCTCAAGCCGAAGTGAATATAAGCTCTGCTCCTGTCAGCCTCGACCGCTCTCATCGCTTGTGACACCTTTATACATTAAAGTTAAGTATAGTCAGTCTGCTTTACAGAAATATAACTAATGGTGTTACTTGGTTGAATTGTTGTATAGTACTTTGAGAATGCAGCATCCCTTCGGCACTCACGAGACAAGTGGGCAAGACCGAGCAACAGGAATCAATGAGGTTTTGTTTTCTAAATAAACTGGATTTACACACTACAGTTAAATGTCATATATTTACGTAAATACAGAGAAGCACATAGAAGCACATGCTTACATTTCGTGGAATCAAAGAAAAGCGGCACAGACTTTTCGGAATAAATAAAGATGTTAATCATCGCTTGTTTTTTCACCTACCCTACATATTTTTCATTTTAGGTTCCCTGTCTTAGCCAAATGATATTATTACTACTTGAGTTGAAAAATTTAGTTCTTTATGTAGAACAAAACGTAAAATATCATTTTACAATAAATTACAGTATTAATACATTTCTATACATATGGTTTTGAAATCAATTTCATGGCAAAGTATACATTTCTTTCATAAATAACGATCACACATAAAGCTTTACTGCACACATCAATGTAATAGTAATCGCCACCAACCAGAAAATGTAAACAGCGGTAGGAGGAATCAGTATGGAAATGAATGAGTCTGCAGAAACTAGAGAGATCGTATGTATGGATGACGTGGTGCATACTGAAACTGTGGCTGCTCCCATGTAGAACTGGGTAGAAACAATATTGCTTTAACGGTTCTACAGCCAGGAAGTGAGGTTATATCGACTAAACACCTGCACAACCACCATGCCATAGTGACTGGACAACGCACTAACGATTTCAGGTGTGGAAGGTGCTGTACTGGAGAGGAGCATGAGAAGGCAGCCTGTAGTGTATGATTCAAATCCAAGGAAGATTTTAGGAAGGTTGGCTGCAAGTGGTTTTTCTGCGTTAGAGTCTCAGCCATTAACCCTGATGGGACCATTTCGATAGGAGAAGCGCATTTTCAGTACGCAATCGATACTGTTAGACACTCCTCAGTTATTAACAACGAAGCATTTCGGAAGTGCAGGGAGACAGGGACTCATCTTTTGATTCGAGGGAACAAGGTAGGGGGCGCGATCCACAGTAAGATTGTAGAGATCCGAAGCGAGAGACGATTGAATTGCATGCCAAGGAAGAGAATCTGATTTCAATTTTTCTCTGTACCCCTGATGAATATGGAGATTATTTTGGCGACTAATTTAATGAACGACTACCACAAGCAATTTACATGGGTGGACTAGTAATGACGGTACATGTTAAGAGTAGCCCCGTTAATTCAGTGATTGACGAATGCTGAGGGATCACATCTGTTTATACTCAGAGGCGACTAGTATAATTAAGGAGTTCGTCTGTTAGTGCAGGAAGTGTGAGCATAATAGTTTTTGTGATACCATACGGTATTCCTTTATCGCAAAATGTACAGGTATAAGTTTTAAGTAATGTTACAGAAAAGATGAGCGTATAGTAAGCCCTAGCAAGTGGCCTCTGCTGCTGGTTACAAAACACGACAAATCTGTTCGCATAGTCTTGGATTCCAGGCAGATTAACAAGGAGCAAATGACGGTCAAGAAACCGAGGATGAACCCTTGTAACACATAAACAGGGTTAACATGTTATCATCAACCGTCCTCCGAGCCAGCTACTGTCAGATGACTATACACCCTTCACGCAAGCTATATACTGTATTCCTGCGCTATGGAAACTGATTTCAGCTTCGACGACTCCAGTTCAGGCTGAACAACTGGACAAGGTTTTAAATAATACATTACCAGATAATTTATTGGTTATGGGGAACTATATATTGATGACATTTTGATTGCCGAAAAGTTGTGTAGCAAGATGTTTTTGAGAAGGCAGGCATAACCCTTCGTTTATATAAATGCCAGTAAGGACGAAAAAAGATAAAGTTCTTTGATCATATTGTGTCTCTGGATAGAATCAAGCCGATAACATTTCAGCAATAACTTAGTGCACAATGCTGCCAAGCAAACGACGACTGAGAGGATTCATAGGGCTTTGCAAAATTTATGAACGTTTTGTGAGTGTAAGCTTGTACCCACTATTCGTCTCTGTCCGGTAACTGGAAACAATATAATGTAGATCTGGGACCTGTAAGCACAAGATAAATCCAGTAAACTTAAGAATGCGTTGGTGAATGCGACTATCCCTGTGCATTTGGACTTGATGCAGGACTTCTGTACGATGACAGAAAGGTCTCTGACTGCTTTAGGAGCAGTGTCGTTTCAGGCAGAAGAGGGAAGCGACCCCATCTCTTGGAAGACATATTTATTACTGGAGCGGTCTCTCACTGTGAGAGAAAATACTCCGTTACTGATCTTGAGGCACTCACTATTGTCTGGGTTCTTACGAAGTTTTGGTATTTCCTATTTGGCACATTAACTACAGTATTCATCGATCGCCGTGCATTGAAATTTCTTATGAGCGCAAAACTGACACAGCAGATTGGAATTCTAGGCATTATACCTACAGGAATTCACTGTGTACTACATTCTAGGCCAGAAGAATATGATTGCAGACTGTCTGTCACATGAGCTTGAAGGACTTTCTGTCGTAGAAGATTATAATCTAAACAACAACAATTTTAGCAGTTTGTACCTAATGAACGTCGCATTTGAAATTTTGTCAATATCTTGCTGGGTAGCATCTTGCAGAAATAAGATCACGGTAAAGTATTGAGGGATATTAAAGAGAAGCCGCGTCACAAGAACGACGAAGCGACACTCCAAAATCGTTTGATCTAGTTCTTGGTGTATTTTATGTTGGGTGTACTTAGTGACAGAACGTGTACATGTAAATAACGATAACACTAACACGTGCTATCGCTATCCTTGTACAAGGAATAATCATGTTTATTTGGCGGAAAATAACTAGTGCTTACCATCATTCTTCTGTAAAGAATTCTGAAATAAATAGAGGACTATGTGTTTGATTTTGAACCACACCACATTTGTGACGTGGGTTTATTTAATTCCACTTTGCAAAGTACATTTAATTGCTTCATGTGTATTTCTTCCTTTAATAAAAAATACTGACTTTTGTCCTTATTTTTAAAGCTGTAAAGACGTTCTTTTACATAATCAGTTAAGATTAGGCGTATTATTTTCCTCTTTTTGTAAAAACGCTAAGCAACACCGTGTGTTATGAATTGCAGCTTTGTGCTCTTATGATGTGGACAACTGCTATGAGTACAGCTGACATGGAGTAGGGAGATCGTCAGCCAACACCCAATGCTGTTGGCGCTGCAGTTGAAGAGGTCGAGGTTTAGCCACGCATCTCTAGAATACTCACGGACACACGCTCTCTACGGGACTCTGCAAGGTGCGAGCATGGTGGCCAATACAGAGGGGTGCTGCGAGTTGTATGTCTCCTCCACGCCCTCAGCCAACACAATACAACTTGTTGGGTCAGAAGCCTCTCCTCGCCGTGTCGATGACGTTCGGTGGCACGATGTCAGTCACGTAGACACCCCCCCCCCCTTCCCCTCCCCAGGCGTTGGCACGCAGTATGTAATGCAGTGAACCTGTGTTCTGGAGAGATGGTGTATGTGGTTGTACTGACGTGCGACAGGCCAGCAGCTCTACCATCAAGTACTCTGGGTAGTGCAGGAGCATGGCCCAGCCCCCTACGCTTATAACAAGGCGAAGATGCGTGGCTGTGCATACTCAGAGGAGGGGGAAATCAGCATTCAACAAGGCAGACGTATCAACGAGGAATGTTATCCCATGCCAGGTGTCATATGATAAACCAAATCCACAAGATGTCAGTTGGGTGTTTCGTCCACATTGGCCAGTCGACTGCAGTCTTGTGACAGTGCAGGTTAGTCAATGTTCTCTGCCTGCTAAGAAAATCACACAGAAGGCATGACGTGCCACACTTATGCAGGAATATCCAAACGAGCATCGTCACACAATGCTGGGAGGAAGCTGACAACGTGTCTACACGCTCGACCACGACTACCACGATGCACAACGGCAACGAGATGGATGAGATGATACGGACCACTTTGAGGAGGTTTCCTGGGCCGAAGGAGGTAGCTAGATCACAGGTGTACAGTATGACTATAACTGACTACGTGCCCATTCCCTATTTGTTCCTGTCCATATTGTCAGTATTTCTTTATTGTTTCCTCTTTGAACTACAGTTTCATAAAATTTTCGTTCATGATTTGAAGTCTTGGGCTAATCCATAGAAGATAGCCTTGTTTTTAAGGTTTGTCATTAATTGATGTGCACTCTTGTGACTATATAAGAAGCGTTTACCTTGTTAGCCCATCTCATACTCTTATTTTTGATGTGCTGTGGTTGTGCTATTCATCAGTCTTCTGAAGCTTTTAATCATTTTTTTCAGCTTCATTTTGGGAATCACCTTCGATGAATTATTTAGAGCACATAATATTAGGATCTTCATGTTCTTTTGACTTACTAAGGGAATTATTTTGTGCCACTGGAACTTTGTTATCTGGAAGTGTAACTGACACCGAGATGCTTAGATTATGTTTGAATGTTTCCTTGTCTAGAGTGAATCTATATGTAAAAGTGTATTCATGTGTCTGTAATTCTTTTTCTTTACGTAGTTCAGTATTTATCCAAGTTCATTCTATATCATCTAGCCGCGTGCTTACTCCTACAGGTCTCACATCCAATCTTTAATCTTCTCTGTGTGAACCCAGTCACGTGTATTTATTCATCTTTCCCTTCCTTCAGTTTCGCGGGTAATGCTACCAAAAGAAGCCTTTTGGCATCTATCGTGATTTTAGTTTAATGTTGTGTAGTCAGTAAGTAAGGCACTAGCAAACCTTAACTTCGGGAAGCTTTTTTGCATGTTAATGTCAATTTTCAAGGAAATAAATGTACCTGCGTAAAATTTTACAATTTATCTCGTCACGTAGTGGCTCGCAATTTTCTTACCTCAGCCTCCTACGTGCCATACTGTTACTAAAGTGAGAATAATGGTAGGGCAAACATCTTATGTTTGTTCGTGAGAATTTAAGTGGCTTATTTCAAATTTGCTGACGGAAGCAAGGATTTGTATGACAATGATGACATCTAAATGACATCAGTAAACAAAGACTGTATTTTCCCCAAAAGGAGTAGTTACATACTATCAGATGTAGATTATTGTAACGAGGCTCACACTCTCATTTTCTTTTTAACAAGATAGTAAAGTGGGAGCATTGATAATTTCTTTCAGTCGTTTAATTTATACAAATTGATATTAAAATCAGATAACACATCGTGCTATGGTTGGGCTTACACTCAGTAAAAAGTATTATTCCATTCATTTTTGGCCACAAACACCGACACACATCGGAGTCCACCACACACCTACTATAAACTATATAACAATCATTCATTAGACTAAAGATGGTACACGCTGGAGGAATATTCATTTCTAGAATATTAAGGTCATAACAAGACGCAGAAACTAAAAGTGACCAAAAGGAAAGAAAATCACATGTGTTTCATCTAGTTCATTACAAATTCAGGAAATGACTTTATGCTGCAATTTCATATTAGAAGGAATATCAAAAAATTCACCATCTTCTTCCTTCTCTTTTTACTATATATAGCCCTGTGGAAAATTTGAAACTACTCGTACCATGATATAACAATGATACAGGTAGAAATCTTTGAGATTATACAAGAGCAGCGTCCATAATGAAGCTTTTATTGATCGTCTGATGCACTTACGGAGTTGTCCTTTCTTACTGTCGCTTTATTATCTCCAGATACATCAGCTTGCTTTGAAGGGCTCGATGCGGCCTTCTTTAATATTGACAATGATATGGAAAAAGGAGAAAGTCAGCACTTACTCTACATGCTTCCCGTGCTGATTGATGATTGCGTGTATCTAGACTGAACGCTACCGCAACATAGATCTCTGGAAGGGTCCAATTGGGAAAAATGTGCCACTCAATAGGTGAGGCCTGAGCGCTTCTGGATCTCAGAGAGTCGGTTCAATACAATCAGTTTGCACGCTGATGACCTAGGAGCACGGGTAAGACATTATTTATTAGTCAGTCATTGTGTGTACTGAGTAATCACCATCCTCGTTCACGCCAACCAGGCTAAACATGACTGTCTCCCAGTCATTGTAAATTGAAATATGCCAGCATTAGCACAGCGCGGCAGCAAAACGTCTGCTCTATAGTTCATAAGCTTCCGCTGTTAGTCCACGTTCTTCGACATCTGATTCCCAACAGAAACACCGATTATTTTTTTTTTTTGTCATAGCTTTGAAGTCTTATATGTTAATCTAACTGTGCCACAGTTCTTCTAATAAGAGAGGTGAGGATGCACACATCAATGCTGATAAATTATCTCCACTGCAATCAGGTTTTTCCAAAGATTTTGAGGGGTGGTGCACTCAACAACGAACAGCGATATCTTGAAGAGTGGTAAAGGTTCCTACGCAGAAAATCTTCTTCCACCACTAAGCCTGTATAAGCTTAACATCCATGAAGTGAATTAATTGTCTGTATTGGGATCTGTCATCCGATACAAGAAAAAAGAAATGTTTATGTGTAGCAATGATCATAACAGTACGATGCAAGTCTTCCTTACACCGACGACACAGTGACCCACTCCAAAAACGTCGTAGTGCAAGGCCTCATTTGTTCGCTTACATTACTTCCACACTCTAACGATTCCTAATTCTTTCGTGGTTATTCTATAACGGCTGTTAAGACAGCAAAGTATACGTTACAAAGAGCCTCATACAAACTGCCGAGTGACTTCCTATCACTTCATGTAACTCAGTGCAGGTATCAGATCTTTGTGTTGTGCAGTCGGTGAAGATCCGTTAAAAATAAGAGCTTTGTTAAAAGGTGGCAGGTGGTAGGATGATTGGAGCCACAGATCCTGCCACGTAGTGGGATGCATCTAGGCTTCTACATAGGCTTCTACATAGGGCCCTCTTCAGAAAGTCACCATTGTGTTTTGATTTAACATTTACATTACATTAGACACTGCTGATGTTAAACTAACCTTTCAGAACCCAATGCCAGCACCACCATTTTCTGTAGTGCCTTGCACGCAAAGATCATTTGACCCATAGTAGTAAGGGAATGAGTGCCAGCACCGAATGTGAATTAACTATATCCGTCTGTCCATCTGATACCACCTACATACTGCTCACGCCGCTATTTTGCTTTTTTACCACATGTTCTAAAACATCTACCCCTTTAAGTCCGTCGTTTGAATCCAAATGTGAATTAACTTTGTGCAACTCGGCTGAGCAATCGCTCCCACTGTACCAGCCAATCTGAGCAGAACACCAAGGTCCCTGTCAGAGCACCCCACCCAACGCAGTCTTCACACGCTTTTCGATACCAAATTGTATCATCAGTTCTCATGTCCCTATTCATTTCTCAACACTTTATTACTGATCGAACTACCTGTGTTCTGAACATTGACATATCATAGCTGTCAGCACACCGTATAAGAAGGAAGAAAAGCGGTAGAGATAATTTACGTGAAAACGTTAGCTTTAAGAAACAATTTACACTAAAATTTGTGTTTCTAACCGCTATATAAAAGTCAGACTATACAAGACAGGCGCTTAGGATAGTGCCTCCTGCATCAAAGTCTGCACTGGGAAGTGGCACACTCCGTTAAGCAAAATTATCAGTCACTATCCCTGATATCCACACCAGTCCACTGTGCATAATCGATCGACATAATGCTCTTACATTGTACTCGTCATCTGTAGTGTTATGTTGAACCACTTATTTGTTTCATTGTTTTAATCATTAACGTACTGCAACTCGTCCATTAAAAGGTGGCTTCACTAATAATGTCACCATCTTCTGCTGACGCCAGCTGTAAGTCTGTGGTGTCGTGTTTCACAGAGTGTGATACTCTACTTTATATGCTTCAGAAATACCGACCGCTTTCCCCCGCAATGTTTCCGTTCTACTCATTTCGATATAGGGGCCAAATATCATCCATAGATAGACGAGTGAAGGTGAAATAATAGTGAAGAGAGGTGATGGAAAGAGAGCAGTTTGCAATGCAAATTAAATCGACAGCCCGTGGCTTGGAACTAAGAACTTGCCAACCCTGGCAGCCGCTAGTGGCATCTGTGAATGAGAACATAGTTAGCCATCATTTATTAACGTATTAACGGTTTCACGATATATTGTTACTAACTCCTTTTTATTTCTTATTTAGACGATTAGTTAACATACTAACCCATTCATACTGACATTTTAATCAGCAATTTATTGTCATTTCTTTGGTGTTATTAATCATAATTTTCTAATGCTTTAACTACTTTAATTTTCCACTTTAGCAATTACTTTTTTATCTCTTACTTCTCTTATAATCCTTCTGCTACTAAAATTTCACATTAATTTTTATTTAGAAAGCTACTGTCATATCATTGGCGTCGCTTGTAATTAGCTTCATTCTATTACCTTGCATTTGGTAATTTGCGTGCAGATTATTGTGGCTCTGTCTGTAGGAATTATGTTCCCCATTACAGTTCAAATGTCTTGCTTCTCTGTCGGACCCTGCAGGCCTTGGTTGCAGTACCTACGGTCGCCCCAAATGTTATCTGTCCCTATTTCGTATGCCACACCACCTCCTCACCAACTAAACACATTCCTCCTGAATTGGCACTTTGTCACCAATGACCCAGAGCCCGATGTTAAATAAACTAATAATATCCTCGCGCATGCTACAACTGACGCACTACACTCAATGTCGCTCACGCAAGTTTTCAATGTCTCCCTGCCCATTATGATGATTTCTGCCAGGTACTTCAAGACCTAGTTATTCACGTAGTACGTCTACTCTATACCTCGCTTAAATGAAGCGTTCCCAATAGAATAGTAGTTTTAGACTTCTATGTCTTTCTAAGACACAACAGATGGGTTGTAGGGAGGAGGGAGGGGGAGTAGTGGCTTACATTCGCTCTCAGTTACTGCCAATTGTGTAACGCACACAAAACAATGTTCAGGATAAACAAATTGAGTACATGTTTATTGGCATCAAATCGTATGAAAGAAAGTACTAATCTGTGTCATCTGATAAGCTCGTAAAGTATGCTGGTTGGCCGGTTTCGAAACTGCCCTCGCAAGACTCAAATCGATGTACGAGTATAAATTGTAGCTGCTGACACTAATACACATTACAAAAGGCACCCAAATGTAATGCTAAAGAGTGTGCTTTCTTGATCAAATCAGATCGTACTTCATCTTGTGAATACACGTTACGTGGCTAGTGTGACACTCTCATAGATACATTTGTTACCAAATCACGAATCAGAGTAATTCGTACCTCCTTAAACGTTGACGCCTGCTGGCCCACCCACGACATAATTTTCATGACATACTCAATAGAATATTCAAGAACGAAACCACGGCTGATTACATACAGAAACTTGGAAAGCATCAATATACTGAATCTTAAGGCTGATACGAAATCATTTAGGAGAAGACTTCCGCTCCTTTCCCTGACGTAAATGGAACCCTTCATGGATATACTAACAAACTTACTCAACTATTAGACAAATAGCTCCCCTAAAGAGGAGAAAACCAGAAGCAAACCGGCAGCTTGCCTACTTGATGAAATAATATATCTCATAAACTTTAGTGACACCTCACATCAGCCGTACAAAGTACACCACACAAATATAATGACATCGCTTATGAGCAGGAGCGCAACATAGTCGGTCAGTCTGTGATAAATTCTAAGAGCTGGTATTATGTTCATTCATTGACCTACAACAGACACTGACCAGCTGTCCCCCGGCAAAATCTGTGTGGTCTTGTCACCAGCAAAGTAAAAAATGCATCTCATTCCAGGTCGCATTCGAGAAATTGTCCTAGTACTCCATGTTACCTATAATAACATTCTAACCACAAAGGAAACACAGTCTTATTGATACATTCATGGGGATAAACGACGGTAGCCACGGAGTATGTTACCTTTAAAACCATCATAAAACGATCGTTCGTTTTAGTGCAGCAATCTACTGAACACGATGGATCAAAAGTCTAATTATTAACCTTGTTATTGACGCACTAATGCCTACCATAACAGATGTTTTCAACCACTCGTTATTCGCAAGTGATTTCCCTGAGGTTTCTAAAGATGAAATGTTTAAGCCACTGTCTAAAATGGTCTTTTCTCAGCAAACTCTGATTACCGACCTGCATACGTTCTTCCAGTACTGTTCACGGTCTTGGCGGACATAGCACACTACCAGCTAAGCAACTATTGAGCTACAAATAACTGGCTACACGAATACTAATTAGGTTTCCTCAACGATATGAGGACATCTGCTTTTATAAATATAACAGATGACCTACAGCGTACCATAGATAGACTATAGACGACTCTATTACGTTTCTTAGAATTCTGCATTGGCTTTGACGCCGTCGACTTCGCCACCTTACTTACTAAACTTAGCAGCCTAAATTTCTCTCCAGCTACAGAGCTATGGTTTCGCTCGTGAGTGACATCTCGCCAGAAACACTTCCTCTCCCGCACCGTAAGGCCGTAGCGAGCGCAGGTAGTATGAGGCGTACCACAGGGCTCAGTACTCGCAAGTATCGGATTATCTCCGATGAAGGTACTCGAGTCCGCAGCACACTATAAGCTGGTTCGTGCTAAATGAGTATCAGAGCTGGCAGCCAGACTTATCTACTACAGATCTGATGGCTTAAACGCGAAAGCGAAACTACTTCACAGCGGTTCTTCTCAGAACCAACCAATCAGACACCGAAGCCGTAACATTCGGATTTTACAGCTCAACATCTAAGGGTTCAGTCGATCTAAATCACAACATCTATGTAGTATGCTACTAGAAAATAATGAACATGTGGTAGTTATTCAAGAAACTCATATAGATAACGAGCAAAGACTGTATTCAAGAGTACGTGTAGCTGGATATGAAGTCCTGGGAACTACATACCACCAGAGGTACGGCTGTGCTCCCTATATACGCAGTAAAATTAAAACACCCATGTGATATCTGCTAACTCCGTACAAAATATTGAGACTGTCTCAGTTAAAGTTGAAGATGTTACTGTAACAAATGTCTACAAGAGTCCGGAAGATAACGGGCTAGCTCATGTTCTTCCCGTTTCCTCGCATCCAAGTGTATGTATTGGCGACATCAACAGCCATCACAGCAATTGGAAATACAGCGATACTGAAAAAGATGGCGAGGACCTGTAAACATGAGCTGAACATAAGAACCCTAGCCTAGTTTTCGACTCAAAGAACAAGGGAACATTTTAAACTGCAGCCTGGAGCAAGAATTCCAACCCTGATCTATGTTTTGTAACACAGGACTCCCAGGGACAACTTCTACATACAGTAAGGACAGTCCTTGGAGATTTCCAAAAAAGCCAACACCGGCCAGTAGTTCTTGTCGTAGGAATTCAAAATTCTGTAATCAGATCAATGCCTAGACCAATATGGAACTAGAAAAGCAGACTGGACTAAATTCTCCAAAGAACTTGATAAAGTTATCAAGCGGTTCCCCCCACTAAGTGAAAATTATGAAAGAATCGTCAGAGGAGTTCTAACACCAGGAAAAAAATACATGCCTAGAGGATTCCGGAGAGAATATATCCCAGACTGGAGTAATGACTGCGAAGAATCGTATCAGTCCTATTTAACCACCAATGACAGTGGAAATGCTGCAGAACTCCTCAAACACTTTCATTAAGCTCGTAAAGAGTGCTGGGACCGAAAAACAAAGTCTTGATTTTAAGAGGTCAAGTAGAAAGGCGTGGAACCTCTTGAGAAAACTGGGAGGAAGACGACCACCCGCCCTGAAAGATCCTGGAGTAACACAAGACCAGATTGCGAACAGAATAATTTCTCTCGCCAAAGCAACCACACACAAGAATGGTTAAGAAAAAGCTTAGAAACCGGAAGCAGGAGGCACCCAACAAATCAGAATACTCCAGAGACTTGACAGTAGATGAGATCACTGCCACAATAAAAAAAAAAAGGGAAAGCTCCAGGATTGGATGAGATACACCCAGAGTTTCTCATCATTTGTGGAATCAGGACGCGTAGATTGCTTACAAGTTTCTTCACTAATATTATGCTGTCAGGGAACATGCCAAAAGCCTTCAAAAAAGTCGTACCAATTCTGAATCCAGGTAAACCAGCGAACAAAACTGCTAGCTATCGCCCAGCGCCCTCCTGAGCTGCTCCTACAAGCTTTTGCAACGAGGCATTGTCAACCGAAACGGTCCAAAGGTCCATGAAGTTATTCCCATGTAATAGGCAGGATTCAGACCAAACAGAAGCTGCGCAGATCAAGTCCTCAGCTTAACTACAAGCATAGAAGCTTGATTCCAACATCACCTTAAAACGTCAGTGGCTTTTATTTACTTTACAGCTGCCTATGATACAATGTGAAGACAAGGACTCCTGTATAAACTCGCCAGTGCAATACACTGCCAAACCACAATCAGGCTCATAAAAAACATGCTATCTGATAGATACTACCAAGTAGTTGTTGGCAACCAACTAAGCAGACAGAAGAAACTTAATAATGGTCTTTCTCTAGGCTCAGTTTTGGCGCCAATCCTGTTCAACTTCTATACATCTGACATCCCTGAAACAGAGTCAACGAAGTTCATCTATGCAGACGATCTGGCCTTGGCCACCCAGCAAAAAATTCTTGAATCTGTGAGTAGATCCTATCCGCATATCTAAGCACATTAGATGAATACTTCAAAATGTGGAGATTGATACTAAATCAAACGAAGACTGAAGTCAGCTGCCTTCACCTTAACAACAGAATGGCCAATGTGAAGCTGAATGTCATCTTTAATGGTCAGATGCTTCACCAACAAGACAATCCAAAATATCTAGGAGTGACTGTTGTTAGAACCCTGTCTTACATAGAAAACACCGCAGCAAAGCTGAGATTACAGAGCAACATCATACAGAGGCTGAGTAGTACCTCATGGGGCGCAAGAGCTACGACACCGCGATGCGCTGCCTTCTATTCCGTTGCTCAATACTGTGCTCCAGTGTGGCTCTATAGCACTCATGTGAGAAAAATTGACGTGGAGTTAAATGCAGCAATGAGAACAATAACATGTTGCATCAAATCTACTCCTGTATACTGGTTACCACCTCAAAGCAACATTGCGCCACACACCTCCGAAGACAGAATGCCCTCCTCAAGGAATACCAAAAATTATTGAAAATCCCCTAGCTTTCAATGCACTCTGACGTTCCTACACTCCGAGTGAACAGATTAAAATCTAGGCAGCCATCTGTCCTACTGGCAGAATCGCTACAGTATCAACCAAAAGTGGACAGAAATGTGGAACACTATTGCCCATGACGAACATCAGACCCTCCAAAGACCTTACATAAGACTAACCGGTATGGAACTAACGCGACGTGCGTGGAGAACAATTAATCGATCCGCACAGGCCACGGTATCTGTGCTGAATATCGATGGGGAAGGGCTTCATATGTGACTGGAAATGAATACCAGACGATCCATCACAATGCAACAAGCTGTAGCAGAAGAGCCTACCATAGGAACTTGGAAGATTTTTTGAAGTGACAGAGGCAGCCCTTGATTGGATCAAGAAACTTATTCATAGACTTATTTTTTAAATTAAAAATCATGAAATTAATAATTTTTTCTAAAATTTTGTAAATCTATGTAATCCACAATTGCTAGTCACTGTTCGTATGTAATTCCATACGCCAAATAAATAAATAAATACATCTCCGGTTGTATCTAAGTGCGAAACCAATAAATCTAAAACAGCCATCGAGAATTTCAATACAGGCCTGTGTGAACTATTGAAATGAGCACAGAATACAGTGCTAAAGCTGAATTCAATCAAAACCTAAGCTTAAATACTAGGTCATACTAGTGTCATTAGCCCGAAATATCGGGTATCCCAACCGACTATAATGATAAATAGTACAAATATCAACTTCTCTCCTTCAGCAAAGAGTATAGGAGTAATAACAGATAAAAAGCTATGTTGGACTGTGGTCATACTGGCAGTGTGCTAAATGGTGTCAACTACTCACCAAGCACTAGAAAAATATAAAAAATCTCTTCCTTATCGACTTGGAAATGAAACTTCCATACACTCCGTCTGCTCTGCTGTCTTATCAGAGGCCACTGTCCCACATAGTAGAAATACTCGATTCCATCAGAACAAAATCCTCTTACACTTCATTACTCACAAGCTTTCTCGATGTACTCCTCAGTAGCATTTTAAGACTCTGGAATGACATCCCACTTTATATCAGAAAACTGAATATCATCTCCAGCCTCCAATGATCTGCTGAGGCAACAACAGTGTCTACCTTTGATCCGTATACCTTACCATAGCACAACCATTTTTCCTGTTAATATTAATTTTACTTACGTTAAATGCATGAAATCCCGGATTTCCAGCTTTATGCTGGTGGGTGCATTAACCGCAGTGGCTATCAGTGTACGACTCACAGCCAAACCCAAACTTCCATATGTAGCCGTTGCTGCGTCACAACCTGTACTCGCACACACGTTATGTAATTCCCGTACAGGGCAGGATGTTCGAAATGAGAGTTGCTGCCTGCCACAGCGGATGTCCGAGGAACATGTCCGCAGGAACATTACACTGTTTTTCTTAGCAACAGAGGCACTGATATAGCTTATAAATTTTCTTAGCCTTAAGTCAGTGCTGTTTATTCAGATTCTCTCTACATACGGTCAGGTCATATTTAATTCTATTTATACGACGATATTACTGTATGCCACATTAAAAACTTAGTTACTTCTTAGATGATTATGATGAAAAAGAGTTTTGAGTATGATAAACCCTCGTCCGATGTAAGAGATGACCTGAAAGTGCAGTTCTGATCGGAGTGGATAAATGAGTCTCATACCATAAAGGACCGAATTTGTTGTCTGAAATATTCATGATACATTCAGACCCAGTGACGTCTCATCTCACTTGCGTTTCGATCGCAGAGGCTGGAAAACATTTTCACGAGCGGCCGAAAAGTTTCTTTGCCATTACTTCCAAGCCAACGAATCTTGGTGTGAAAGTCTCTGTGATTTATTTAGAATATCAGTTTCCAAGAGCTGTGGTGTTGTGTGATGTTAGAGCTACTCGTATGATCACTGCGTTCTCCATTTATTATTATAAGTTTAATTTTTACTCAGGTATGTAACAGTCCCAATTCTCTATTACATGGGTCACATTTTTAACAATTCCTTATACTTGTATATTTCAACGTGTGTTAAGGAGAATGTAGCTACTATTTACTACTGGAAAAAATTAAGTAAATGCCTAAATAAATAGCAAAGCAGTAGCCACCATGTTGTAGCTCCCCGTTGTTGTCGCTGTGGTCTACAATCTGCAGACTGATTTGATGCAGGACTCTACACTAATGTACCTTATGTAGCTGTCTTAATCTCTGCACAACTACGGTAAGCTACAGCCATTAAAATCTGCCTTCCGTACTCAAGGCTTCGTGTTGTTTCCTACATTCCATGATGTCAAAGACTCGATGGTTCGTCTTAAGATGACCGGCAGTTGCCTAATCCAAACATCATGCAGTGTAGTGAACGAGATCCGGCTGCAAGCCCGAAATTTCTCTGAACGTTCAGATCTGAAGAAAAATTTTAAAATTCATCTCAGTATCTGTGCTTTGTGTAGTCACGTTGTACCATAATACTCTTGTATGTCCATTTCTTCACAGTATCTATTCATTGGTTAACCAGTGAACCAATCTAGCCTTAAGCATTTTTTCTGTATCACATTAACTCAATAGGTGCTATTCTCTTCTTGTCTGAACAGCTGATGACCCACGTTTCACTTTTCCAACAAGGTTGCCCAACAGACAGATACATTTCGGAAAGACATCTGAAAATTTAAATCTATATCCACTGTAAGAAAATTTCTTATTTTCCGAATCGTTAACCCCGTTATTGTGACTGTGTTTTTTACCCTCTCTAGGTCGTCAGTTATGTTGCCCACGAAATAGCATACCTCGTCTACTAGCTGTTGGTGTCTCGCTTCGTAACCGAATTCACACACTGGCCCTGATTCAGTCAGCTGAATTTCATTATCCCAGTTTTACTTTTGTGTTCATCTTATAATTTTCTTCAATACTTTATTCGTTCCTTTTAGCTAATCTTCCACATACTTTGCTACCTCTGAATGGATTTCTCTATGATAGGCGAACCTTAAAATTACTATTCCTCTGTCCCACTCCCACCTCTGGTACTAGGTCCGTTTCCTGTCCTATTATGCTTCACCTCATGTAACTACATTCCGGTTTCTGTACAAGTCGTGGAGAACCTTGCCCTCCCCGTGTCGTATCCATTTAACCTCATAAGTCCTAAGCGTGTATAATACTTAACAGTGTCTCTCTAAGCCTATAAAGCTGTAAATGTAGCTACACATTACTCCAGTTAGTCTTCTAAAATAAGTCCTTCTTTCTACATTGAATTGCGTTTACCTACCTTTCTCTGGAACTGACACTTACTGCCCCGAGGACGTCTTCTAGCAGCCTCTTATTATTTGTCCCTTATTCACCGATAAAAATGTGTACAGCTACATCAATCACCTTCAGGAACTTTGGCATCTGCCATGATGCCAGCACAAATAACTACACAATACATATTAACAGTTTCACACTTCATGTAATCACCACCTTCTTAGATTTAAATTTTAAATTGAGTAGCATTTAGATACATAACGAGTTGATGATTGTCTAAGAAAGAACACAGCGAAAAACCAAAGAACTAAGCAAATCCATTATCCAGTCAGCGTCTCCAAGTCCATCCGTTTTATTTATAATACATTTTACGCTATACTTACTTTCTTCATCCAATTTCAACTTACTCTTAGCGTTTTCATTGGCTTACATTACCCATTTGTTCGATCTAAATTTTTAAATATTAATTTATTTGGAATTTTGTAGTCATCGTAACTATAAAAATAAACTATTTCATATTATCATATGTGAATTCCGTTTAACGCAAATAAAGAGGAAAACGTAAAATGATTCTGTTGTCATGCCAACTGAAACTTTACTCCACTAAAGGAACCACAATGCTGCGTTCCTTCATCCGGATAATAGTTATTTTATCTTTGTGTTAAAAAAAGCCAGTTATTCATATCTTGACGATCTTTTTTCTTTTAGCAAACGATAAAGCATTTTTTCGACCATGTTAAGTATTACATTATACTGATAAGTTATCTCCGAGTGCGACAAGACGTGATTCGAGATGTTTCATATTTTAAGTGTTCATCGTAAAACATGGCGATGATAATCGCGTCCTTCATGTGCAAGTGACTTGCAGTTTTGGACAAATTTCACTCATATATAAGCCATGTATTGAATCCTCACGCCAGGAGATCAGCTGCAGCAATACTGCACTTCACAGCGAGCTCTAGAATGGTTCAAGGTGAGCTCACGCCCCCTGTGGGTGGCACTGTTGTAGATTACTGTACGGCTTGGATTCTAGGGTTTATTTCTAGCTTAGTATTTCACTGTTTTTGAAAGACATTTTCGATGCATTTAGTTCATGTAGTGATTTCTTAAAATGTTTTATATCTAACCTGCACAAGTACGGGTATTAATCTTTTCATAAGGCTGGTAACAGTTCTAACGATGGGTAATTTTAAGAGGATAATGAGTAGGTAGTACTTGAACGGAGACCCCATTTCTATGCAGCTAAGAAATGCGATAGAAAAATGAAGTAAGACACTATTTTAGATATTCGCCACTGAATAGTTTACTACAGGTATTTCCCTTCCGTTACCATTGGATTGCGGGAAGAAATGGATATTTTTTAATGCTTCCTTTAAGCTTCGAAAACGTCTATGAGCGATATCCAACCCCACCAAAAATCTGATGGCAAGCCGCACTTTATTTTGGTAAAATATAATTTTAAACGATGTTTAGGGAGGTTCAGGATCGCCATCCATACAGCCCCTAGTCAGAGGTATGTAGAGTCAAATGTTTCTCATACAAAACGGAAAGCAGCCAAGTCTCTTGAAGGCGCCTTTTAATGGCCAAATTAAGTAAGTCAACCATATTTTCTCTTCTATTCTGTTATCCTGTAATCCCAGGTAACCTGGAGTTCACACCAACGGTAGGGCGACTTCTGTTTCGTTAAAATGCAGTACTACAAAATCGTGTAATTAGAATATCTGTCATGGTAGGTTGGGTACTAGTTGGAATACAGCACTTAAGAGGATGTTTCATCTTTTTATGGGATTATGTACGATCTCAATGCGTACTCATATTGATCTTCCGTAGTTATGACCGATACAGGAAGAATTACAGTGACCTGCTGTAAGGCGATATTTTACAGAATCAGGGGGCTATTGAAGGAGTAGGGTAATAATGGATATACGTAGTTCTGCAGTATTATTCTGCTACAAAGGTTCCCATAAATCAGGAACAAATGATGTAATGTTAGGTGTTCTCAGAAACATATTTCACGAATGTGATGAATTCTAATCTATTGTACAAAACATAAATAAAAGGTAAGAGACATCATTATAAAACAGAACATCATGATAAAAATTAAAAAAATTCAGTCAATTATTAAAAGTTTTCGCCTTTTTGGTATACTGCTAACAACGAGACTGAATTTGTAATAAGAGTCTCTATCGTGGTCAGTCGCACACTAGTTTGAATTCAGTACGTAGGTCGATATGTATTCGTCGTAATGATGATATGTGTGAGGGCTAACCTGCCTATTAATGCCCTTAATATATTCGACCTGCAGACAAGCACTTAAATGACACACCGTTACCGTACTTCCGTCTATATTATACCCTGTTACACTGACATGGGAAATTCCAACCAAACACTTGGTGACCGAGTGTTGTAGTTTCCGTGTACAAATAATCTCCTTATGCACAAATGTCGAGATAGTCAGCCAAGAACATAGCGACTGAGCGTTGTCTTTTTTGGGTTCAAACTATCTCCTGTTGCACTGACGTTGGGATTGTTAACAATATGAGGACGCCACTTATTCACGATTCGAGACGGCTGTGTAACCTAGGCGCCATTTCATCCCTAGACTAACCCAGGAAATCACAGATGATATTGTTAACATTTTGTTTTCTGGTCAAACACGAGTTCAATTAATATTCACGCAAGAATCGTAGTCGTAGTTCCAAGGGCCCGACCGAGAGCGTCTGAAAGCAGATCGTACTGTAGGCCTGTTTAGGATCATATTGGATTCTTCGACGTTTCTGAGTGTGCCATGGTTCGAAGAGGGACCGCAGGGCAACTAATGACCGCATCATACTCAAGGGGGCGTCCAAGTGAAGCAGACCAATGTATTTGTTTCACCTAGGAAACTTTCTGATCCCAGAGATGTTATCGTCCCTCGTTTCCTCACCGGATAACGCGGAACAGTAGGGTCAAAAAGGCAGGCGCTTTTGTGGCATTTGCTGTGAATGGACTGAGTCCGACGACTCACCGCTCTCTGCCTCCAGCTGTGCCCGCGACCACCCTGCCGCTGCTGCTGGCGTTCGGCCTGCTGGTGCCTCCCGCCGCAGCCAGCCTCAGCACCCGCTACGACGAGGCTGCTGGCCGCGTCCAGATACTCTCCCACAAAGGTAAGTGGCCGGCGACCGCCGCCGCTGCCGCGCGGCTCGCTATCAGCTGTAACAGAGTCGCGACTCAGTACTCGCAGCGTAACCAAACGACCCGATCTGTGCTGACACCTAGGTGTCGTACGAGGGAGACCAACCACTACGTATGAAAATAATGCTTTCTACTGTCTTGAGTTTATTGTTTCAGCGACAGAAAATATTGATGCTTCCAGTATTGAGATAACGGTCTGTTCGCACTTATTCGACTTAATCAAATCACACTTCGTGGAAAATGATTGCAAGGTGGTATCAATTCTGGGAAATGTCCGTCTGTAATTCAAGGAAACAAAGAACGTACAGAGAAAAGCAGATCAGCCTATATTTACTTATTATATTAACTCCAGCAAGAAGCTTCCTCTTCTTAATATACTACGGGGTTTCACAGTTTTATTCTTGTCTGCAGAATGACTAAACCCAGAAAGGGATAGTACGTGATGATTTCTATTCCCAGTCTCTGAATTATACAGCGGTAATTTTTTTTTCAAGTACTGGAACATTAACAAGTAGCCTTATGTGTCATACGTGTGAATGTACGTTAACTTTCTAAAATCCTCAGATGACTGATATTTATCATAGCCAAGTCCACAGTACATAAAGATCTTTTCCTTACTACAGTTTTCATTTTTTATCAGTTTCATTGGTCCTGTATAAACATATTGTCCATGGATTTAGGCTAATTTAAATCTCAAAACCGGTTTTCTGAAGGAAGTATAAAATCTACTTCCATTGCACAGTTTTTTACTTCCACCTAATCCATAACAATATAATGTTTATGACAGTAAATCAGTGGAATCTGTCTTGAATTTTTTTTTTGTTTTCGTAATTACAGATTCCCATACGTCATATCAGTACTTCCTTTTCTGCTGGAGAGCAAAATCTAACTTCCCGCCATTGTGAACTAACTTCATATAAAGGTTTAATATGTGTTCCAGTATAAATTTTATTATCAATATCTCTCAGTTTCTTCCATTTTCAGACCACCACCTAAGCTAAATAATTTATATGTCTAATTACACCTAACCACATTTTGATGTCAGTTGTACTGTAAGGTGTCTCCTCACTTATTGAAAATGATATAAATTCATAATGTGAATAACGAAGCGCCACTGCTGTTATTATGTTAGAAAGCTTGTGAGAGACGGTAGGCTAGAGAACCTCACCAATCTCCATTCTCGCTAATATTCTAAAAATAAGGATCTCTTTCTGAAGGCATTGTTTGATTACTGACTTGTTGCAGATGGCAGCGAAGTGGAAATCGGCTACATCCCAATCAGCAGCGAGCAGCGCTCGCATGCGCCACGACATGTGAGAGGCACTAATGGAGAATCCTTCTACTTTGGAGACCATAAAATCGCCTTCCGGCGCCAAGGACGAGAAGGTCGTTGCCTCGGTGTCCGGCAGTGGGTCAGCACACCCCAGACGGTGCTCACCAGTTGTCAGAACCACTTGACCAGCCACATCTATGGCGGGATCGAGAACAGAGAGCAGAAGTTTCTCATCGAGGATACCAAGTACGAGAACTTCCCGTACATTACAGACCAAAGCATACAAGCTGGCATTGCCGTGCGCTACTGGCTTTTCTCCGACGGCAGATTCGTCTACGTTCACTCGAACGTCCCCCTTTTCATCAACCAGAATACAAACCAATCAGTAAATGCTATCTGCTTTACTGCTGAGAACAAGTCTCCCTACCCAGCCGATCGAGCCGACAACCTGCTGGAGTGGGACCTGTGTTCATTCGAGGACGCTAGGGAGGCCCACGAGTTTGCTGTCCAGAACTACCTAGGCAAGCCGACTGCAATCCCAGACGACTCCATGGTGCTGAGTCCCGTTTGGGCTACCTTGGTCAGATACGGCAGAAATACTAATGAGGAGTCGGTGCGGAAACTCGCCAACGAGGTGATTACCCATGGTTTCAACAAGAGCCACATCGAAATTGATCAAAAGTGGGAGACCTGTTACGGAAGCCAGACGTTTGACACCACAAAGTTTCCCGACATAAAGAAGCTCACTGACGATCTTCACGATCTGGGGTTCCGTGTAGTGCTGTGGAATCATCCCTTTGTGAACAAAGGCTGTGAGCCGTATTACTCCGAGGCACTGGAGAAAGGCTACTTCGTGACCGACGCTAATGGTAACACCGAGACCGAGTTTCAGAATGAAGTTGCTGGCGCTGTCGACTTCACCAATCCTGATGCAGTATCCTGGTGGACGAACCGACTTTTGGTGAGTATATAAGTAAACGTATGTAGTTGTTGTGCAAGCGGGATCTACTAGAAAGTATTGCTCTACATTACTGGAGTCTTTTAATTCGAGTCTATTAAACTGGAAGGGCAGTTCAGTTGAGATCAGTGGTGTTCTGGGACAAATACTGTGTGTCGTTTGTACTTCCTGGTCCTAAGTTCGTTTTCCATGATGTTATTCGACAGCTGATTCACGATCATCCTTGTTCCCATATACAGTTTTGGTGAACTGAGATTCCTGAGTAGTATGATCGGAGGCCCAGTTTTAAGTCTAAGGCAGTGTAATGGCGCTCGTGGCATTTGGAAAAGAGTTTAGAAATACTATACGGAAGTTCACATTTTCTTCAACTTTTGCCATCGTGTAGTTCGATTTGTGTATTCTCTCTTCACCGGGAATGTTTTTTTTTAATGTTAAAGTTGATAACGTCGGCAATATTATTTTTAGTTACCAAATAGTTCGTCCGGATTAGTACAGTGGTGAACTATACTATGTTAAAGTTGGTCGATGAGTGTGTCCTCAACAGTGGCTATGTTGCAGAAATAGCTGTTGAGTTCAATGAGGCCGGTCGCCTGATTAGTAAGATTTATATTCAGTCACTGTACCACTTTGCTCACACTTCACTGTTTGTTTTTGTTAACTCACTGCACTACTTCCTGGCAATTCATATTTCTCCAGTACGCTGATTTCTTTGCTTCTCACGTTGCTTATCGTCGTTCGTTGGGAACTTAAATGTGCTTGGCGCTCTTCGTCTGTTTCGTTTCTTCATTGTTCCTTTTTTCCCCGTTTAGTTTCACTACTGGTATGATCTCCTTTTCTTCGAAGTTTGGACACTGCCTAATATGCAAATGCAATCAACTTTTTATTAACAACTGCAGTAAGTATAATTACACACTTTTCACATTTTCTTTTCCATATATATTCGGCTAATATATCACGCTTCGCTGTGTGATTTTATTCACACACTACACTACGTTTTCGGTTCCTAACTTTGTAACTAATAAGAAACTGATATTCGGAGTAGCCCCAACAGTGACAAATTCCGGAACTAATCAAAAAGCTTTCGAGTAGCCCACAATCTTCATGGACATTGCACAACACTCGAGAGTGTTCTGGAATGTTCAGGGATGTTTCCGAACGTTCTGGAATCTTCCCAAATGTTCCAGACTATTCCCGAACATTCCAGAACATTCCGGTTCATTACGGAACATCCTGGAACATCGCCGCAAGAGGTTCTGACCCACTGCGCATTCGCACGGGGGATATCATATAAGAAAAGATTACAGACAGCTGTATTTCGACAGAGCTAACGACGTCAGCTGCCTTTTTCCCTCTCCTGTGCAAATTTTAGCTTTCACCATAGAGTTACCTCATTGTCCATTTGTTCCTACTGTCGGAACCTCCCCCGAAATACTGAGATTTACTGCCGTTTTCTCGAAAAAAGTGGTGTCTGGTCAGACATGTTTATAAATGGATACGGAGCTCTTCTGGTCTCATTCCAAGTCACTTTCTATTTTAGGGCTTCGTAAAGGAGACAGCATGTGTTCGACCTCAGCCGAATTGTATGCCGCTTGTTGGCATAAATATATAATAAGGTATATGGTGTCAACTCATATTATGTATTATATCTGCGAGGTTCATTACTATGATACCCTTAGTGCAGATGCTCAATAAGATCTGAACCTCTCGCAGGAATGCAAGAAGCTGTGTATGAGGTAAATGGACAGGGTCGCTAGTCAGTACTGTGCGATAAATTGAGAATGTTGATCGATCGTAGAGCGTGCTCGGATAGTCTGAGCGATTAAAGCGACAGATTGCGTAAGGTCGGAAATCCCGATTCGAGGCGCGGTCTGACACAAATATTCAACAGTTGCCATTGAGTTATCTCCATGTCCAGTGGCTCCTGACGTCTGCACATAATTCGTACTGAGGTTCAGATTTAGCACCAGATCATGGAGATTACACTGTGGACCAAAGGAATCGTCTGAAATGGGCAGGTGAATTATTTTCCTTCTTACACTTGGGAAGGGTGTCTCCAGATCTAGATACGCCGTAATGCATTTAACAGCTGCTCGAAGCTTCTACCGCAACCACGGATGCAGGCTTATAGGGAATTACTCTGTGCACATCATTTACCACGGTTTTATGGAAAGTATGGCAGTAATCGAAGGCAGCTTTGGCGTACGTGAATAGAACTGCTTCATGCCTTATGCCTTCCCAGACGGCGATGGCATTCCACCTCTATACTTGTGTAACATAGTCAGTACCACACTGTAGTGACCTGAGGTGCATGTTACAGAACTCACGTTAGGAGGGGTAGGACGTTAAACGGGTCGACTTGGAGCAGATAGGCACAACAGGACATTTTAATTTCCACTGTCTATACTTTTACAAGTAAATTCATAAAACTTTGTCAGAATGGCCCGGAAGGATTTAGGATTCACACTCGTAGCAGTGGAAGTTCAAAAACATAACAAAATAATTATTTTTACAAGTGAAATTTCATCATTTTTTTCAGTTTTCTTCATAAGTAAGAGAGACTGTTCGATAAATTTCGCACGGCATACAAACCATACTTACAGATGTCTGAAATTCTAGAATCTATTTAATTTATGAAAAAATGAATGAGCTGTTAAGTTTTAAACAATATGTTTAGAAAACAATCAAATTTTTTAGTTAATTATCTCAATTTTTACCACACCTTTTAATAGAGTGGAAAAATCCTAGTGTTTCATACACCTGTAAGTATGGTTTGTATTCTGTGCAAAATTCACCAAAGAAACTTCTGAAGAAGAATGTAGATACAGCAACAAATGCAGCCAAAACTAAGTGAAAAAATGATGAAATTTGATAGCTAAAAAAATCTATTTTCTTATTTTTTCCACATTCACTGCTATGAGTGCGAATCCTGACTCCTTCCTGGTCATGCTGACAAAGTTTTATGAATTTATTTGTAAAAGTGTATACAGTAGAAAATAAAATGTCCTATGGTGCCGCTCCTGCTCCAAGTCGGCCGGTTTGACGTCCTACCCCCCTTAAAGTATTGGCCACTAGATTCGCCTGATGGGTCACTTCTATGGCGCTGACGTATGTCACTTCCGCGTCCACAAACCACAGATCCTTAATTGTAGGGCACTGAATGCAGAGATCTGGTGGCACAAACTTCTCGAAACCTACTATGGAGGTATCGAATGTAAGACAGAATAGGAGCTGTATTGGGCTCTAAAGAACTACCAACACAACGTTAAGTAGGTTGTGGTAACGATATGGCTGACCAGTTTATAATCAGCTTTTTCCGTTTTGTCTGAAAATATATTGGTTCTTCACTGTTCGCAGGCGCTTCGCAACGAGTCTGGTATCGACGGATTCGAGTTCACCGCTGGGGAGGTGGACTATCTGCCGCAGCCGGCCAACATAGAGCCCAAGGAGGTCAGCCCGATAGCCTACTCGGACGCATTTGCGGCGACGATCGCCCAGTTCGGCTCCATGGTGTCGATACAGACGGGTGTGGAGAGCCAGCAGCTGCCCAACTTCTTCCTCATGGACATCGTGCTAAACGTCTGGTCGGGCCACGGCGGCTACGACACGCTGATTCCCAAGCTGCTGCAGCTCAACCTGGTCGGACACCCCTTTGTGCTGCCGGAAATGATCGGCGGTTCAGTCCAGAACGGCAAGCCGGCAGCCAGCGATTTGTTCCTGCGTTGGCTGGAAGCAACAGTCTTCATGCCTGTTGTGAAATTTTCCTACACGCCGTGGGATTACGACAACGAGGTGCGTTCATTCCTGATACAGGATGTATTCAACTGTTAAACAGCTAATTCCCTACTTTCAATTGGACTCTCCTGACGATTGTTCTCGAATTACAATTTAAAATAGATAACGTATCACATGGGCAAGCGAGGCATCGAGTGACTCGTGACCAATGGCGGGCTTTCGGCCAAGTGCTTGGACGCTACTAATGTACTTAAGGCCGTCACCTTCGGCGTTGTGATTCTCATTCAGTATCGTTTATATTTGGCAGCAGACTGTAGACAGAACGAGTGGCAAACCGACGGTATAGCTTTTGTAGATTAGGAGAGAGCTTTTGACAATATCGACTGGACTACACTCTTCGAAATTCTGAACGTATCACCGGTAAAATACAGGGACCTAAACAGAAACCAGACAGCCATTATAAGACTCGAGGGGCATGAACGTTAAGTATTGATTCGTAATGGTGTACATTCGACTAGTACATCGAGTAAGCATTAAAGGAAAACAATGAAAAATTAGGAAAAGGAATTAAAGTTCAGGAAGGAGAAACAAAACTTAGAGGTTTGTCGACCACATTGTAATTCTGACAGAGACAGCAAAGGACTTCGAAGAGAAGTTGAAAGGAATGGACAGTGTTTCGAAATGAAGATGTAAGGTGAACAGCAGCAACAGCAAAACAAGGGATATAGAATGAAGACAAATTAAATCATGTGATGCTGCGGGAAGTGTGTTAGGAAACTGGAAATAAACAATATTTAGTAGATGAGTTTTGCGATTTTGGCAGTAAAATAGCATTACGGGACAAGTAGAGAGAGGATGTAAAATGCAAACTATCCATAAAAGGAAAAGCATTTCGGAAAACGTCGACAGTTGTTTTAAGTGTTAGGACATCTTTTCTGAAGGTATTTGTCTTGAGTGTAGCCTTGTACGGAAGTGAAACGCGAAAGATAAACAATTCAGACAAGAAGAGAACAGAAGCGTTGAAATGTGATGCTACTGAAGGATTCTGAAGATTATATGAGTAGGTAATTTAACCTTCATAAAGAGGTACTGAACTGTATAGTGGAGAAAGTAATTTATGGCATACCCTGACTAATGGAAGTAGTCGATTGAGAGGACACATTTAGAGACATATAGAGATCACCAATTTAGTACTTGAGCGAATTGTGCGGGAAGAATTGTAGAGGAAGGCCTAGAGATGGACACAGTAAGCAGTTTATTCAGGACGTTTTCGTGCTGGAGTTGCAAATTTGATAAAACGAAACTAATGGGAAAGGCAGGAGGTGTGTATTATTTGAAGTAGCCGGAGTTGAAAATTTCTGTACACTTGATGCCGTCTGCATACGTCAAAAAATTATTCAGACTGCCAGTTAGGCTTGCGGCCTGCAGGAGTGACGACTTCGGCTAGTCTACAAGAGAAAAGCGGTGTTGTGGATAGCCCAATAAATTGTGTTCTCTTCTGACTGCGGTGATACTGCGTCGCGTATGGAAATGGTATTGTCAGCACCTACGCGTTATTACCTTTGAGCCAACTTGAGAAGATGTAGCCATTCCTCATGTCAGACTAGTTTCATTGGTCTCTTCAGAGAAGTGCCACTCTTACTGAAGATTTTACAGATATCTAAATTTCAAATGAGAATATAAAAATCGAGCGGGACTTCTCGTTAGCTACAGAGTACTTTCTAAGGTTTACTTCCAGCAGGTAGCCACTTTACGCAAGGCTGTCACTAGCGACCGTGTTGCAGACGCTGGAGATCGCCCGCAACCTGACCGAACTGCACGCGCAGTACGCGCCGCGCATCGTGGAGCTGATGCAGAAGGCGGTGGAGGACGGCACGCCGGTCAACCTGCCCGTCTGGTGGCTCGACCCCACTGACTCCACGGCACAGACCATCGACTCAGGTACCAGCGCAGACTTTCTCTGTACCACCAGTGTGTGCTATCTGCCTTCCTGCATTCAAAAGTACTCACCACGTTTGCGTGACAGATTTGTTTGTCATACTTTCACAATAAATGTACATCACCTACAAGCAAACGTAACGCATCATACATCTAAATTCAATCAAAGTGTGAAGCTCTCTATAGCCGGGGTGACTAAGCAGACGTCTTCCCAGAGCTAAGATAAAATTCTGTGAATTACGAAGTGTTTTAAATCTGATTTGCAGGGCGCTGTTGTCATCTGCTTCACATTAGACTTCTGTTTGCTGATACCTTAGTTTCTGTTTGGTCTCTATCTCAGCAGATTATTCTCTGGTTTCTGTTTGGTCTCTCTCTCAGCAGATTATTCTCTTTCTTCTGCAGTGATATGAACAAAGTTGACCATTTCACAGTACTTGGAGGAGGAAACTTTATCATCGCTTTGACACTTAAAATTAATCTTAATGTCCTGGTGGCATTGCTATTTTTAGGTGAGGAAAAGCAACTGACTGCTGTAAGAAAATTTCAGAATCGAACTGAGGATTAAACATTTCCTTGTCTCAAAACACATACTTACCAGGTGCAGTTTCTACGAATGGGAGCAGCTCACAACTTCAGTTCGCACAACATTTGAGATAATGTCCTGTCCATAGATCAGTCGTTAGTCTTGTCACTCTCCGGTTCCAAACTTTCCATCTCGAGTCATCAGCCTGTTACTCTCCTGTGGAAATCCCATCATGTCAGAGTAGCAACTGCAAGCGACGTCCTAACTTATTTTCTAGATGTATTCCAACTTCTGTCGTGGTTTTTAACCTCCCCCGTTCCCTTTGTTGCTATGGAAGCTATTCCTGTATGCGTTAAAGATGGCGTATCATACTGCCCCTTCTTCTTGTCAGTTTTTTCCATCTACTCCTTTCCTCGCTGATTCTGCGGAAAACCCTCTCATTACTTACAATTTCTCCACATATTCAACATTCTTCTTTAGCGCCCTATAGCTAATGCTTCTGTTCTGTGTTTCACACTGTTCGTACTTGGTTTCCATACAGTACTGTGCTCCAAACGTACTTTCTCGCTAATTTCTTCGTCAAATTGAGATCTATGTATAATACTACTAGTAGATTTTTCGCCATGAATACCATTTTGCACAAAGCCAGTCTTTTTTCATGTCCTCCTTCCTCTGTCCACGGTTTATGTTGCTGCCCAGCCTGCAAGATTCTTTCTCTTCGTCTACTTCGTAATCTTAGCTTCTGATATTAAGTTCCTCGCTGATCTCGTTACTTTCGGCTTTCTTCGATTTACTCCCAGTCCACATTCCGTCACTGACACATTCACTATCCACAAAGATCTACGTGGTGTATAGAGAGGATACTAACACAAACGCATGAAATGCATATGGAGAAAATGTCTAAACTCCTGTAGTAGAAATTGATTCTTAATCATCATGTATGGTGGCTGTACTTTCTCTGGGAAGGGCAGGACACGAATTCAGTTTGTAAGACCCCACCCACCGATATGTGCTATGAATATAAGCATCCAGAGTCACATGCTTCATTTAGACGGTATCACCCACATTATTTCAGTTCCCTTTCGTCATGCTAATTCTACAGGTTTTTTTTATTCCATATGAGGATCCAACAGACTACAATGAAGAACACCACTTGGTATATTCCCTTCCTCAAGACAGTTTAAAAAGTTGCATGTTCGTCGACGATACAAAAAAATGGAACTTTTAATATCAGCCTTAATATAAGTGGAGATAGTAACTCTACAGCACTAGCACGAAGCAAATAGTTCATGTCATATTCTCACAAACATTTCTTTAATCCATTTTCAAACATGCAAGAATGTGTTGCTAGCTCCAGAAGTATACTGTAGCGTTCGTACAATGAATGATATACTTGTGTGTAAACTCCACCTGGATATCAACGTGGTGTCAAAAATAGATAACATAATAAAGCTTAGCTCTGCATGTTTTGCAGACCTAAGAACAAGTGTATTGGTCTACACTCCATTTTCTCTTATTCCCTTTTACAGATACTGCTGTTCTTTTGTTTATTTCCGAGGACATTGACTCCTGGTAGGTTAATGTTGCTGCAAATAACATTCGGATTCTGCTGAACTTTGAATGGCAAAGTTACAGGATTTGGGACAAAGTAATTGTCGTGAAAATGTAATGTATTTGTAGAGATCTACAAGTATAGGTACATTCTGTTAAATGTAACAAGCTCTTCTGTACAATTAAGAAAGATTTTGAGAAACTCTACCATTTCGAATGAAATTTACAACAAGCCTCATTATCTTTTATTTGCACACATTGTCTGATTATTTAGTGAAGGGGTTAAGTATCTGGCCCTTTTTAATTTTTATTGTGGAGATGTACGACATCTAGTTGCGTATAGAAATTGCCCATCTGTTACTATTGATGAAAGTAACTTTTTTCTTTGAAAAATACCAGTGCAATGGCGTATATTTTGTGGTACCTACATAAATTAAACAGCAGAATTTTAATACAATTGAGGATGCATTTTCTATTTAGAAAGAGCACTCTTCCTTCTTGTTTACTAGTTTATACTAGATGACGTGAAATATCAACAACGTTAAGCAATGTGCAGACAGAGATATTAAAGATTATGATTTTACAAATCGCTTCACTTGCGTTAGTGTAAACCACCGCACATACCTTATGTCTCTTCCTCTTGAGCTGATCTATCGAAGATGACAAATGAAGGTGTGACTGAATAAGTGACTGTCAAACAAATGAGTCTGATAAGTATATTAAGAGACACAAGTCACAATGAATAACTAGATATTCCTCAGCTGTGTACCAACCAGCAGAAAAAAACAATTTTTACATCTTGTCCTTGGTTCATCTTACACGCTAAATGTTGTTTCCGGAAAATGTAGCACACCTATCTGGCATAAATTTGTTCCACGTCTTTCCTTTTGAGAGTACTTTAAAGTGGAAGTTACTAATTGGCGAATTTGATATATTAATGCAATATACTCCGTGAGAGGTTTCGGGAAACGCTCACAGAACATAAAAATGGGTTATTATTATTTTTAATTCATTAAGAAAAATTTTCTAATCATTATTTTCTCAGTTGTGTATTTCCTTACAGGTTACAATACAGGTCAATTATTTACACAGTATGAGTAGCAAGCTGTTTCGTTTCTGTGCAGAGTTCCTTCTGGGCGAAGACATCCTTGTGGCGCCGGTGATCTACCACAAAAACACCGCACGAGACATCTACCTGCCGAAGGGCACCTGGAGGGACGAGGTGGACCCCGAGCACCCCACCATAGAGGGCCCCACCTGGCTCCGCGACTACCCTGCACCGATGAACACCCTGCCCTACTTCACCAGGATCACCTCGTCATAGACGTCACCGTCTGAATCCCCGATATCATCTTCGATATGAAGGCAATCTTTGGATAATGCCGTCACAGTCTTTTAAGAATGTCACGTTGAAGCATTATAGCTGGAAAATTATATAATGGCAAATTTTAAATACAGGCATTAGTTCATACTATGTTTTACACTCTTTTAGTCTCACTCCTTTGTTTTACATATCCTCTTAATGTGTATAGACACTTCTCACGTTAAACAAACATTTTCGAAGTGTGGATTCCTTACGTCAAGAAGTAACACATATACTGTACCAAAATTAACTTGTATTAAGAGAATGTACGATTTCAACGATGAACACTGCTTCAAAGAGTGCATGGAATAGTGAGGAAATGCCTCGCAACTGAAATACACGGAGAAATTGACAACATATGACAAGATAGCTAATAGGATATACGAGCTTTACCTGAAATACTACACATGACAAGATAGCTGATAGGATATACGAGCTTTACCTGAAATACTACATTAGTAACTGAAGACTTGTCTCGAAGCTCAGTAACGCAAGCTGCTAGCAGCACCATTACAAAACTAACCTTCTTGTGTAGGTACGTGCAGTCACTATAAATGCTTTCGATTCTCATCAATTCCTTTAAGAGACAGTTGGGAAACAATATTTTCAGAATGAGATTTTCACTCTGCAGCGGAATGTGCGCTGATATGAAACTTCCTGGCTGATTGAAACTGTGTGCCCGATCGAGACACGAACTCGGGACCTTTGCCATTCGCGGGCAAGTGCTCTACCATCTGAGCTGCCCAAGTACGACTCACGCGCGGTACTCACAGCCTCACTTCTGCCATTACCTCGTCTCCTACCTTCCAAACACAACAATATTTTGTTAAAATATGTTAGAGGCACATGCCTGGCAATCCACACTCTAAGGCATTAACAAAAGTTTATAATTTATTGATTTCGCACATTTTTACCAGTGTGTGGGATACTTAATGAAACATTTCGTCTTCACTATAATGTTGCCTTAAAATTGCCTTGTATCCCGATACGAGAATTGTATATTTGAATTCACAGCATATAATGACATCCTCAGTTACTTGGTTGCTCCGTTTAGAAATTTCAAGTTGCTCAGATTCCTCAGTAGTATTTTGTATGCATAATTTTTGCCCTTCACAATATCCTGTGGGTGATGTTTAGAGGGGAAAATTGCCTACAAGGATGGAAGAAATCAAATGGATGATTACTGGGCAATTTCGTCTATGCATCATTCACTATCTGCTCCCAAATACATAACAGATTTGATAACAACTCTTACAAATTTCAGGTTTCTGTAAGAAAATCATTACCCTCTCCAAGCTGTATAGTGTGCTCTTGATGATACTCCGCTACAGTCGCAGGTTCCAATCCTGCCTCTGGCATGGATGTGTGTGATGTCCTTAGGTTAGTTAGGTTTAAGCATTTCGAAGTTCTAGGGGACTAATGACCTCAGATGTTAAGTCCCATAGTGCTCAGAGCCCTTTTTTATGATACTTTTTACAGAACGTGCTAGAATAGGTTCTGGCGCACAAGGGAAAACCGAGTGAGCTGTCGCAATGGGTGTCACAATGGACTCGTATTCGGTACGAATGTAGTTCAAACCTGCATCCAGCCATCCTTATTTAGTGTTTCTTTAATTTGCCTTAACCGCTCCAGACAAATCCCGGGATGGTTCCCCTAACAGGCCACACTCAATTTCATTCCCTATCCTTGACACATTCTGAGTTTATGTTCCGTCTCTAATGGCCTCAGGTCGATGGGACGTTGAACTCAATCTTCGTTCCTTCTTTCACGGGCGATAGATATTATTACTTTCGTGTGTGTCGTGTAAGACATTTACATCGGAAGCTCAGACACGTAATGGCTCGTTTCGAAATGATTGTGGTAGAACGCTAACTGCTGATTGCCAGAAACATCTACTCTTAGCAAAGCACCGTCGCATCCAACGTTTTTATTTGTCCTCTTTGTGAAAATTTCATTCTAAAACATATGGGCGAGCATATAAAATTACCAGTGAACTAGCTACTTGCAAATTCAAGCGTTACACACTGCAATAACCACAGGTGCAAAATTAATAGTAATAATAATACGAGTTATTTAGACACAGGCACTGACACACAATCTGTAGAAGTACTTAGGAAGTTACGAGTAACAGAGTCGCCTCCAGATCTTGTAGCTGAAAAGCAACAGTGATATAGTGATAACAGCAAGTCCGTTCGGAGATTGAGTCACGATGATAGACACGTCGGGGTAGAAGTTATTTGAGTAGAATGAGAAAGTCCCACCAGTCAGGATAGCAGACATGGTCATATCACACAGGCAACTTCCCTTATGGAACGCTTTCCGCTGGCAGTTATATACTATCTTTTCGATACATCGAACTGTGATCACTGAAAATCCGTTTGTGCCAAACCTCATGACAAGTGCCTCGGCGTAGAGGTGCGCCAGTGAGCAACCCTGCATAGACGAACACTTTCCTCCACAGAATTCTTACATTTAGACGACAACATGTCGAGTGACATGGCACAACCATTCTCAACTAGTGCGCACAAACTCATCTATTGGCTGTCGAATAGCCAACAGATTCGGATATTTAGTTTAGTGTCTGGATATCAAGCTGTCAAAGTGTACCTCTATATCGGACGTTGGTTGTGTGCAGTTTAATTCCTATGGCTCAGTCCTCTTCTGACACAGGCGTATTCTTGTAGTTGCCATAAATTCGGATCCCATTTCTCCTTTTCTTTCCTACAGGTAACATAACACAAAAAAATAATCGGAGGTAATAGCTATCTGTCTGAAATAGGATAGGATGTACACGTGTACGATGGTAGTAACATAGAAAATGTACGTTGCATAAAAGTCTTTACATAAAACGTAAGTAGAGTATTTTCGACAGCCTAAACCGACTCTGAATTATTACCAGATTTCTGATGACGCCATTGGTGACATCTAAGGTAACGTTGAAAAATTCCCCCTCACTCCTGACTTATGACGTCACACTCCAGTGTGTATAAAGTGGCAAATTCAGAAACTGGCAGGAAACTAAAAGTAATGCATGTATTGTAGTAGGTTTTCCCCCATTTCTCTTACGACACAGTTCGCTTAGCTACGAGCCCAATTGCCCCTAGTGTAAGTTGGAGGGATATTGCTAATCATTCCTTTGTACTCGTAAAACGCACACTGCTCTGTGCAGCCAGAGACGCCAACTCTCCCAGTCTGATGTGAGGTAGCAGTGATTTCAGGCTGCACGCCAAAAAATATTTGGAAGTGCACCAGGGATACGTAACCACAGTCCGTGCACCGAATTCGCAGCCGCTGAAGGCTATATACTTCCGTAGAGAGAAGCCTGAAACTATTTGAGCCTGAACTATACTCGCCATTAATAGAAGCATTATATTTACTTGAAACACTTCAATCCAATCATAAATCTGTTGTGATATTGCGTATTTTATTCATGTGACGACAGCGCCGACCAGAAGCGACCCTGTGTCATCCTAGATGCCAGTACCTATTACTTTCACGATCTCATGGACGAACAGTCATCGTTTACTGAATGATGGTGATATTCCGTCCCCAAAAAGAACGTAATAAGAGAGCATAAGAGTGTTCAAAAGTTGACACCACAGTAGACTCACGTACGATATAGGTGTAAAACCGTATACATCAGCACGATGACAGTTTCCAAAAATGGAAACAATTCCCAAAAATGGGAATTACTTCTTAATGGAATTGTCGTCAACTTTCTGCACACAATACTGTGGCGACTATGCGCTACGCTACGGCTTGGTGGGTTTATGGGTACCAAGTGCTAACATAATTACCAACACTTGAAGATTCAGTAGTTGAGATTTCTCAAATCATTCCGAGAAAATGCGCAGCAGGATGAAACAACATTATCACTGAGTCACGAACTTGGATATGCTACTGTCCTTTTGTCTGTAGTGTGTGGAATGATCCTGCGGCATTCCAGTACTGTCCCAACTGTTGAAGACTTTACTAGACGATTATTTAACTGATGGCACACACTGCTTTATACTGTATGCTATACCTCACACGCCTCAATGTACGTGAACTATACCGCAGATAGAAGTGCGCCACTGTACGGTTGTTCTCTGACGATGCTGTTATGTAGAGGTTGTGTAGTTCGATGGCCGACAGTCGTAAAGAGTTGAGGAAAAGCAAGGTTAAAATTTATTCTGGGTTAAAGAGAGATCCAAATTTAACTGTATGAAAACTCCTGTAACAGAGAAAGAGCCTGACAATATTCAAGTCAGGATTAACGGAGAACATCGTGCAAGTATTCCGGCGATATACTATTCAGCCTTGCTAACACTTGTTTTAAGGCTCCTGAAAGGAGGTATTTATGTGGAAGAGACGTGGAGGTAATTTAAGGTTACAGACAGTCTGTACAGCGATAAGCAGAGTTTTTTGATTCAGATTTTATACTGTAACATATGTCCAAGTGCAAATGTGTAGTCTGATCGTCATTTATTCATTATGAACTGAAGATTGCACCCGTAGAATTTGCAAAAAGATAGAAATTTAGCTAGACAGGAGGTGAATAAGTTGGGAGAATGGGCAACGACAAGATGGTGGTGGGTTGTTCCCAGTAGGGATGATAAAATTCCACCTAACATTAACAATAGTGACTGCCATATTGAACAGTGACATTACAACATAGACAACAGAATTAACTATAATTCAGTGTAAACTAGTAGCTGTGAGAACAGCCAGAAACCTAATGGCGTGGTTATACAGTAGGTGACAGAGAATAGTCAAAATTTCGCCATGCCTAGTTGTTTTCAGGTCCATGAATTTAAAAATGCTTTTTGGTGTATAGAGACTAGGACACACTTGGAGAAGAACAATTCACGGAAAAGGAGGAACGAGTAAGCAACATGCCTACCTTTATACCTACACCGAGCAGGAAATACAATTTCCGCTGAACGTGAATAGCCAAGTGAACACACTATCAGAAGATACTTGGCACAGAAAGCAGAATCGGTGTAAGTGTATTTATTTTCCAGTAACTAATGTGCAGGTGGTGGGGCATACAGGAAACAAGAAGAAAAAGTCGAGGAAGACTTTATATCAACTTTTAAAATTTCGGGAACAGTTTTAAACATTCATTGGTGTTAGTATCAGGAACCAATCTACGTGGTTTGCTGGGTATGGACTGTTTCGTAACCCACTATTGCTTAAAATCTATACACTACAAACTCGATTCAATGTCTCGAAAGAGTCACCACGAAAACCATCTAACTCTTAGCAACAAATGGCAACAGTGCAGTAATCATTGGGAGTTCAAAAATGGTTCAAATGGCTGTGAGCACTATGGGACTTAACATCTGTGGTCATCAGTCCACTAGAACTTAGAACTACTTAAACCTAACTAACCGAAGGACATCACACACATCCATGCCCGAGGCAGGATTCGAACCTGCGACCGTAGCAGTCGCGCGGTTCCGGACAGCAATCCTAGAACCGCGAGACCACCGCGGCCGGCCCACTGGAACTGCTATACGTGAATAGCAGTACATCACTGACGTAAGCGGATAATACTCTCATACTATAAACTCAATTTATACAGACTATAATAGAAATGCAGATCTCCAACTGCTCCTTCAACATTATACATCAACCACAAATAATTATTGGGCCCACAGAATTCTACTTCCCACACTTACCTACTCAAAAGCAATACTTCAGTGTAATTCGCTGCCAGTGACCGGTCAACCTACATGAAAATAATCGGTCATTGATTTGTCATGAGGGTCAACTAGCAAATACGTCAGTTAAAAATAGCTACTTCTTAGAACCAGACGCCGGCCGCGGTGGTCTCGCGGTTATAGGTGCGCAGTCCGGAACCGTGCGACTGCTACGGTCGCAGGTTCGAATCCTGCCTCGGGCATAGATGTGTATGATGTCCTTAGGTTAGTTAGGTTTAAGTAGTTCTGAGTTCTAGGGGACTGATGACCACAGCAGTTGAGTCCCATAGTGCTCAGAGCCATTTGAACCATTTTTTTTAGAACCAGATGTCGGTTGTAGTGACCCTGACCTGTTTTCTCCAGATGAACTAACTTCTATAAAGGATGAAACTAGACTGCTTCCTCACTTCCGTAAAAGATATTCGGAACCATATAACTGAATAAACAAATAGGACCACTTCCAGTCTTTACAATAGTTTCGCTGTTGGTGTTTGCTTGCTGTGAATCCGAGCGACCTCCGAATGGACCGTGGTGTTATCGCTGATTGCTGCAATAACCAGTGGCTGCCTCACTGCTACGACGTGCGTCGGCGTTCTCGTGATTTCATGTGAACTGTGTATCAACAAAATATTTGCAGCAAATACATATACTATGTGATCAGAAGTATCCGGACATCTCAAAAACATACGTTTTTCATATTAGATGCACTGTGCTGCCACCCATCGCCAGGTACTCCATATCAGCGACCTCACTAGTCATTAGACATCCTGATAGAGTAGAAAGGGGCCGTTCGCTAAACTCACGGACTTCGAACTTGGTCAGCTGGTTGGCTGTCACATTTGTCGTACGTCTGTTCGCGATATTTCCACACTCATCCATAGGTCCACTGTTTCCGATGTGGTAGTGAAGTGGAAACGTGAAAGGGCACGTACAGCACAAAATCGTACAGGCCGACCTCGTCTGTTGACTGACAGAAACCGGCGACAGTTGAAGAGGGTCGTAATATGTATTAGACAGACATCTATCCAGGCCATCACACAGGAATTCTAAACTCAATCATGGTCCACTGCAAGTACTATGACAGTTAGGTGGGAGGTGACAAAACTTGGATTTCATGGTCAAGCGGCTGCTCATAATCCACACATCACACAGGTAAATGCCAAACGAGGCCTCGCTTGATGTAAGGAGCTTAAAAATTGGACGATTGAACGGCGGAAATACGTTGTGTGGAGTGATGATCATGGTACGCAATGTGGCTATCCGATGGAAGGATGTGGGTATGGTTAATGCCCGGTGAACGTCATCTGTCAGCCTGTGTACAGCCAACAGTAAAATTCGGAGGCGGTGGTGTTATAGTGTCGTCGTGTTTCTTATGTAGGGGACTTGCTCCCCTCGTTGTTTTGCGTGGCACTATCACAGTACAGGCCTACATTGATGTTTTATGCAACTTCTTGCTTCCCACTGTTGAAGAGCAATTCGTGGATGGCGATTACAACTTTTAACACGTTCCAGCACTTGTTCATAATGCACGGCCCGTGACGGAGTGGTGACACGACAATAACGTCTCCGAACTGAGGTGTGAGAGTGTGACGTTAGGTTTACATTATTTCACGGCTAATCAGTGTTCCACAATTCGAATTCCTTCTATTATTAGTGTTGTCTTTTTCGCTAAATTATCTGAAGCCATCAAGTTTAATGGATGCAAGACTAATCAATTTAATATGGGATTGTCGCTCAATTTTATGTTCCTATTTTTAGAAGGACGCTAATTCCAAGGTCCACTCGGATCCGAAATGTATGCAAGTGCCTAATTATTACTATAGTCCCAAGCCTTAACTGTAATGACGAAACTTCTAAGAGATCCTATGTCCATACTCGTATACTATTACCAACCCATACAGGAAAACAATTGCTAAAGCTTGCCAAATTGCTCTTAATTGTAGTAACATCAAATCATCATTACCTAATAAATTCCGTATATAAATATCACCCCTTTTTATAACAAAAAATACAATAAAGTACAACAGAAATTTTTTTACAGCACAGTACAATAACTCTAATGTTAGCGATCCCAAGAGTGGGGCCCCGTCTAGTAAGCGACAGGGAAGGAGCAGGCGGAGGAGTAACAACCTCGTTAAAAAAACCTGTGTCCATCTGGCGATGGTCAGTAGTACCCTGTGGAGACGCTGCCTCGGGCTGCATGGTAAAACTGGCTAACGGTCTCGAAGGCGGAAGATTAAGTCTCATTTACTTCCCAATGGTGGGCAGAACAGAAGAGCCTAGTGGAAAGAAACACAGAAAAAAATCAAATTTCGGACTAACAGTCCGATCCTATCTTGAAATCTAATTCTTTACTTTGTGTGTTAAATAATTTCGATTGCGGCATGAAAAGTCTACAAAATAAATGCACCACCCCAGGTGGTAACGTGAAAAAGAAATCCACCACTGCGTCACGCAGTGCATTGAGAAAACGGTTCTGGGGAGGCACAATAGCTGAATCGGAGAAACCATGGAATCCTCCTACAATAAAATGAAAAAAAAAGTTTTTTCTAGGCACTTTAAAAGTAAATTCTCTACTCAAAACTGGTAAACAAAAAGCTCTAGAAACACTTTCAGAGAAATGCAAAATTCAAATTTTAACAGTTCCAGCAACAAGGTTCTTGTATCAAAATGTCATAGAATCTTCAGAGGCAAATAAGCAATAAAAATTATCAGTCAGATTCCATAATGGGGCACACCTTTCTATTTTTATAAAAGAATAATTGGAAATGTAACAGAATTTTAATCCTACTCAGCAGTGACAATATCTTTCCTATCAGTGAAGTGCAAAAGCAAGGTACAGTATATACACTTGTGAAATGCCATGGATCAGACAATGAAGAAACAGGAGAAATAAAGAAAAAATCTGTGATCATTTAGAATGTGAAATATACTAAATTTTACAGATGAACATCATGTTACTATTATGTGATTTAAGGGCACAAATATGAAGAGAAACGAAATTTAGGAATGTAACAGGACAATATCCCGCTCATAGAAGAACCAACGCATGTAGTATGAGGCTAATCAGTTTGTGACAAAACTCTCACCTGAACCTATTAGCAACCTTCCTTAGGAAAATACCAATAAAAATTAAAACGAGGGTACCTTCCACCAAATGTTAGCAGAATTTCAGTTACATCACTTCGATATTACGCAAAAGAGTATACTGGAAATAATGTATGCCGAAGTAGTAAGTAGTGGTGAATTTTATTCCCTCTAAAATTAAAGTAAAACCTCCACTAATAAGGAACAAAGAAAATCACAAAGGTTAATACAATATAATCAGTTAAAAACTATCAAGACGACATTAAAGTGGCCAAAAATGGCCACTGGTAAGAAATATCCAAAGCAAATAACAGTGCTGCACAGAAAACATTTAAAAAATAAAAAGTAAAAGGAAAATATTGTGGAACGGTATGTACAAAGAAGCCATAACAGAGAAATCTAACTTTTAAGAACTATTTCAAAGGGTAACGAACTCCTAATGTGTGTTTGAAGTATGAAAAAAGAAACAGAGTATTGAAAATTGTGAAATACTAGCAAAATATTATAATCAGCTTCTAACCTCACCTAATCAAGTCATAAATTAAAATCCCCAGATATTAATGAAAATTTGGGATAAGATTTACGACCAGCTATAAACTAAATTGAAAAAGTAATTAAAGTGCTCATAAACAAAAAAGCTAGAAGACAAGATTGTATTAAAGCTGAACTTTTGAAGTGGTCCTTGCTAAATGTAGTAAATGAGCTAAATCTGCTCTTTGAAGAATTCTGAAAAACAGAAAATATCCCAGAGGAATAGAAAGTTCCCTTGATACATCCACTCTACAAACAAGGCAATAAACAGGATGTAAATAACAACAGAGGAACCTCTTGATGGCTAGTAGCGTATAGAGTATTCTACAAGACTTTATTAACTGTAATATGAACAACACTAGTCAGTCATCAACATGAAAATCAAGGTGGTTTTAGAAAGGGAACGTCATGGTCAGAACGAATATTTCCTCTCAAGTCAATAATCTGCCACAGATTACTTAATTGGAATGATATTGTAGTTATGTTTGTGAATGTCAAAACTATAGATAAAATAATTAGGAAATTTGGCGTAAAATCTAATCTGGCAAATAAAATAAGTGAAGCTCTTACAGGTACAGTCTGTGAAGTAAAATTTATGGGAGAAACTTCACAGCCTTTCAAAATAAAAGCAGATGTTGGACGAGGTGACGGCATAGACGCTATTGTTTTTATTAGTGCTATTAAAGAAAACAGTGAGTATTTTGATCGAAAAACTTATTAACTCAACATTTCACCGATAAGGTTAGGAAGAGAAACCAAAAAGATTGGAGTCAACTGTCTTGCATTTGCAGATGATTTTACATACTTTCGGAAAATGCGGCATGTGCTATAACACAAAAAAATCTCCTTGAAGAATTAGCCAATAAAATTGGCTTTAAAATTTCTGAAGAAAAATAAAAAATTTTAAATATCGTTAAGAATGCTCCAAAATTTCCGAAAACAGATGTTGCCCAAATTTGGTGGGTTAAAAAAGTTCAAATATCTATAGCAGATAATCCAAGAAAACGCTCTGGCAAATTCAGCAGTAGACCTTAGTTATATGACCTACCCAATTAATCTCCAGCATTCTTCTGTTGCACCACATCTCGAAAGCTTCTATTCTCTTCTTGTTAAACTATTTATCGTCCATGTTTCACTTCCATACATGGCTACACACCATACAAACACTTTCAGAAACGACTTCATGAGATTTAAATCTATACTCGATGTTAAAAAATTTCTCTTCTTCAGAAACGCCTTACTTGCCATTGCCATTCTATATTTTCTATCCTCTCTACTTCGACCATCATCAGTTATTTTGCCCCCCAAATAGCAAAACTCCTTTACTACTTTAAGTCTCTCATATCCTAGTCTAATTCCCTCAGCATCACCCAAATTAATTCGACTGCATTCCATTATCCTCGTTTTGCTTTTGTTGATATTTATCTTATACCATCCTTTCAACACACTGTCCATTCCGTTCAACTGCTCTTCCAAGTCCTTTGCTGTCTCTGAGTGACTTACAATGCCATCGGCGAACCTCAAAGTTTTTATTTCATCTCCATGGATTTTAATACCTACTCAGAACTTTTCTTTTGGTTCCTTTATTGCTTGCTCAATACACAGATTGAATAACATCGGGGATAGGCTACAACCCTCTCTCACTCCCTTCCCAATCACCGCTTCCTTTTCGTACCCCTCGACTCTTATAACTGCCATTTTCCTTCTGTACAAATTGTAAATAGCCTTTCGCTCCCTGTATTTTACCCCTGCCACTTTCAGAATTTGAAAGAGAGTATTCCAATCAACATTATCAGAAGCTTTCTCTAAGTCAACAAATGCTAGAAACGTAGGTTTGCCTTTCCTTAATCTTTCTTCTAAGATAAGTCATGGGGTCAGTGTTGCCTCACGTTTTCCTGCATTTCTACCGAATCCAAACTGATCTTCTCCGAGGTCAGCTTCTATCAGTTTTTCCATTCGTCTATAAAGAATTCGCGTTAGTATTTTGCAGCTGTGACTTACTAAATTGATAGTTCGGTAATTTTCACATCTGTCAACATCTGCTTTCTGTGGGATGATAATTATTATATTCTTCTTGAAGTCTGAGGGTACTTCACCTGTCTCATACATCTTGCTCACCAGATGGGAGAGTTTTGTCAGGACTGGCTCTCCCAAGGCTGTCAGTAGTTCGAATGGAATGTTATCTACTCCGGGGGCCTTGTTTCGACTCAAGTCTTTAAGCGCTGTGTCAAACTCTTCACGCAGTATCATATCTCCCATTTCATCTTCATCTACATCCTCTTCCATTTCCATAATATTGTCCACAAGTACATCGCCCTTGTTTAGACCCTCTTTATACTCCTCCATCTTTCTGCTTTCCCTTCTTTGCTTAGAACTAGGTTTCCATCTGAGTTCTTGATATTCATGCCAGTGGTTCTCCTTCCTCCAATGGTCTCTTTAATTTTCCTGTAGGCAGTATCTATCTTACCCCTTGTGAGATAAGCCTCTACATCCTTACATTTCTCCTCTAGCCATCCCTGCTTAGCCATTCTGCATTTCCTGTCGATATCATTTTTGAGACCTTTGTATTCCTTTTTGCCTGCTTCATTTATTGCATTTTTTATATTTTCTCCTTTCATTGATTAAATTCAATATTTCTTCTGCTGCCCAAAGGTTTCTACTTGCCCCCGTGTTTTAACCTATTTGAGCCTCTGCTGCCTTCACTATTTCATCCTTCAAAGCTACCCATTCTTCTTCTAATGTATTTCTTTCCCTATTCCTGTCAATTGTTCCCTTATGCTCTCCCTGATTCTCTGTACAACCTCTGGTTCTTTCAGTTTATCTAGGTCCCATCTCCTTAAATTCCCACCTTTTTGCTGTTTCTTCAGTTTTAATCTACAGTTCATAGCCAATAGATTGTGGTTAGAGTCCACATCTGCCCATGGAAATATCCTACAATTTAAAACCTGGTTCCTAAATCTCTGTCTGATCATTATATAATCTATCTGATACCTTTTTAGTGTCTCCAGGGTTCTTCCATGTCTGCAACCTTCTTCGATGATTCTTGAACGAAGTGTTAGTTATGATTAAGTTATGCCCTGCGCAAAATTCTACCAGGCTGCTTCCTCTTTCATTTATTAGCCCCAATCCGTATCCACCTACTATTTTTCCTTCTCTCCCTTTTCCTACTCTCGACTTCCAGTCACCCACGACTATTAAATGTTCTTCCCCCTTCACTACCTACATAATTTCTTTTATATTCTTATACATTTCATAAATTTCTTCGTTATCTGCAGAGCTTGTTGGTATATAAACTTGTACTACTATAATAGACTTGGTATTCGTATCTATCTCGGCCACAATAATGCGTTCACTATGCTGTTTGTAGTAGCTTACCCGTACTCCTAGTATTTTATTCATTATTAAACCTACTCCTGCATTACCCCTATTTGATTTTATATTTATAACCCTGTATTCACCTGACCAAAAGTCTTGTTACTCCTGCCACCGAACTTCACTAATTCCCGCTATATTTAACTTTAACCTATCCCTTTCCCTTTTTACATTTTCTACCCTACCTCCCCGATTAAGGGATCTGACATTCCACCCTCCGATCCGTAGATTGCCAGTTTTCTTTTCCCTGATAACGGCGTCCTCTTGATTAGTCCCCGCCCGGAGATCCGAATGGGGGACTATTTTACCTCCCGAATATTTTACCCAACAGGACGCCATCATCATTTAATCATACAGTAAAGCTGCATGCCCTCGGGAAAAATTATGGCTGTAGTTTCCCCTTGCTTTCAGCCATTCACTGTACCAGAACAGCAAAGCCATTTTGGTTAGTGTTACAAGGTCAGATCAGTCAATCATCCAGACTGTTGCCCCTGCAACTACTGAAAAGGCTGCTGCCCCTCTTCAGGAACCACAGGTTTGTCTGGCCTCTCAACAGATACCCCTCCGTTGCGGTTGCACCTACAGTACGTCATCTGTATTGTTGAGTGTTGAGGCACGCAAGCCCCCCACAAACGGCAAGGTCCATCGAGGGGGGGGGGGGGCAAATAACCTTACATTCGATAATCTAACTATGCAGACTCATAAAAGCCATACAATTTGTGTAAGAATTTCTTAGATCGTCGCTGAGCAGCGACTACCTGATATTTCAAAGAATATCTTCCGCGCCACGGCGCAAAATACGATTTGTTCATAAATTGTATCGATAGAGAAATTTTGTGTTTCTAAATTTTTGACAGCTGAAGAATTATAACCCTCTTGTGTTACCACAGTCCTGATATATTTTTTAAAGAAGGCGGACGCATATATGGCGTGGTCCTCAAATATCTAATTAGTTATTATAAAAGATTACTATTGTGCAGTCATATGTAAGAATTTATGTGTGCAGCTGAGATGAAATATCGAAAATGTTAAAGGATTTTATTTAAAGAAACAGCCAGGTACAATTGGTGAAAAAGGTATAATATTATGATGAAATAAACAAAACCCTATGTAGCTTGTAGAGACATTGAAATGGAAAACGTGTGAAATAATAATGAAAATATCATGTCAGTTTCATAGTTTGAAAGCATTTTAGCATTATATAGGTACTTCTATGTCTACGTTTATTTTTGCGACAGTGCCAGTTATCTCCACTTAACGTATATAGCTCTTGATTGTGAATAGTGATACTCTCCTCGTTCTTGTAGATGATAAGAAACCCTGTGACCAAAACACAGATGAAGATGAACTGCACAAAGACAATTTGTACTAATGATCTTAATAATGAATATTTTCTTTAGTATGGTAACTTTATGAAACGTCCAGTGTACATTACTATATGACTACTCAGTTTCAGCAATAGCCATTTACTAAAAGTCCCTAATATTACGAGTGACATGAGGACGGAAGTAATACCTCCGGTATTCATCCCCTCCTCATGGCAGGCAGTGTAATATTAGTGCCTGTTCCGATAGCTTAAATAAACTTACATGCCATGATCCAACCACGCAGGCTCATAAAAGCCACATAATTTGTCTAAAAATATCTTAGATCGTCGCTGTGCAGCGACCACTTGATATTTCAAAGAATACCTTACCCGCCCCGGCGCAGAATACGAATTGTTCATAAATTGTATCGATAGAGATATTTTGTGTCTCTTATTTTTTGACAGCTGAAGAACAGTAATCCTCTTCTGTTACCACAGTCCTGATATATTTTTTTGAAGACGGCGGACGCGTATATGGCGTGGTCCGCAATCGCTAATTACTTATTATAAAATATTACTATTGTGCAGCGCTATGTAGGAATTTATGTGTGCAGCTAAGATTGTAAGTAGGCTGTTTAGGATCTTATATTGGTAACGCCGCCACCACGTAGCAGTAGTTCGAGTAACGAAGATTTTTGGTGAGGTAAGTGATTTGTGAAACGTATAGGTTAATGTTAGTCAGGGCCATTCTTTTGTAGGGATTTTTGAAAGTCAGATTGCGTTGCGCTAAAAATAATATGTGTCAGTTTAAGCATAGTCATGTATAATTATTAAAGGGAACGTTTCATAAGACGAAATGTCGAATTTGTTAAAGGACCTCATTTAAAGAAACAACCAGCAAGATATAAATATGAAATGTACGAAGCCTGTTGTTAGCAATACTGACTAAGGTAATTAAATTGGTTAATGTGTTCTCAAATGCTGTAGTGCCTGCTGATTACTTGAAGTATTTCTATGCTGTCCATCTCCTATTAATGGCAACAGAAATAACGGTGATTTTATAGGTTTCATACAGCTACCAGGGACCGACTGCATGTCGGAAAACGTCGTAGTTAAGGCAGAAGGCGCATTGCTTTTAACCTTGTTTGTGATATAAATCCAATTTCTTTTAATGTGTAGTGTAGAATAGCAAAGAAAATTTCCAGTTCTGTTTGGCCTCTTAGGTTTCTCTGTTCGTAGTTGTTATGTCTCACATCCGGTCGTGATCGAACATGATCACGACACAAATAAATTAAGTAGCAATGTGAACTCTGTTCTTAGTACTTGCCTCCGGCAAACGATTTCTGGTGATATATAAACTATCAAATACAGTAATTAAGTTTTTAAAAAGTCATTGCTCTTCCCACCAAGAAGTGGTGCAAAACTCAAAACAGATTTCTGAATCTTCACAAGGGAACAATAATTTACTCAAAATATAAATATAAAAAAATAAAAACACCACACACCGTATTATGAAGTACATCTCGTGTGTAATGTGGCTTTACTTTTCCTCTTAATTTGAGCCCTGACTGCATTCAGTTTAACGTTAAGTTTAGGTGAGTGCCTTGTGAAGTGTGAGGAAGAGAATTAGATGGAGCCTCGGAATCATCTTTAGTTGTGTCTATAACGCTTGGCACCTTAATATTATACCACGAGTTATCTCGTTTTTATTATTCTCATAGAAATTCAAAATGCCGAGTATATTCAGCCAACTTAAGTACACACCTTCGAAAAAATAAAATCCCTTTCAGCAGTGATATTATAAGTGTTCGGTTGCCAGAGAGCATCTGGACCTATATTTATAGCTTGGCTACCATGTTTTGGATGACATAGTTTGCCACTAGATATCATCTTGATGCGTGCACTTTCGGATACTCGACAATAAAACAAGCGCTTTGAGCATCTCTCCTACACTGTTGGTTAGTCACCGTTCTCAAAAAGCGGCCGTGCTGTTAGCTATGATTTCTTCGGTACCGGCAGCTTATCTCTAAGTATATGCGTACACAGGAGTCTCATTGCCGTTAGCGCAGCAGTATGTTGACCGATCTTGTTGGGCTTCCACGCTATGCAGCCGTCTGGACACTTCTATGGTAAGCTACTTGCGAGGTTCCCGAGCTGGCATTCTACATCGAGCTACATCCAGCAGCGGAGGCGCAACAAACCTCTTGAAGGGGTGTCTTCGTCGACGTCTCTCATTCGTGGCTGCGACTGTCAGCGACTTCCTTTAACTTGTGGTACTGGCTGCATTCTGGGACCTCACTCTTCGGACGACACCTAGAACATAGAACTACTTTAACCTAACTAACCTAAGGACATCACAAACATCCATGCACAAGGCAGGATTCGAACCTGCGACCGTAGCGGTCGCGTGGTTCCAGACTGTAGCGCCTAGAATCACTCGGTCACTTCGGCCGGCTAATATTTAAACACGCAGGGATGATCTGCTGCGGAGCTCCATGTTCAATACTGTATGACTGTATGATGAACTTGTCAAGTGCCCCCAACTTCACCAGGTGACATGCAATATCGCGATGACCAGGGGCCATAATGTTTTGGGTGTTCAGTCTATTTATAAACATAGCGCTAATTTCAAATATTTTTGAACAAAGATCCATGTTGGCTGCACTGCTCCTACACTGAGGTTGGCTATTCGATTTTATGGGCCATTAAAATACAAAGTTTTGATTGTGCAATTAGCCAGTTATTACTGATAAATGGTGTGATAGCTACTTTTGTATTACCGCTGGCCAATCGGGATTTGATATTAGCAAGGAATCATGATTTAAATTCTGCACCACGCTAACGCTCCCTTTCCCCGAACGTGATTATACATTGGTGTGGTTTTGATTATCTGAACATAATACCAATCTTTTCCATTTCTCTTTTGATAAGAAGCTCCAGTTTTAAGGAGGAGGGAAACTAATTGGGGCACGGGCACAGGAAACCACTTTGTATGAACATGATTGTATTCATTTTACATTACTCACGAAAACCTTTGCTTGCCACACCCGTCGATACCAGACCAAAAGACAATAAATAAGCAGCTACTATCTGTGGGACGGGTGATAAGGAGAAAAGGAAGATAGTCGATACATGAAATACATATGTGCTCACAAATTGCGCATTCACTTCACTGGACACAAGAACATTGAAAAAATTATGTCTTGCATTCATATATATAAATACACTCCTGGAAATGGTAAAAAGAACACATTGACACCGGTGTGTCAGACCCACCATACTTGCTCCGGACACTACGAGAGGGCTGTACAAGCAATGATCACACGCACGGCACAGCGGACACACCAGGAACCGCGGTGTTGGCCGTCGAATGGCGCTAGCTGCGCAGCATTTGTGCACCGCCGCCGTCAGTGTCAGCCAGTTTGCCGTGGCATACGGAGCTCCATCGCAGTCTTTAACACTGGTAGCATGCCGCGACAGCGTGGACGTGAACCGTATGTGCAGTTGACGGACTGTCAGCGAGGGCGTATAGTGGGCATGCGGGAGGCCGGGTGGACGTACCGCCGAATTGCTCAACACGTGGGGCGTGAGGTCTCCACAGTACATCGATGTTGTCGCCAGTGGTCGGCGGAAGGTGCACGTGCCCGTCGACCTGGGACCGGACCGCAGCGACGCACGGATGCACGCCAAGACCGTAGGATCCTACGCATTGCCGTAGGGGACCGCACCGCCACTTCCCAGCAAATTAGGGACACTGTTGCTCCTGGGGTATCGGCGAGGACCATTCGCAACCGTCTCCATGAAGCTGGGCTACGGTCCCGCACACCGTTAGGCCGTCTTCCGCTCACGCCCCAACATCGTGCAGCCCGCCTCCAGTGGTGTCGCGACAGGCGTGAATGGAGGGACGAATGGAGACGTGTCGTCGTCAGCGATGTGAGTCGCTTCTGCCTTGGTGCCAATGATGGTCGTATGCGTGTTTGGCGCCGTGCAGGTGAGCGCCACAATCAGGACTGCATACGACCGAGGCACACAGGGCCAACACCCGGCATCATGGTGTGGGGAGCGACCTCCTACACTGGCCGTACACCTCTGGTGATCGTCGAGAGGACACTGAATAGTGCACGGTACATCCAAACCGTCATCGAACCCATCGTTCTACCATTCCTATACCGGCAAGGGAACTTGCTGTTCCAACAGGACAATGGATGTCCGCATGTATCCCGTGCCACCCAACGTGCTCTAGAAGGTGTAAGTCAACTACCCTGGCCAGCAAGATCTCCGGATCTGTCCCCCATTGAGCATGTTTGGGACTGGATGAAGCGTCGTCTCACGCGGTCTGCACGTCCAGCACGAACGCTGGTCCAACTGAGGCGCCAGTTGGAAATGGCATGGCAAGCCGTTCCACAGGACTACATCCAGCATCTCTACGATCGTCTCCATGGGAGAATAGCAGCCTGCATTGCTGCGAAAGGTGGATATACACTGTACTAGTGCCGACATTGTGCATGCTCTGTTGCCTGTGTCTATGTGCCTGTGGTTCTGTCAGTGTGATCATGTGATGTATCTGACCCCAGGAATGTGTCAATTAAGTTTCCCCTTCCTGGGACAATGAATTCACGGTGTTCTTATTTCAATTTCCAGGAGTGTATATAACATGGGTCAATCAACAGTCATATTTCAAATGGCTGTTTCGTTCCAATGCAAGCCAACGTTCCAAGAAATAATGTGTGACTTCTTGGAGTGTGAATGACGCCTTAGATGAGGGAAGCCTCATATTTCTCGTGAAGCTGATCACGTCATAGTTAAGGGCGTCGTGGCTAGTGACGTCATGCGTTCTATGTCAATGAGCAGACGTCAAGTCAATAGGTTCAAGTTCGGTGAAATTATGACAAAGAGGGGTAGCTTCATTGTTTATAACACATAATTAATGAGATACAACACCATAAACATTCAGATCAGTAATATACTAGCTTTCTGTGGGAGCGCAAATTACCCCGAGTATATGCGTCCAGTGCTTCACAGAAAAATTACCTTCTGCTAAAAATGGAGTGCAAGTTATCCATGGTAAAATCAAGTGTTTTATTATGATAGCACTTAAAGACTTTCAAAAATATTTAAACATAATTTCAAACCATTTCCAAATTTTTTCTCGCTTACATGCTTGAACACTTCTACCGACGAATGGACATTTTTCCCAGAGGCAAAACTGAAATTCCTCTCCCTCTTCTAATTGATTTAGTGGGTGGATTAGAGGTAGCAATTTTTAATATTTCTTAGTATACATCATTTTGAAATGAAAGGCATTTCTATAAGTTTCTTATTTTTCGCGAAATAATAATAAATACTTTAAACTCTTACTATGCTGCTTTATCCTCATTGAATAGCCTAAGCGGAGACGGTTACTGCACATGATTCATAGCCTTGTCTCTTCTGTTGCAATGCAGTGCTCCTACTTTCACAGTCATGGACATGCTAAAAGGCAGCGCAATTCCGGTACAATATACATTCTCAAGAATTTGACACTGTTCACAGGAGGGAATTGCTGATGGGACGAACTCATAGTTCCTACTAATATTAGACTCCTGGAAGGTTTGCACTCCTTCTCGATAAACTAATGTGTGTTCAGCTATTTTGTGTACAGTGCTTGGCGTTTGTTCTTAGAAAACATTTTCTGAAATACTCTTAAATGCACAGACGCTGACCTACAAAGGGTGTTGTGAGGTGAAGATTGGTAATACCGATAGAAAACTTGATGAATTTCTTGCTGCGAGGTGAATTAGTGCTGCCGCTGAATCCACAGAAACGAAAATGGTGCTTCCTTCGTTATAGAAGTGAGGAATACAATTTTACGGATTTGTGACGTTATGTGATCGCCTCAGGGAAACCATAAGGTTCCTCAGGTTTGGTTTTAGGTCGACAAATTCGTGTTGACAAAATAATAATAGGTTCACTCTCATGTCCGATGCATAGGAAGGTATCATAGCAAATTGTCGAAGCATTTTCCATATATTCGTGCCGATTGGAAGTTTCTCCCGTCAGAGAGTAGAAGTTGGTTCACTCATGACCCCCAAAGAATGACTATTTATCGACAGCCATACAGTATTTTTGTCCATAATGGTCATGTATGGTAAATGTTTTTACATGCCTCGCTGAACATGAAACTCATTGTAGTAGAGAACATCTTAGTAAATTTTTAGTGAACTTCTAGGTCCATACGTAAATCGAGGAAGGTAAGTTATGTGTGACAACTTCTTCACATAAGCTGCACTAGCATGACTGTTGAAAGCAAAGTGAATAAGCTTGCTTGCTACAATTAACAAAATTACATAGGAAGTGCCTGGAACAGGAAGAAAGTTCGCCAGAACGAGCACAAGACAGTAGTTCTCGGAAACGGTTGCGTGATCCTTCCAGTGTATCAGGGAATACGAGGAGAGTACGAAGTAATTCTCAGTTACTTTCATTGTGATGGACAAACTGGAACAGACACGAGGCCAGTGCCTAGCACAGTGACATGTAGCAACGAAATTAACTATGGGGCAAACGTTATTTGGTAAGATTGACAGAAAGTACACAGTGAAACCCAATGGAAGAAGGGAGTCTGTTAACTCTTGTTACAAGATTCCTGATTTAGGAGGCACTATTGCTGGAGCACTCTATAGAGAAGTAGTTATCTTGAAAATAAGACGATAAGACTTACTTTTCAAAAACGCAGAGGACCTTACCAAAGATTATATAGGAACCAAGGTCAGTGTTGCAGCTCTTCAGGTCGAATTATCAGACGTAGGTGGTTGCTGCAGCCACAGTTGGGTATGAAAATTTTGCAAAGAAGGGGAAAGTGTACACACATGCACAAGGTGCGACAAAACAGTATGCAAGAACTGTCCTCTTACGGATTTGTGCATATCGCTATTCATATTTCTAACACCAACCTTCATCTTTTCCTGTAGAGAAATTGTGTCAAAGTGCAGACCTATATTAGACGATGGTGAAGCATTTATTGAAAATGTGTGTTGATGCTCACTTGAAGAAAAAATAATTTTTAAGAAAAACTATTTGGCTGGTCTGTGTTTATGTAATAATTCAAGAATTATTCATGATATTCCAAAACAAAATTTGCGTATTTGCACATTGAAGTTAAACCGAACAACATTAAGGAAATAGGGAATTTTTATTTTGTTACATGAAGATATGTTAAAATAAACTGTAAATGTCTGGCGTGACTGTATTTAATGTTAAGAATTAAAAGAAGAAACAGACCATTAGCATGGCTATTTATTACAGAAAAACTCATCCCCTGCAATACAAGTTTTAAGAACGAACTGTAGACACATCAAATAGGAATGGCAATTCCGATTGCAATTTTAGTGCGTTCAGAAATCTAGTAGATCTTGTGTTGACATGAAATATATATCACATTAGCTCATTTTTAAAGTAATCAGTTGTTGGAAGCTATTTTATGCATAGGAGTGAGATTCTTTATAGAATCCGGAGTGAAGGTTCACTAATATACGTAGAAGACAGAAACAAGCAAAAAGATTCAAGTGAAAGTACATATTACATGTTATCACAACTGTAGTAAGTACAGGATTTGTACCGAGCAAAACTTGGGTGCTTTCTACTAGTCTCACTGCTTGCCGTCTCATCACCAACTGACAACTGACACTGACAATCAGATCCCTGGCAGGGAGCAACAACTGAAAGTGATGTTCTGTGGATCTTAAATCATTAAGTTTATGGACTGCCCTTAAGGTTGGCCGTACTGTGATTTGCATTAAACGGTATCTAAATACAGTTATCTTATTCCCTGAAAAAAACTCGCAACTTTCCCGTGAACGTAACGACGACGAAATTTGTCGTTGAACTGACACGACCTTCGATCACGCACCACGGACGCTTTCTGTTTATCTCTTCGGCATCTCGTATCTTGGTACAAAAACAACTTACGTGACTCGATGAACACATACAGGATGATTATAATTAAAGTTAAGCTTTAGAACCACTGTAGAAATAACACCACAGCTCAGAATGACGTGAAATTGCTATGGAATAATGTCGAAGGGGGAAAACGTATGGCAGAAGAAAAATAGTTGCATAATATACCAATAGATGGGGCTGTAAGCATCGTAATTTAATAGTGGTCGCCTACTAATGACAAAGGAATCATACAACATTACCTAAGGTATGTGTTTGGCATTAAACAAACTCTACTACGCAGAGTGCATGGGTGGAAAGGTGTGGTACTGTTAGTTACGTAAGCCAATCCGCAACGGCCACATCTCTCGGATGGGAAAAATCGGTTTTTGATTTTTTTGAGGCAGGAAAACCGTATAAAAAGGATCTCTCACATCAGTTTGTAATCGTCATGAGCCACAAACCGCATTAGAACAACTACCACATTGGTTTGTAATTACCTGAGGCCAAAAACAGCATAAAAAGCATGAATCAAAATAAAATCGGATTATTAATTTCCGCATGACCGGCGCAAAACATGTTCAATATGCCGTCCACCGTTTCCTGCAACAAGTTGAATCTGAGAAACGTTATGTTCCACATCTCATCAAAGTGTTTGCGGGGTCACGTTCAGAATGTGTTGCGCAATGCGTGCGTTCGATGCAGCGTTAGATTACAGTTTTCACTCGGAACAGTGAGCACATCTTTCAGATAGCTCACATCCAGAAGTCACACGAATTAAGATTAGGTGGTTGGGCGGCAAGGTTGTAGGGAAATGGCGGCGTATAATTCTAGCAATTCCGAAATGGCGCTTCAGCAACTGCATTATCCTATCCACACAATCCACGCTGCTGGAGAGTTGGAATGACAAGGTTGGGCCAAAGACAGTCATAGCACCTACCAGTGTCGATACAGGTAACAGGACTGGAAGTACCTGTCGCTTCGAAAAAATTTCGCCCTTTGATAAATAACGTCGTAAACCCGCACCAAACAGTGACCTTTTCAGGATGAAGTGGTACTGGTTGATTTGTGTGTGGATTTCCTGTTGCCCATATTTGACAATTATGTGTATTGATATACACTCCTGGAAATGGAAAAAAGAACACATTGACAACGGTGTGTCAGACCCACCATACTTGCCCCGGACACTACGAGAGGGCTGTATAAGCAATGATCACACGCACGGCACAGCGGACACACCAGGAACCGCGGTGTTGGCCGTCGAATGGCGCTAGCTGCGCAGCATTTGTGCACCGCCGCCGTCAGTGTCAGCCAGTTTGCCGTGGCATACGGAGCTCCATCGCAGTCTTTAACACTGGTAGCATGCCGCGACAGCGTGGACGTGAACCGTATGTGCAGTTGATGGACTGTCAGCGAGGGCGTATAGTGGGCATGCGGGAGGCCGGGTGGACGTACCACCGAATTGCTCAACACGTGGGGCGTGAGGTCTCCACAGTACATCGATGTTGTCGCCAGTGGTCGGCGGAAGGTGCACGTGCCCGTCGACCTGGGACCGGACCGCAGCGACGCACGGATGCACGCCAAGACCGTAGGATCCTACGCATTGCCGTAGGGCACCGCACCGCCACTTCTCAGCAAATTAGGGACACTGTTGCTCCTGGGGTATCGGCGAGGACCATTCGCAACCGTCTCCATGAAGCAGGGCTACGGTCCCACACACCGTTAGGCCGTCATCCGCTCACGCCCCAACATAGTGCAGCCCGCCTCCAGTGGTGTCGCGACAGGCGTGAATGGAGGGACGAATGAAGCCGTGTCGTCGTCAGCGATGAGAGTCGCTTCTGCCTTGGTGCCAATGATGGGCGTATGCGTGTTTGGCGCCGTGCAGGTGAGCGCCACAAGCAGGACTGCGTACGACCGAGGCACACAGGGCCAACACCCGGCATCATGGTGTGGGTAGCAATCTCCTACACTGGCCGTACACCTCTGGTGATCGTCGAGGGGACACTGAATAGTGCACGGTACATCCAAACCGTCATCGAACCCATCGTTCTACCATTCCTAGACCGGCAAGGGAACTTGTTGTTCCAACAGGACAATGGACGTCCGCATGTATCCCGTGCAACCCAACGTGCTCTAGAAGGTGTAAGTCAACTACCCTGGCCAGCAAGATCTCCGGATCTGTCCCCCATTGAGCATGTTTGGGACTGGATGAAGCGTCGTCTCACGCGGTCTGCACGTCCAGCGCGAACGCTGGTCCAGCTGAGGCACCAGTTGGAAATGGCATGGCAAGCCGTTCCACAGGACTACGTCCAGCATCTCTACGATCGTCTCCATGGGAGAATAGCAGCCTGCATTGCTGCGAAAGGTGGATATACACTGTACTAGTGCCGACATTGTGCATGCTTTGTTGCCTGTGTCTATGTGCCTGTGGTTCTGTCAGTGTGATCATGTGATGTATCTGACCCCAGGCATGTGTCAATAAAGTTTCCCCTTCCTGGGACAATGAATTCACGGTGTTCTTATTTCAATTTCCAGGAGTGTATCATATCAGATGGAGGTGTGCTTTATCTGACTATAAAATCTTCCAATGTCAATCATTGTTCACTTCCATGCTACCAAGAAATTCTAAATCAAAGATCCCTCTTGCTGGCAGGTGAACAGGAAGCAATGAATGCATAGTAAAGAAGGATGTTTCGTAGGATTTTACGCGCCGTGTCACGGGTATGTCCAATGTTCGAGTAATTCTCTGTGCACTACACGTTTGCACACAACCACTCATCTCCTCCTGCATTGCTGGGGCCACTGCTTCCACTGGCGTCGAATCAATTCGTTTCCTCTCTGTATTACGGTGCACACCAAAATTACGCGTCTTTTCGAATTTCGGAATCATTTTCTCCAGACCAATGGCAGTCATTGGACCAAAGCCTCTTTTCAAACTCTTCACTGTCCGGAACTTCTGCAGAGCGACGTGTGCACAGTCATAATTCTGGTAATACAGCTTTACAAATAGAGTCCGATCCTGCATTCACACAGTTATGGCGAACGCCGCAGACGGTAAAGGAGGAAAAGCCGTGTACACCGAGTGTTTATACCAATTTCAATGGTTTGTGGCCATTGCAGGTGATTTCATTTACATATTCTGATACATATAGCGCCATCTATTGCTTAATTTTCACATTTTTTTCTTCTGTCATACGTTTTCCCCCTTCTCCGATAATATTTCGTTGCAATTTCATGTCATTCTGACCCGTGGAGTTATTTCTACAGCGTTTTGAAAGCTTAACTTTAACTTGTATATACTCATTACCACCTTTGTCAAATTGGAAAATTAAGAATCTAAAGAATTTCGGAACTGAAGCATTGCAGCAATAGGATGGGAATAACGAGAAATTGTCCTTGTGTTGCGCAAAAACGTTATGCACAACTCAGATAGCAATACATAGGTTAAGATGAACAAACAGCATGGATCATTGGGTATCATCACACGTTGAATATCAAGTCAGTCGTTATCAAATTGTGATTTAACTACAGAATATATGTTCGCCATCTAGATATAAAAATGCAATTATAATTGTGGGAATCAATGCTTTTAATTTAGCTCCGTAATTGTCACAAGGAACAGGAATAGCATTCATTGGCCCTATCTCCGGTTAATCGAGCAATGAACTGAAGACCTTTGGGCAACATGCATATTGACAATTAAAATTTTCGTTACCAAGTCCACTGTTGGCATGTAAGCCATTTTAATGCAATCTACTTGTCCCCAAACCCTCTTCAGCTACCACGAGATGAGTGCCCATTCACAAAAGGTATTTACCCGAAAAATGGACAGTAGCAGTTGGCTTCGCATTTCTGGCCTCTATCGGGCCTTCAGTCAGGACCCAAAGACCCCAGAGTTGTATGAATATCGACTGTGATAAAAACAAGGAAGTATCTCAAGTTTGGAGTTGGCAATTTAGGGTATCTAGCAGATAGTGATACTAAGCTACAAACAATTTTCCATCAGTCAGATGTTCAAGTTGAAGCAGATAATCCCACAGGTAACAACAACTACCTTGCGGTGAGAAGAAGCAGAGAAAGAATGCGCATGTGAGAATCGACGAGAGGAAGTAGGTGTAATTTCCGATTATAGCTTTTGACTCCATGAAAGAATACCAGTAATGCCAAGTGTCATTTGAGAAATGGGTAAGATATGTGCATCCAGTGGTTAAAATAAGTTAAGAAACTATTGTTGATGAATATGAACGTAAATGAGTTTTAGGAAATGATAGGTTTATGAGATATGTCAGTATATTTTAGAATTTTACGTAATAGTTGAGAAAAGTGAGGGGGTTATCGCTGCCAGCAGGTATTTCACGTCCATGTCTGGTTAAAGTCCCAGTCTCGACATTTCAGTGCGTTAAGTCTTGAGCTACAACCGGGGACGTCGCTCCAGTACGTTCTCAAGCGTCTTCTGCCATACCCGCTATGTCTACGCACCTACGACAGCGTGCTGAAAAAAAGTGCTTCTTATTTTTCAAGTGAAAACTCTTAAATACTTTTAAATTAAGCAAACTTTGTTCTTATTTATAAAATTTATTCACTATTTATACATATTTATTTCTTAACACAGACAGCCTGGTGTGAAACACCTTCCAACTAGAGACCAGTTCGTTGATACCGTCACTGTAGAATTTTTGATTTGTTTGACGGACTACAACTTCACCTTTGCTTGTAAAGTTTCCCGATTACCTAAGTGAAGTCATCGAAGGTGTCCTTTAAGTCTTACAAATAGATGAAAACCGGATGGGGGTAAGTCGGGATAGAGTGAAGCACGGTCGATGACAGTAGTTTCAAGGCGTCGGATTTTTACAGACGTTGCAGCACTCGTGAGTGGTCTGGTAGTGTCATACTGAAGGAAAGGGTGCATTATGTGTGGACAAACTCTTCGAATTCGAGCTTTCGGTTTCGTGAGGGTCTCACGATATATAGGTACAGTTACTTCACACACCAGTTTGTTAAGGCTACACTTCGGAGCCCTGTATCGGCACAGGGTTGCAACTTGCGTCAGAGAAGCTGGAAAGTCTGCCGAGTAACGTGCATTGCATGTTATACCCGGTATGGTGTCGTTAATAGAAAAAAAATTGGAGGCACTACTTTGCAGGACGCCCACGCATTTCATTTGCGCTAGATTCATAATATAAGCGCCTATCAAAAGTTTTCCTTCGATGGCCGCGCAGACTTCTTGCATAAATGTCGGTGCTTATATACCTGCATCGGAATTATGCTGGATACCATGCACGCTGCAGCAACGCCCTGAAACGGTAACTTTATAATCCCTTCTTGCAACATCATCCACACGTCTGTTCCAGAATAGGCTTCATGAGTTTCTGTTCCTCATAGTGACTTTTGACATTTATTTCTCGATGGCTCGCTCAATTTAAAGACTGATTTCTTTTTTACTGCAGTCACCAATCCACACCCATTCTAAATATAGAATCCGTCGACTGGCTCAATGATTACAATGTTTTTCTATGTTGCTTTGTTTCCATACATTGCTTGAGTATTATTTTTGCCCTATTGCAAGCTACACACACGGCCTGTAAGATCTTTTATTCATTGTCAAATCGAATCTATGCATCGGACAGAGAGGCTCCATGCGATACAGAAGGGTCATTTGGTTTGCCTGCATTACAGGCCTCAGGCGGTGATACCTTGTATAGCCTGTCCCGAATCAGAGCGTTGCTCGCTATCATTCCACCCCCAGGGTGTTTCTGGTTGATGCACGGTCCGACAAGGACAATCGACTGGAATTTCGATGGATGGATCAAATTCCGAAGGAGGCGCCCAGCCTCCTAGTCAGGACGAGAGCCAATGAATGTCGGTCGGCAACCAGTTTGGACGGCTGCCACTCATCTGACCATAGCTTCGTGATTCGCCTTGAGAGCATCTCTTGGAAACGTCTTCCAACCAAATTAGTATTTTGATGTAGCCGTGAAATATTGTACCTGACGTTGAAACTCTTCCAAATGAAACTTCAGTAGTCTATATAATTGATTCCTTTATAAATAGTGAGAACTGTTAGACTGAACATTTCCTCGGTGTTTGTGTTCTTCTTAGCCACCTTGGCAGAAGTGATATAATGGCAATCGCGTTTGTTACGCGTTGTAGTGCGCTGAAGAATAGTAGACTTCGTTGCTAAAGCGTACTCCACAAGCACAATTACAATACAGCAATGTGCATTAGAGACAAATAGTACGAAGAGGAAAGGACTTTAATGTTACGAGAACTCACATATAATAGGCAGACGAATATAGGTAGAAGGAAGGAAAAAACGATGAAACCACGCGTAACTGAAGAAATACTGCAATTGATCGACGAAAGAGAAAGGTACAAAAATATTCACGAAAATTCAAGAGTACTGAAATATAACTAATACGTCACTGAAACAAACAGGATCCGTAGGAAAGTCAAGATGAAATGTCTGCAGGAAAAACGAGAAGAAATCAGGAACGGAGGGGTGGTCGAACGAACGGTTACAGCATTCAGAAAACCAAAATAACCTTTTGTGAAATTAAAAGCAGTGGCTTCAAAATTGCAGGTACAGGGGCAATTACAATGTTAAGTACAGAGAAGAGAACGGCTAAGTGAAAGAGTACGCTGGAAGTCTCTATAAGGAGGGAGACGTCTCTGATGACATGATTTAGGGAGTCAAGATGAAGGACTTGCGCTAAAGTTACAAACGAGGGCTAGTTGACCCCCCCAATGAGGAGTATCAGAAAAGAGTTTAATGATAAACTTATCGTGAAAATTAGTGAGCCCGAAGTAGAAGAAGATAAAAATTTGTAACAACTGGGAATCAAACTATCAAGAGCAGAACTAGTCAGGGAGAAAATATACATCAGGTAAGTGCAGACATAGAGTGCAGACTTGTTCAAGAGAGTTCTAGTAGTATCGATGAATGGCCTTAATCTGTGGCATACAATTCCGAGAATGTACATTTGAAGGGAAGCATTATATGGTAAAGAGTCACGGACTGTGGGAAAACCGGATAAGAAGAGAAGCTAAACGTTTGAGATGTGGCGCTACAGAAGTATGTTCAAATTAAGGTGGGCTGGTAAGATATGAAATGAGGAAGTTCTTCACAAAATCAGCGAAGGAAACATATGGAAAATACTGATATGAAGAAGGGTCAGGATGATGGGACATGTTTTCAGACTTCAGGTAATAGCTTTTAGGTAGAGGGAATCCAACAACCAATTGAGGACATAGAGTGCAAGTGTTATTCTGAGATAGAGGAGTTGGCACACCGGAGGAATCTGTCAGATAAGTAGGTCGTATTTACACCAATGGCGGAATCAGTCAAATCCTCAAACGAATAATTTAATACTTCCTCCGAGAATACTGGTGAATCTTTTTCACCCATAGATGTTGGTTTTTACAAATGGGCACTCAAAACACCAAACTAGGTGACCCCCGTTGTTGTTATATATCTTCTATTACAGAAAACACAGTGCACGTGCAGGATGTCTCTCTAGTGAAATGGTCTTTAGTTGTACCGCACTCTGCCTGGTGTCCTGATGTACGTTCACATTACAAGTAGTAATGAATGTCAAGGAATGCAGCAGACGAGCCTTGGCTGCAGGACGCCGTTACTTTCGGTAAGTGTTGAAGTACGAACGTTAGTCGAAGGTGATTATATGACTGCTTTGTTGAAGGAAGCTGTCCTAAAATCTGTTCACACTAAGAGTATTTTCAGGCGACAAGATATACAGGAAATATATGTTATTTTCCTCGGTTTCAGTACGTTGTCACATTTAGCCAGTATTAAGGAAGAATCATTGTTGGGCGATGATTTAATGCTTTCATATGATTGCTGGCAAAATTTCAAAAGTTAAGCTTCTATTGCGTCTGTAACTGAAAGTATACAATGAGTGTGTATTCCAAATTTTGACTTAGGGTATGAACTTCTAATGTCAAGCTAACTGTTTTCTTTTTGTCAGTACTAACAAAGGGATTCCTAGAAGAGGTAGGGACACTAAAGAAATTTGTCGGTAAAACGAGTGGAAAGTATCAGCCAGATATGACGGCTATGAGAATGATAAGAAGGCAAGCGGAATGAAGCCAGTAAGCTGGTAAATGAATAGTAGATGGAATGAGGACATTCTTTGCTCGATTCAAGTATACTAGTTAAGACAGAAGGATCACTAATAGATGGTTATAGCTGTCAGTAGGGCAAAGGTTGTTGTGTCTTGTCGAATACGATAATCCATGTGAAACCTGTATGAGTCCTTTATCGTCAGATAATGTCAGGTGGCAGTAATCTATAACACTGCATAAGAGGTGCACAGACTAGCACAACGAAGGCCAACGGACGACAGATTAGGTTCGGCAAAACTTTGGTCTCCAATTCATTGGCGTTGGGCTTCTCGTCCACACCAAACGAAGGTGTTTGTGCCAAGTGGTTTGACCGCGTGGAATCGCAGTAGGCTTTCATAATTTGCCATCGTTGCTCCCGTTTTGTTATTGTTACCGTATTAACTGCAATTTTACTGGCCGATATTATGAGGGAAGAAGAGGACTTAGCAGCATTTATTTCACTGCAAGAAGCGGAGTATTCGAAAGCAAAAGAAAAAATGACGTTTGGAGACGACGTCTCCTTCACAAAGTGGGGAGCAGTGTGGTGAGATAAAAAAAAATGGTTCAAATGGCTCTGAGCACAATGGGACTTAACAGCTGAGGTCATCAGTCCCCTATAACTTAGAACTACTGAAACCTAACTAACCTAAGGACATCACACACATCCATGCCCGAGCAGGATTCGATCCTGCGACCTTAGCGGTCGTGCGGTTGTGGTGAGACAATATTAATGTTTGCCTTAAAGCTTAATTATGATATGGGGTATTTAATATTTTTTCCCTAATGAAAGCTACTGATTTCGAATTGTTATTGAATTGTGTAGACTAATATTTCCAGAGATAATGCCTCTTCTAGGAGTGCTGTACCTGCAGCAGAAAGTTAATACTCACTCCCAGTTTTGTTTGTCTCTCTTTGTCGTAAATAAAGACAATTTTCTTTTCCATATCATGAATTTCACTTGTGTAATAGCTGAATTATTTCCCTCAAGTGGCTAGTAGCTTCAGTTCGTGTATAAAATCGCAGTTCGTGGGGCCTGTAAGCACTCCCGTTCACGATGAAACTGTATCGGATTTAATGCTCTCTTCATTCTACTCTATACACCCGTATTTTTAAACACATTAAATACATAAACTTATCAAGAGCAGGCACTACCTGCATTGGAGACAGCGAGTGTTGGAATTAAGTTGGCCACACCTCGCACATAGTATGTATTGTTCACTGGCTTCGCCCTTTAATTTAGCAGTAAATTACTATACTTTAAAACGAAAACACACTGGTTTTATCGAGACAGAAACCGCACAAAGTTAATCATGATTGCTGAGACATAGAGAAAGCACTTGAAAAGAGGCTATTAGACATTCTAAGGAAAAACGTGAAGCAAAGGACGTACAAAGATAATGCGCGTGAAGTTGTGTTGAATTTCCAGTTTATCATTAACAAATTATGATTCAATTGCAGGATAAATGTTCGCCATCTATTTGAAAACATACAGCGATAATTATGCCAAATATTGCCTTTAATTAGGCTCAGTATTTATCACGAAGAACAGGATTAGGCCTCAGCTGTCGTATCGTAAGGAAACGCAACATTTACACTCTACTGTTGGTAGAGAAATAGACTAAAAGGCTTTGGCAAAATGCATATTCACAATAACTGTTTCCCAAAACTAAGTCCACTTTTGGTTTTACAGCCCTTTTAATGCTCTCTGCATGGCTATCAACCACCTCCAGCAGCCACCAGAAAAATGCCCATTCGTAGAAAGGATTTACCTGTGAAAATGTAGAATTTAAGCAACTGTTGTTGGCAAGTATGAATGTAAGTGAACGTGATTAAGAAAAATAAAGAATAAGTATTTTATTCAACTATTACAAAAGATTTTTTTGTTGGTAGTAAACATTAACCTTGTCCACATGAGCCGGTGTACCGCGGCTTGTTGACTACATTTTAGAAAACGACACTGTACAAGACGTGGTAGTCCACTACCATTTTAAATACTGAAGTGACAATTGAGAAAAGGGAGGGGGTAAACTTTTTCGGCAGCTGTTTGATGTCCGGGGCCGGTTACAACATCTCATTTCATTGCTTTACAACTAGAGCTACCACAACCCATGTGGCCCCAGTATGGTTTCAAGCGACATCTACCAATCTTATTGGTATTTTCTCATCTGTTAGAAGCCTGTAAATAGCTTCCGATGTCCATCTATTATCCTTCATCCCTACCTATGTAGGAGCGCTTGCTGAAAAGTAATGCTTCCAGTTTGTCTGAAAATCCTTACAGCTTTCTATATATATAAGAAACTTGATTAATGTAGTACATATTTGTTCCTCATGCGTAAGTATCTATTTTTACCATAGGCACCCTGGTGAGAAGTACATTTCTTCCAACGAGATACCTGTTTGTTAATACCGTCACTGTAGAATTTGTGATTTTATTGACAGGCTGCAATCTCACCTTTGCTTTCGGGGCTTTACCACTGTCTAAGTGAAGTCGTCGAAGGTGTTCCTTAAGTTCTGAAAACATGGAAATTGGATGGGGTGAAGTCCGGACAGTGTGGAAGATGATGAAGCTGCTGATGTCATGTGTGATGTGGCACTGCCGTTCTGAAGGAGAGGGTGCTCCGTGTGTGGATCAACTCCCTGAATTGGTGTTAAAATTTTACTTGGGACGTTACACACCACCATGTTACACGCTAGGACCTCGCAGTACATCAACGTAGTTACGTTACACACCACCATGTTACACGCTACATATCTAAGTCCTCTATAGGCAAGGGGTAGAAACATGGCGTGAGCGGAACGAGAACGTCGACCAACATGCATTGTAATATACAGCAACAGACATGGAGATGAGGAGAAAATCATCGAAGGTATTACTTGTTATTCTGCATCTACATCTACATGACTACTCTGCAATTCACATTTAAGTGCTTGGCAGAGGGTTCATCGAACCACAATCATACTATCTCTCTATCATTCCACTCCCGAACAGCACGCGGTAAAAACGAACACCTTAGGTTTTCTGTTCGAGCTCTGATTTCTCTTATTTTATTTTGACGATCATTCCTACCTATGTAGGTTGGGCTCAACAAAATATTTTGGCATTCGGAAGACAAAGTTGGTGACTGAAATTTCGTAAACAGATCTCGCCGCGACGAAAAACGTCTTTGGTTTAATGACTTCCATCCCAACTCGCGTATCATATCTGCCACACTCTCTCCTAGACGAAACTCACATCTAAGAATCTACGAAGTAAACACAGGAAAGAAGCTATATACGTATCTTTCTGCGCTGTAGATGTGCACCAACTGGGAGCTCAGGCGGCAGGGAGCACACTAGCTGTGACCAAACAACACTGGCCGTTCAAAATAAAAACAGAAGACAGACGACTACGCGAATTTACACTATTCAGGTACTAAAACGCGATGCTACAACTCTCGAATACTATAACACTCCCGAAATTTATGGATTAAACAATGCAAGTACCCAAAAACATCTAAAGAAATTAAGAATTAAACTGTGTAACAAATAAGTAAGCTAGGAGTATATGACTTGCTGCTGCCAGCTGCTTATCCAACGGCGGCAGGGAGTACACTATTAAGCGGTCGTATTTCGTTTTCACTACCCTTACAACGTAAGGGTGATCAAAAAGTCTCCATTCGGAAACTACACGAACACTTTGTCTGCCGGTGCTTATGTACCGCATACGGATTGCGCTGGGTCCCATATAGGCTGCAGCAACGCCGGCCAACGGTACGGTTTTTATCGCTCCCTATAAAGGAATTCATTTATGTCTATTCTCTAAACTAATTCATTGGCTTTCGACATTTAGCTGTCTATTTTACGCTTGGATAATCTCAATTTTAAGAGTGATTTCATTGTTACTACAGTCATCATACACGACTACCCACAGTGTATAAAAATCCGCACACCTCTGCTACGATTCCATTGGTAACCTATGTTACTCTGTTTGCAATATGTTATACATACAATACTTTGATTTTACTGCAATCTATTTTCGTGTCTAAACATGCAAGACGTCTTGTGTACATTGTCAAAATTAGTCAGCACAGCGGTCAGAGAGGCTCCACGTGGTAGGCAAGCGTAATTTGAGTGGCATGCTCGGCAGGCGTTAAGCGGCTGGCCGACGTACTGCTCAAGTCGTAATTCCGCTCCGGCTTACTAAGGGCGACAAGTTTGCCGAACTAGTTTGTTTCTGTGGGCTGCACGGCCCGACTTTGAGAGCACCTATTTCCTGAACGAACGCCGAGCCTTCTATGAAGGAAGAGTGCCAGCGGGAAACGGGCGGCCACCAGTCTTCGAGGGCCGCAACCCGTCCAACTGATCGTAGCTCCGTGATACGACTTCGAAGGATTTTTTGGAAATGTATTCCAACCAGATTATGACTTCAAATGTGAATTATTGTACTTGACGGTTTGTCTCTACCAAACGACACTTCATAAATGGTTCAAATGGCTCTGAGCACTATGGGACTCAACTGCTGTGGTCGTCAGTCCCCTAGAACTTAGAACTACTTAAACCTAACTAACTTAAGGACATCACACACACCCATGCCCGAGGCAGGATTCGAACCTGCGACCGTAGCAGCAGCTCGGCTCCGGACTGGAGCGCCTAGAACCGCACGGCCACCGCGGCCGGCACACTTCATAAATCATTTACAACATTTATCTCTTTATTTTACTCTTATAAAATCTCAATTTTAGGACTGATTTTATTATTACTACAGTCATCATGCACTGAAAGGGTCCTGTAGCCACCTTTCATTAGTCTGGTAGCCCATTTTCATTAGAATTTCTCTTTCTTTTCCTTGTTTATCTTTTCTCATAACTCTCATAGTGGTGTGATTCAATGAATGTGGTTGTGTGTCACGCTGCTACTCGGTGGCGTAGTCTGCTGCAGAAAGTCTGCGATAGTGATACAGATTCAGCACCAATTGTACAGAATTACCAACTCTCGTAGTGGTCAAGTAGGCAAAGACGTTTGCGCTACTTGTGAGAAATGCGTTAGGTTGGTGGCGGAAATGGCATCTTTGGGTTTTCCGGGCCATGCCGAGCGTGGGGGAGACTGGAGGTGAAAAAAGGAGGCAGGCTGCCTCCAGTACGGGAAGCGTCCACAGCTGTGCTCCAGTCGAAGAACGGTGAGTTATACTGACCGCGTGGCGCGTTGTTACTTGGCGAGGGGAGCTTTTGGTCTCGCTTTTCAGCACTGAAAGATTGCCTGGCCTTGTCGCAGCAAGGAATGCAAAAATTTGGCAGATTTTTTTTCAGTATATTTCTATAGCAGACTTGGATCCAACGGAAGAGCGCCACACAAAGCTGTCGATACGAAGTGAGCACTCGCTTCTGTATGAATGTCTGCTTGCCTTCAGCTGTGCTTGTATAAGCTCTCATCTTTCTAAATATTTATAGCTTTCCCTTCTCGTAAATTTTCCTTGCTTTATTTATCTCTCGTTTGTGGGGAGCCGACCACGTGGTTGAATATTAGAGTTTGTTGGGCTACCGTCATCACTAACTGTCCGGCCTCATGTTTGTTTTAAATAATGTTAACTGTTCATGATTGGGTGATATGATGTTGTTGCAACTTGGCCACGATACCTGGAAATTGCGTCTCCACAAACCACGAGCGCTCGAGGGTGTACTGCGAAACGTGTACCGTTTCACGAGTTATTGCGATCAGTTATCAGGCAGCAGCAGTTGTGTGAATGATTCACACCAATGATTTTAGGTGTAGATTATAACCGTGAATGTATCGATGCTTTTCTTTAATGTTTTAGGAATTAATGTTACCAGGAGCTGTGTACATGCCTTACATCCATATCTTAGCAAAAAATGATTTTATACACAATTTTCTCTTGCATTCCGAGGTTACTTGTTTGCACCTAAGCCACTCACCGCGTAGCTTTCCTGTTAGCACATCCAACGCTTTTCCTTACACACTGGTCCAGTGATTAGTTTCCCCTTTTATTTTAAAACAAATGCTTTAGATTAAGTCTGAGTTTCAGGTGTGTTGCTGGGAGCTGATCTTGTGCACAGTGTTCATGCATGTACTATTTTATTCAAATGGTTGATTCTCGTGGACAGTGCACCGGAAATACTATTAATTAAATCGCATCATCCTATGAACGAGATCACGACCTACGTATTTTTATGAGTTTTGGATCTAGGATGAAATTAATTTATTTTCCGACTCGGCCAAACCTTTGATTAGTTGTATGGTTAGAGTCGGTGACACCCCTAATCTTCTCACGTTAATTTCAGAATCAATAAGCATTTCCATTCGCACTATTAACGTAATAACCCGTAGAAACAGGTTAATTACACCACGACTAACAATGGAATCGTAGCAGTGGTGTGCGGATTTTTATATATTGTGGGCAGTCGTGGATGGTGACTGTAGTAACAATGAAATCACTCCCAAAATTGAGATTTTATAAGCGTAAAAAAAATAGATAAATGTCGGAAATGATTTATGAAGTGTCGTTTGGTAGAGACATACCGTCAATGTACAATAATTGGCATTTGGAGTCTGAATCTGGTTAGAATACATTTCCAAAAAATCACTCGAAGACATATAACGGAACTTTTATCTCTTCGACGAGTAGCGGCCGTCTAAAAACTGGTTGCCGCCTGCTTGTTCGTTTAGGGAGATAGGCCCTCTCATTGTCGCGCCGTGCAGCCCACAGAAATTCCCCAGGGTAGCGCTTAAATTCCTCCCATGCGAGAGGGGACACAAAGCAGTTCGGCAAACATGTCGCCTTTAGTAAGCCGGAGCGAAATTACGACTTTAGCAGTACTTCGGCCAGCCTACCGAGCAGGCAACTCAAATGACGCTTGCGTATCGCGTGGTGCATCTCTGCACGCTGCGCAGATTAGTTTTGACAATGTACACAAGTCGTCTTGCATGTTTAGCCACGAAAATAAATTGCAGTAAAACCAAAGTAATGTATGTACAACATTTTGCAAACAAAGTAACATAGGTTAACAATAGAATCGTAGCAGTGGTGTGTGGATTTAAAAAAAATCCGCCCTCTTTGACAAAGCCGTATCAGAGTGAGTGGTGACTTCTTATGCCTGAAGTCTTCGGCCACCAGTGATGATTATTAATCAAAATTTAAGCAGCGGCAGCAGCAGGAACAAAAACGTTTTGCTTGTGAATGAAACACGTTGCCCCTTGATCACGGGTAATACAATACATTAATGGCAATGAAAATAAAATAGCCATTGGGACTGGATTGCAGTTGTAGGGGAAGGAGTAGAAGAAATGGTTACAGGAGAATATGGGCTTGAGGCATGGAATGAGAGATTAGAAAGACTAACTGAGATCTGAAAAAATTTCACTCAGTAATAGCGAATACTCTGTTCAAGCATCACAATGGCAGGAGATATAAGTGGAAATCCAGGTGATACGGAAAGATTTCAGTTGGATTACATCATGGTCAGGCAGAGATTCCGAAATCAGATGCTGGATTGTAAGGCGTACCCAGGAGAAGATACACAGACTAAGATCACAATGTAGTATTGATGAAGAGTTGTCTGAAGTTCAAGAGATTTGTCTGGAATAATCAACACGCAAGGAAGATAGATACAGACGTACTACGGAATGACGAGATACACTTGCTCTGAGGCGACAGATACAGCAGTAAGGAATAGTCCAGAAGGCAGTACAATTGAAGAGGTACGGACATCTTTAAAAAGGGGAATCACAGAATATAGGTAGAGAGAAGGTAAATGTGAAGAAACCACAGCTAACAGATGAAATACTTCAACTGATCCCTGAAAGAAGAAAGTACAAAAGTGTTCAGAAAAATTCAGGAATACCAAAGTACATGTCTGTGAAGAAGAAAATAGACAGAACGTGCGGAAAAGCTAAGAAAAATTGGCTGCACGAAAAATGCGAAGAAATCGAAAAAGAAATGATTGTCGGAGGACTGACTCAGCATACAGCAAAGTCAAAACAACATTCGGTGAAACGAAAAGCAAGTGTGGTAACATGGAGAGTGCAACGAGAATTCCACTGTTAAATGTAGAGCAGAGACTGGGTAGGTGGAAAGATTAGATTGAAGACCTCTATGATGAAGAAGATTTGTCTGATGTGATAGAAGAAGAAACAGGAGTCGATTTAGGAGAGATAGGGAATCCAGTATTAGAAACAGAATTTAAAAGATCAAATACGGCAGAAAGGATAGAAAAATTCCATCAGGATATCTTAAATCATTTGGGGAAGTGGCAACACAACGGACTATTCACGTTGGTGTTAACACGGTGTAAGTGTATATTTTTATTTTCATAATTATATATTTTATGATTTTGGTTCGGGTGGCTTTAAATATTGTGAGCTAGCATGAGACTTTTAATTAACGTATTCCGCGATAACACTTGTACGGACATTGGCTGCCCCGAAGTATGTACGATATAATATTTTTTAAACACAGACAGTTTGCGTGAGCGCTGCTATTTAGATAAGAAAATATGCGTTTTCTTACGCAAACTGTAATTATTAATATGGGTCTCAGGGGCTACTAGTTATTTATGTACCAAATTACACAAAGATTAACTGAGATATTGCGTAATGTAATGATTTTTTAAATCTTTCTTTTTCATTATTTGCAAGGCAAAACTGGAGAGAAATCTCGTCTACCGTTAGGCGGCTAAAATGAAACATTATAAATATTATTAAACCAAGTCTCGACAGACTCTTTTTAACTTTGAAATTAATAAAAGATCCAAATTTAGGAGTCTCTCGCATTTAAATTTAATATAATGACATGATATTTTAATTAAACAATACAGTCTGCGTAATGGCCGACTAAATCCTACTTGGGAGATGAACTCCCGGCAATGCGAAGTTCTGTAAAAATTTTGTTAATTATAATTAATGGTTGCAATCATGAGAGGTGAAAACTAAGTCAATAATACACACTTTCTAATGACAATTTGTATCATATTTTAGAAAATACATATAAAACTTACGTTAATTAATACCAGCACTAGAATGGTGGCCCACCAATAGACGATACAAAACAGGAGAGCTAGTTGAATCAAAGCATTATCTCTGATCTTCATGGACTATGGTACACAGAGATTATACAAAAAAAAACTGAGTTTTGTTAATTACATCGATATTTGTGTTTTGATAATAATAACTTACGTTCTTTACTATTTGTTATACAAAGCACACACGTACACAGTCTTTAATGAATTTATAATTCACACGTCTAGTAACAAAAACTTCACTCCCCTTTCTCCAAATGTCCATTTATGTGATGTACCGTCACATGGGCCCCCTAGTGAGGGTGTATTAATGTGGTTTACTACATTATGTACAGACTCACTACCGTGTTCCATTACTTTTTAAGTGTTCATTTTTCCATGATTAAGGTAGGTACATTTGTGCTCAAGTCACAGTTAAATGAATGGTTGTATTCGTATTTTATCGTTCGTATGTTTCAGATATGTTTCGATCTCATTGTTACAGGAGAGTTCATCTACTGGTTCAAACTCTATTTCTCATCAGGAATGTAAACAATCCGGAATCCTACAGACCCGGTACAAATTTGCTTAAGCTCCCCCATTTGGGTCTTAGGCGTAAGGACAAACGGGTCAAAAACCTCGCCTGGAGCCTGTGGATTCTTGACATTCAGTCTCTCTTATATTATTTATGTTCATAATGTTTCCATTGAATTAATCAACAAAGGAAGATATATATCTGTATATACATATAACAAGAAATTGATGTGAAATTGAAATTACGTACATAGTAAGTTTGTCTTGAATTATTAAGTCATCTTTGTGCAAAATGTCTGTCTGTGCTTTCAGGTACACTTACACATCACAATAAGAAACATATTGTCACTGTAATTAATTTCTGTGTCCTTTGCACACTATGTCTGTTACAAATTTACATTCTAGTCGGTGTTTATTAATACGTCGTCAACCATAAATACATTTCGAAGTGTCATCGAAATACACGTTTTCGACGGTGGTGTATTGTTGAGCTGTCAGCGGATCGTTGTTGGCGACGACAGAAGCGCGTGTGGCGCCCTGTCACTGTTAGCGGCAGTTCGTTGACCTCCGCTGTGACGTCCGCGCAAACAGCTGACGATCAGTCGACAGGCGCGGCGCATCAGCAGAGCAGTCAGGAACATCTGCCGGCCGCTCGCCTCGCGTAACATGAAAACGTTCGACCGCGTATCAGTTCATCAGCAAAACAAGACAAATACACATATCCCAAGTCCTCAAAGAAATTTTTTTAGTTTTCAAGCACTCCACAGTCGTTCGTGTTTACTGTTTTTGAATGTACTGATATAATGTACGAACGTACGAGGTCCAGTTCTTTATATACGTTTCTGGCTCGAAATCACACATTTCACTACTCAGATTTAATCATTGTTTTTTGCTAAGTGATCACTACTCAGCACTCCACAATGTCACAGTGGTGAGTGTTCATGCGAGTACCTTGTGTGACACTTTTCACTTCACTATGCTTGGCGTGCGTCGCTTCTAGCGCGCGTTTGTCGGCCCCGAATCCGCAGTTCGCTGTGCGCTACCCGTGGCGTCCATTCACAGTCCACTGGGTGTATTCCATTCAAGCAAACATTTTTCCACACTATGGACGTCAGTATTATTTCGCATATTAAATTGGTTTTTTTTTTTTTTTTTTTTTTTTTTTTGCGGAAGGCACCACCATGTATACTGTTAATTTTATTTTTCTTAGTTCACTGTACTCAAACAACAGTTTTTCACTGCTAAATACAGTCAACACTAAGTGTTTATCACACAGTTTACTGTTCACTTCTTCCATCACATTCCAATTAGTGATTTAGTTTATCCATGTTGCACTAACTAAGCATCCAGATAGTCTCACTTGTAAATTGGAACATATTTTAACATCTATTACTTGAGCTACATAAGAAATATGGCTCTCACTTTACACAAACGTATTTTATACACAAGAGTTCCTTCTAGATATGTCTTATAACTGTGTACTAAGTGATTGATCTATTTGGCACCTCTTACTTAAAGTGTCGACCAATTTGTCTTTCTGCACTCGTGAGTTCAGTAGGTTTTTTACATGTTCATTCAACACTGATTCATTGCTTTTATTGTTGGTGCGTTTGCAGTTGCCTTGCTTGTACCGGTGTACCTGCAAGCGCCTTCAAGCTGGAATCAGTGTGGAAGTTAAAAGGTATTATTCTGTTTGAAATTTTTTTATTACGCGAATTCTGGCGTTTGTACAGCGATTCGCTATTAATTTGCGATTTCAAGGTCTATCCTGTGCAGAGCGTCCTTACGCAGATTCATTTGCTAATCTCTTCACTGGCACGGCACTTGTTTAACTGCAGTATTCTCCTTCTGCCACAACTCACTCATACGTACACTTAGCAACTACTCTATGTCTACCAAGCACAAGTATAAAATCAAACAAACATTAAATAAATCTTACTAACTCGGCATACAACTTACATCTACCTTTACACACTACACATTTTAGACTAGAACCCTTAAGTATCCCAAGATATAAGCGGTTTTATTATTTGCCACCGCAGCATTATCTTAATTTCTCTTCCCACGGTTTGTCTTTTAGACCGCGGCATTGAATAGGAGGAACGCGGAAAGTCTGGTGAGGTTTTACTTGCATGTCGAACTCATACTCTTTTATTATTCCCGGTTTGCCTGAAAACACTTGTACAAATTGGTTCAGCACTTGACTCTAATCAGATTGCTGTGACAGGCTCTAGTACGAAGATTCGGCTACTTTTGATTCAATATGTTGCTTAATAATAGTATTTTCGCGTTCCCAACCGGGTTCCGGTTCGCTGCTGTCTTGATTTACAACACAGTTGTAATTCAACGCGTCCGGATCCTGTAAAGTTACCCGGACATTCCGGCAGTAGTTCACATTCGCGTCCAGAGTCCTCATTAATGCCAGATCAATTTGTCGGTTAGATAGGTTAAGGTGCACCTGGCTCCGGAGAGGTCAATTTTTGCCTTAAATTCCCTAAGCGCGTCAAGGCCCACGAGGCAAGGTACTGTGAGATTTTTGACCACCAGGAATGAGCACAGTATGGCTTCGTTTTCCAGGGCAATCTCTGCTTGCACCCGATTGTTTAATAGCTGCACCCTGCCCCGTAGGACACCTATTATAGTACAATTTTCTACCGGTAGGCTCGGTAACTTTTTCACACGTTCCACCCACTTGAATAATGGCTCATCAATACAAGAAGCACTCGACCCTGTATCCAATATTATTATTACTTCGACCCCATTTATCTTTGCCACAAAGGCAGCCTGCACATGTTCCATTTCTTGTTGGTCTGCGGGTCGCGGATCAAATGTCAGTTCATCTTTCATCCTGCATCCGTCATTGTAGTGGAGCATATTCATCCTCACATTCTGTCTGACCCCTCTTTCATCTTGCCGACCGTCTGGGAAGGGCCTGAAGAGGTCGGCCAGAGTTTGACGGCCTGTCGCACCCTGCTGACACGTGATCAGATACATCGGTTATTCGAACATTATCAGCCACAGTTGGTGACGTGCACTGCGGTGCGTACACGTATGACTGATTGTTCGGAGGCTGAGGTTGAGGCGGTGGCATCGGGATGACATTGATGTGACTAACAGGCACATGACCTGACGGTATGTTTTGATGTGCCTGCCAGTTTGCTGGCCACTGCTCATTTTTAGTTCTCATATTTTTATTGCCGAAGTTGGAGTTTCCTCCCCCTTCGCCTCGTCTCTTTCGATTGTAGTTTTCTTCACCTTTTTTTGGTGAAGACGAGTTTGACTGCCCATGCTGGTAAGTATTGTATCCAGTGCTGAGCCAGTGACTATCCACAGTGGGCACACTATTCATAGTGTGTCCTTTCTTAGTTAAGCTTTCCCATTGCGAATATGCGTCACTCTTTGAATACCCGTTCTTACGAGGGCTATTATTGGATTACTTTTTTCCGTTACCATTGGCTTGTCCCTAATCTCCCGGCCTGGCATAATCGTGTATTAAATGGTGGGAGTCTATGGTTGCCATGAACGAATCCAGGTCCGTGTCAGGGACGTGTACGAGTTTCTCTCTTATCGTTACAGGCAGTTTACGCTTCAAAATTCTTAGAACGTCCCTGGCTAGCATGAGTTCGTCCCAGAATCTTGTTTTGCTCAGGTACCTTTCAGTGAATGGTTCCAGGTTATAAGCTTGTTTCCGGAGACGCTCCTGAACAGATGTGGACATCCAGCAAGACATTTACTTTCGAGTTCAGACAACGACGGACGCTGCTCCACGATTTCCATCGCCCACAGTGCCGCGTCGACTGTGATGAAAGAGATCACAAACTGAACCTTTTGGTGCTCAGTCCATGATGCCGGGAGTACATTGCGGAAACTTTTTATAAATATTACCGTATGGACATTCTTTTTCTCATCATTGAAATTCTGGAACTGCATGTGTTTTAATACTGAATTCTCGTACTTTACTTGCGCTACAGCTGGTACCGTTACCTCTCCGTTCGCGGTGACAACGCCTGAACAATTGAGTGGCGGGTACGGTTGCACATTCTCGCAGTCATCTTTTTCCACTCGGCATAGATTTATCGGCACATTTCTGTAATCGATTATTTCTCGGCCCACTCTAATCGAACCACCGCCTGTGTTACACAGTCATGAACTCGCTGCTCGAGCGAATTGGAAATTCCATTAACAGTTTTAGTAATATCTTTTACTCGTTAGTCCAACAAGCACTGGGCTTTGTCAAATTGATCTACGCGTTCGTCCAATTGACCTTTTCTGGAATATCCTTGTTCTGGTCTACCAAACTCAGCCACTTACTACTTTTCTGCATCGATCTCCTGTAACAAATATGACACCAGCGCCTTGTTACGTTGTTCAAATATATCATTCATTTTTGCTCCTGTTCCCTGCGTTCGCGTTCGGGGTGTTCCTGTCTTTCCTTTTCCACACGTTCTTCCGCTAAAATGTCCTTAACTTGGTTAATTAATGACTGCTCCCGTTGCTTGTCTCTCATGCCTAATTGTGCCATCACCACCGTTAGAAAATCGGTCGTTGGTACAGGTACTTGTGCAACATTCGCTGTCGACGCAGTAGCATCCTCCTTCCCTGTGTCAGTAATCGAGTGGATTTCTTTGCTCTGTTGAGATTTATCTTGATCAGTGCTTTTTATTTTGTCCGTTTCAGATTGCTCAGCTTCCGGTTTTTGAAGTTGAGAACCTGTCACTGTGGGTGGGTTCCTTACTGGAAACTCTTGCATATTTTCGTCTGTGTCATAGCCTGACAGATCTTCCCCCTCTAACCGTTTGTCCTTGTGTCTCTTCACCATTTCGACTAGTATTAATCCTGACTGGTAAGACACGATTACACACAAAATCCATTTTCCCCCCAAAACTGACACTACACAAAGCACATACAAAACACTGAAATCAAGTAAAGCAAAGAAGCTACCTACTACTATTACTACTGAAACTAACAGTTACACTTGTGAACAGTTACACTGTGAAAAATTTTACTTCTGCTAGAACTTATTTTGGCAATCAACTGCAATAGCATTTATTTGATTCACACAGCTGATTGTGTGACCTCAAATCCAGAACACCACCCACTGTCTCACAATTCTATCACTGAATTACTCACTAGTACTAAGTTATAGTAACTGAATCTGACCAAATTTTCACTATCCACTGACGTTAAAACAAATTGAATAAACACTTCTAACAAATTTTAACTCATGAAGATAACACAGTCCAGGGCCCTCGGATGCATTCTTCCTTTAGTTTCCAGCCCAGAAGCGCATGCATATACACCTTTATTAGTTATTGTTACTTGGTGCTGTCTTTATCTCAGTCGAGACGATGGTACGCATCTAGTCAGCATCATGTCCATATATCTTCACTGGTTTGATCTCGTACAAGTTTTGCATTTTGTGATACATGGAAATAGATTACATATATGACATTAATTTCCCATAAATATAATTACGTACATAAATTTTTTTCTCTTAAATATAGTTTTCTAGACGGACAACCACATCTCAGTCATTTTCCTTGTACTTAATATTGGTACATAAAATTTCGGGCCCTCAAGTCGTTAGGCGCCACTTATCACGGTATAAGTGTATATTTTTATTTTCATAATTATATATTTTATGATTTTGGTTCGGGTGGCTTTAAATATTGTGAGCTAGCATGAGACTTTTAATTAACTTATTCCGCGATAACACTTGTACAGAGGGCAACTCACAGCCTTCTAATAAATAGTTTGCGTGAGCGCTGCTATTTAGAAAAGAAAATATGCGTTTTCTTACGCAAACTGTAATTATTAATATGGGTCTCAGGGGCTACTAGTTATTTATGTACCAAATTACACAAAGATTAACTGAGATATTGCGTAATGTAAGGATTTTTTAAATCTTTCTTTTTCATTATTTGCAAGGCAAAACTGGAGAGAAATCTCGTCTACCGTTCGGCGGCTAAAATGAAACATACTGAACTCACTCATTGTTCTAAATACTAATAAACCATATCTATCTTGACTCTTTTTAACTTTGAATTCAATGAAAGATCAAAATTGTGAAGTCTCTCGCATTTACATGTAATATTATGAAATGATATTTTAATTAAATAATATAGTCAGTGTAATGGCCGACTACGTCCTGCTATGGGAGATGAAATTGCGGCACTACTAAGTTCTGTAAAAATTTTTGTTAATTATAATTAATGGCTGAAATCATGAGAGGTGAAAACTAAGTCAATAATACACACTTTCTACCGACAATTTGTATTATATTTTTCAAAATACACATAAAACTTACGTTAATTATAAGGCAGCACTAGAATGGCGGCCTACCGCTTGACGAAACAAAACAGGAGAGCTAGTTAAATCAAAGCATTGTCTCTGATCCTAATGGCCTGTTACACAGAGATTACACGAAAAACTGTATTTAGCTAATTACATCGATATTTGTGTTTTGATAATAATAACTTACGTCTTTACTGTTTGTTACACATCGCGCGCACTTACACAGTCTTGAATGAATTTTTAATTCACACGTCTCGTAACAAAAACTTCTTATCCCTTTCTCCAAATGTCCATCTATGTGACGTACCGTCACAATGTGTAGAATATATGTGTCTGTCGACATACCATCGGACTTTAAGAAAAATACCATACACACAATTCCGAAAACTGCAAGAACTGACAAGTGCAAAAATTGTCGCAGAGATCCATCAAAGATATTGACAAGAATAATGTGAATAAGAATGGAAAGGAATGTGTTAGGTAACGAATCCTGCTGGCAGATTAAAACTGTGTGCCAATCTGCCTTTCGCGGGAAAGTGTTAGGTGACGATCAGTTTGGCATTAGGAAAGGTAAAGGCAGCAGAGAAGGAATTCTGACGATGTGATTGATAATGGAAGCAAGACTGAAGAAAAATAAAGACACATTCATAGGATTTGCTGACATGGAAAACGCGTTCGACAATGTGAAATGGTGCAAGATGTTCGGAATTAAGAGAAAAATAGGGGTAAGCTATAGGGAGAGCGGGTAATATAAAGTATGTACGAGAACCAAGAGGGAATAATAAGAGTCTTCGACCAAGAACGAAGTGCTCGGTTTGAAAAGGGTGTACGATAGGGATGTAGCCTTTATCGGCTAGGCTGCTGTGTCCTAACGGTTTTAAGAGCTTGTCTGGAAGCGCGCTGCTGCTACGGTCGCAGGATCGAATCCTGCCTCGGGCATCGATGTGTGTGCTGCCCTTAGGTTAGTTAGGTTTAAGTAGTTCTACGTCTAGGGGGCTGATGACCTCAGATATTAAGTCCCATAGTGTTAGGAGCCATTTGAACCATCTTTTATCGGCTACTGTTCAATCTATACCTCGAAGAAGCAATGATGGAAATAAATGAAAGATTCAGGAGTGGGAAACAATTCAAGGTGAAAGGATATCGATGATACGATTCGCTGATGACATTGCTACACAGAGTGAAGTGATGAATATTTACATCATCTGCTGTATGGAATGAACAAACTAATGACTACAGAGTATCGAAGGAAGACAAAAGTAGTTAGAAGTAGAAGAAATGAGAACAGCGAGAAAATTAACATTAGGGTTGATGGCCACGAAGTAGCTAGGTGGCAAAATTACCAATGATGGACTGATCAAGGAGGCAAAGAGAACATCAAAATCAAACTAGCTCTGACAGAAATACTATTCCTGGCCATGAGAAGTCTACAAGTATTAAACTTAGCGCTCAGTTTGAGGAGGAAGTTTCTGAGAATCTACGTTTGCACCACAGCCGTGTGTGGTAGTGAAACATGGACTGTGGTGAAACCAGATCAGATGAGAATCTAACCATTTAAGATATAGTGTTACAGATAAAGTTAAAAATTAGAGGGAGCTATAGAGGGCAATAACGGTAGAGGAAGACAAAGATTGGAATACATCCAGGAGGACGTGGGTTGCAAGTACAATTCTAAGACGAAGAAGATGGCACAGGAGAGGAATTCGAGGTGGGCCACATCACACCCGTCAGGGGATTCATGATTAGAACAAAATAATTAATAAACAAAATAAAATCACACTGCACTTTCACTGTGAAGCGGTGTATGATTGCTATTTGTATAGGTTTTATATTTTATACCTATGCTGCAGCTTCGAGTGAAGACGCACCACAAGCTCGTCTGCTTGAAAATCAATTATGTTCCCATCCTAGTTTAATGTTTCAACAGTTACTTGGAGGTATCCATGTGTGATTTGTAAGTCGAGTTTGTATCCTGATCCCAATATAGGGAATAACCTGTAGACAGTACGAAATAATCGGTCATTGAGATACAAATTCATTGCGATATTAGAATCGCAACAGACAGCATTAATTACTAGTATATCCACTGGTTGCCCTGACTTGTAAATTTTATCAGCGTTATTTTCCGACACGATACTCCTTGAGAAGCGAAGCTGTCGCCGTGTTCAACCTTTCTGGCCTATCATAGTCGTACCCACTTTCCTCTTGCTTAGGTCTGCTGGTGGAAAGTAATTCGCACTTATTTCTGACAAACATTCATCTAACATTTGGAGTGTATGATATCATTCCAAAAAACCTCAGTTTCACGCAGTGATGAGCATTCAGCTTCTCTTTATGCGATGGTTAGGATGAACAGCAAACAGATGTGTCCAGAGAGATATGAGTCGAAAATTTGATAGCGTTAGTACCTGTGTAACATATGGCATAATTCTTGAAGCAGTCGCCTTACCAGCCTAAGTAATATATCTTTTTTACGTATGTAACCCAGTGCGCTCCAGATTCTTCTGCAACATACTAATTTACAATCCTTCAGTTTGGATTTTCACATCGTCGTTGGCCACAAATTCCTTACTGTATTTTGTAGATCAACCAGGGGAGTTGCTTTTTAGAATCAGTCCAGGTAATTTCATGTACGGTTTTAGATGTAGACCTTATTGACACTGACTGCCTCCATCAATCTAGTATACCTCGTTGCTTTCTCTAGTTGCTTCTCTGCATTTCGTACATTCTTCACCGTTGATGCTATGGCAGCCTGCTTAATGCTAAAAATCAAATAGTTGCTATTCCTACAAGCAATGACATTAGAAGTGGCTTGTTATGTATTGGCTGAATACTTGATGCTTTAAGACGTCTACTTCTTGTTCTTAGAGCTACATTCTTCAAGGTACTTTTTGCCGCTGGCACCAATTATTGGCTGTACTTTTTTAAACATCTTATAGGTTTTCTCTTGTGGTCTTTTAGTCTATCATGAACTAAATTCATAACTTTTCGGCAGTTAGCGCGAGCACCCAACAGAAATTTCTCGTATTGCTTTATCAACTGCAAATTCTGCAATATGTTACCCTGTGTCTACGTCCTAGCTTTGATATATATGCTTGGCTTCGACATTTAAAATTCTATGAGCAATGTACCACCCGCCAAATGCTAAATAATGTTCCTTTCAGGCCTTATCTACTAGTTTAATCAGCTTATCTGCATGAGCTAGACGTTTCTCAACTTCGTTCGAAGTCCCCTGTAGTTACATCCATGAATATGCAATTCAGTTGGCAGCTTATGGAAACTACTGCTTTTCTCTGATGCGCTTTGAAGTACTCATGTTATGCTACTGATCTGTCTAAGAATATCAAACTCGTACTATATACCATTGTGCGGCTATGGAAAGCTGAGTCATTTAACTGAAGCTGGCCATCTTGTCACAGGTTCTATGAGAAACAAGTCCAGTTTTGAGCTTCTCTGTAATTCCACCCTGTAAAATCTCCTATCAATTTATTCACCCTCACTGTCCTTTAGGATGTAAGTTTGTGGGTTTCGTCATTTCACTTTGCAAATTGTAACTATCGCCATTTACCATTTCAGCATATAAATAGAGTTTTGTCTATTGTAATGTACACCTAATCACCTGTATTGCATTTCTGCATGTATGGATCCACCATTTTAATACAACTGTCTACTGCAGTCAGATGTTTAATGTCACAAACATCAATAGGCCCCAATTATATCATGTTTAGTTCGGTTATGCTCTCCAAATATTTTTGACACAATTTCTACCCACTTGTATAAACCAAAGAGATTAAGTTGCATCCACAGAAGGTTTTTATCACTATGTAAAACAACTCAGAATACTCGCTTTGGTGTGAGAGAATGTCGAGTAGTGGTTTAGTCTGTATTGCATCATTACCATTTTCAAATATCTACTGCAGGTTCCCCCCCCCCCCCCCTTCTATATTCAGATCGAAGATTGTCAGGACAACAACTCATCCCTGATTACAGTTGTGGCTCATTCACCTCAGCATCTTCGTTCACAGTCTTTGCTTTCACAGGTAAGTTCTAGGCAAATTTGGAAGAGTAGGACATTTCCCTAACGTAAAACATCCAAACCTCATATTATGATATGTCTATGTGGCAATGTCTTGTATGCTCGCTTGTGGTATTCCCAGACCATCATTTCCACAGTTAGTATTCAATAACTCCTCTTTCTCAAAGCTCTGAAATGACTGATATTATTTCAGTCATGTGCGCTGTGTACTCTGTGGCAGATGATTCTGACAGCAGTCATAGTAATCCTCTTATTTCGTTGGGTCACTGTAGTCTATATATTCTATACATAGATTCCCCAGTCTTTAATACTGAATGTCAAGGACTTTTCCTGCAGTACATACACCAGCTGCAAGTATATTCATGTATTTGCTACTGTTTGGGATTTTTATTCGTCCATATGGTGTGTTGTTTCAGTTGCTCAAAAGTGGCTCTAAGCACTATGGGACTTAACATCTGAGGTCATGAGTCCCCTATACTTAAAACTACTTAAACTTAACTAACCTAAGGATATGACACACATCCATGCCCGAGGCAGGATTGGAACCTGCGGCCGTAGCAGCAGCACGGTTCCAGACTGAAGCTCCTAAAACCGCTCGGCCACAGAAGCCGACCCTTTACTTGGGTTAGTCGTATGTAGCATTTCAGCATATCATAAGTGCGTATCTTTTTTGGCATACATTTTTAAGAAAATTAGTGTCACTAAACCGGCTGTTCATTCAGCTTCCTTATCTCCAATCTGTATTGTACCTTTGGATAAATGCATAGGATGCCTTCTCAGCACATACTAGCTCATCCAATAAATCGCATCTATTTCCCTAACATCGTAATGTTTAATGCGATCGCTAGTATGTTTATCCTCCTTCTTCTTCTTCTGTCATATATGAGGGCGGTTTAATACTGTCTGTTAGTGGTTTAAACATTTCAGAAAGGGACTGAGCTCTCTCCGACTGTCCTCATTTTCACAATCGTTGTTCCTGACGAAAACGTCTCTAAACCTTCATGACTTTACATTTTGTTAACATGCTTCTGCATACTAACCGAACTTCGACGTAGTACGCATCTTCTACATCCTTATACAGGGCTTCCCCTTCATATATCTAAAGGTCTTTCATTAACAAGCTTTTCTGTCCACAATATTAACAGGATCTTTTCTGATATATTCTAATGTTGTTTCAGTTTCATGGACGTACACATAGCACCTCACAACGTCTCCATCTTTGTAGCATGAAGTTGAACAATTTGGTTGGTATTTTCAATTTTGCAACAGGACCTTTATGTCTTCCATTTCTTCAATTTTTCGATCGATGCATAGGTCTATGTAACGGCTATGCCCATCAGAGTAAGTGCATTGCATATCTGCCAATTTGTCCGTAGTATGCAAAATATTGACCCTGTTACCTAGTACTTCGGTCTATATCGCCTGTCATTCAGTTTACCAGTTTTATCAATATTCAGAAAGCCGCATTTCATGTGATTCCATCAATTCCCGCATAAGCCCATAAATTTAGTGAATGTCGTGTCGGTTCCTAGAATGTGCTTTGTAAACAAATATCTTCTAAATTAAGATTGTCCCGATCGAGGGAAATAACAAGATTCAAATTATCACTTACCAATTTCATCAAAATAATTGAAAATGTGTCGCTCAAATCAGACTCTTCAGCCTTCATATTTTGGAAAAATCAAAAATATTTCCATATTTGATCTAAGTTTTCCACTGCAACCTCGTCAATATGAATTCTCCACTAGGCAACATGTGGGGGAATAGCACTGTTTTTGCTGAACTTCTGGAAGATTATTTCACTGACTCCATGCAAAATCACTTCGAATAGCTGGTACTTTGCTGAATAATCTCCACATAAGTATGCACTGTCCAGTCACATAAACGTGGTCAAGTGTCAAAGGCCTGAATAACCACCTTTTGCAGTGTTGACCTATGTGAGAGATGATGAGAGTCAGCGAGGTTCTGGAAGGTACCGACAGGGATATGGAGACATGCTGACTCCTGTGCTGTGGACAGCTGTCCTTAGTTGCATCCACGGCAAGAACAGGACAATATAGGTGGTCCCACAGATACTCAATTCGTTTGAAATCTGGGTGTTTTGTGGCCAGGGGTGTACGGTAAACTCATCCTGGTTCTCACCAAACTGTGCACGTACCTTGCAGACTATGTGTCACTTTGCACTACCCTGTGGCCGAGCGGTACTAGGCGCTACAGTCTGGAATCGGGCAACCGCTACGGTCGCAAGTTCGCATCCTCTCTCGGGCATGGATGTGTGTGATGTCCTTAGGTTACTTAAGTTTACGCAGTTCTAAGTTGTAGGGGACTGATGACCTCAGAAGTTACGTCCCATAGTACTCAGCACCATTTGAACCATTTTGCACTGCCATGTTAGCAAATGCCATTGTGCCAAGAAAAGGCAAAAGGCATTTAGGGGTCAACATGGACCCCAAGGATAAATACGTACTTTTGTTGATCATGTGTGCCTTCTATAATGACGAGATCACCGAGACTAATTACACTCCCTCCTCTGGTCTACACTCTTCTCACAAATTGCAGTATGTTTGTTTTCAGATGCTTCAGATCTTACACAATGGCCATTTGTCCGCTGGAGAATTTGTCTGAAAAGACCACCTTTCATCACTCAGTGGAGAAGTAATGGTCTATTCTCCTTTTTCCACCTTCCTATCCGTTCCCACGAGACCCTTGAGCCAGAAGTGTGTGATTCACTTGGTCGTGTTGACGGCTATGCATTTACCATAGCATAGAGTGAATTTGCAGAGAAATAACTACTCAGTTGATTCATATATTTCTACATAAATCGATGCACAACATGATTCGCAAAGCTTAGCAGTGGATTCTTGCAACGGATGAAGAGTACTGCACTCTAACTTTGAGACATTTCTCCACATTTTCTAGTAGAATCAACACACAAATGTCGGGCACCTTATTCGCCACTCCAGAACAGTAAAAGTCCACCTGGTCCCTACTGCTTATTGATGGGCTTTCCAGATATCTTGTAGACGGCAGGCGAAACAGATTTTAACAGCGTTCTCATTAGGTTTTTCAGAAAATTTTGACATAAAGTGTTCAATAAGTAGTTATTATATTACACTTAATCTTGCTATAAATCATTCATAAATTTTATGAAGTTAGTTTATCAGGTAAGATAATCAGTACCTTGGACTTCCGATTGCTGTTATTCAGAAAATGGTTTTTTGTTTGATATGCACCACGAGTTGATTAAATTACTGTTTCAAAAGTCGTCATAATTAATATTTAACTATTCACCATCAGATAAATTCCTGTCGATGATTTGATATCACCACTGGCTTGCTTAACGAGATGGCTAAGGACCCGTGAGGGACGAACGAGTTTTCGAGATCCTAATTTCATTAATTCTACAACATAGCAAGATGGTGAATACTGGCAGAGCTAAGCCACCCGTAGTTTCAAATTCAGCCCACGGCTACTTGCGACGTAAGAGCACGAGAGAGACCACCGTTTCCGTGGCCTCTTCAGCATTCACAAACCCTGTAACGTTTTTATAGACTACTGCACAGGAGACCTAAGTTCCATTTATAAGGTGGCTGGCAGTTAAATTCATCCCCTACTTTACACTCAGTAGAGTTGATAACTAAGCCGCTAATCATCCAGTACGTTATAGACGTGGCGTTATTTAATGTGTTGAGGGAAAAGTTGTTTCAAGGGAACTAGCCGGTTTCCCGTTAACTTTCATGCTAGTGAACTATGTTCTCCACCTTTTTCTCCACAGACTCCCTCGTACTTCAAGAGCTGGACCGTTTTAAATCAGTGCTGTTCATACAACTGAATGTTTTATATCTTACAATCTTGTTCTGCAGCTGGAATCAGTAGGATCTGACATTAATAGACTTACCGTCAACTAGTGTATTAGGTTGCCTTGGTTTATGTACTAATCGAGGAATAATATAGTAGATTTTTCCAGGTCGGATATATTTTCTCTTGTATGTAACTTCGCCCTGTTGTCCTAATGATTATGTCAACTATCAACATACTGAGCCCTTGCTAGAATTAAGTTATTCGGTGCCAGCCATGATCAGGGCAACAGCCAACTAGTTGGTGAACGACAAACTTCATCACTTGGCAAATTCCTTTCCGAGACTGAGGTCTGAAATACCCCTCTGTGATACAGACGAGGGGAAGTTAAGTCAATAATTAAATCACTAAAGACTAAGTACACTCATGGTTATGATGGAGTGACTAGCGGAGCATTAAAGTGCTGTGCTGCACATATTAGCCCTATATTTAGCCATATTTGTAACTTTTCCTTTAGAAACGGTCAGTTTTCTGAAAGTTTTAAGTACTTAGTAAAGCCGCTTTATAAAACTGGAGAAGAGGATAATCTAGAAAATTTTAGACCTATTTCTATGCCATCAGTGTGTACTACAGTTATTGAAAAGGCTGTGTATGCAAAGATAATTGATCATTTTCTGTCACACAATTTGCTATCAAATGTACAGTTCGGCTTTAGAATTCGTTTAGCAACTGAAAATGCTATATTCTCTATTCTCTATGAGGTTCTGGATGCGTTAAACAAAAGTTTCGAATGCTAAGCATATTTTGTGGTTTCATCAAAACGTTTGATTGTGTTGTTCACAAAATATTGCTCCAGAATTTTGACCATTACGGAATATGGGGAGTAGCTCACAACTGGTTTACCTCTTACATTAGCAACAGACAGTAAAAGGTCATTATTCGCAAAGTTGAAAATGGCTGTGATGTGGGTTCTGAGTGGGATACCGTCAAGTAGGGGGTGCCCCAGAGATCACTGTTGGGGCTACTTCTGTTCCTTATTTTAAAAAATTAAATGCTGTGTAGTATTATTGGTAACTCTAAAATATTTCTGTTTGCTGATGACACTAGGTTGGCAGTAAAGGATGCTGTGTGCAACATTGGCTCGGTTTTAAATAGTGCAGTTCATGACCTAAGTCCATGTCTTGTTGAAAATAAACTAACGCTAAACTACAGTAAGACTCAGCTTTCATAGTTTCTAACTCACAATTCAACACAACATGACATTTTAATTTCACAGAATGGGCATAAGATTAGTGAAACTGAACAGTTGAAATTTCTAGGTATTCAGATAGCTGACGTTCAGAATCTTGTTCAACGTCTTAATGCTGCCATTTTTAGTATTCGAACGGTATCTGAAGTGAGTTATCGTTCGACACGAGAATCCATCTACTTTACTTATTTTCATTCGCTTATGTCGTATGGTATTATATTCTGGGGTAACTCTTCCCATTCTAAAAGGATTTTTAGGCTGAGAAACGGTTGTTTCGGGCAATAACTGCTTATAAGTTAACGAACCTTGTGTTGACCGAGCCCTGTTCACGAGTCGGGTTTTGTGATGTCATTTCTTGTATACAATATTAGCTTATTCCCAATAATAAGCAGCTTTCACTCAGTTAATACTAGGCAGTAATCAAACCTGCATTTGGATCGGACTGCCTTTACTCTTGTGCAGAAAGGTGTGCAGTATACTGGTGCATCCATTTTCAGTAAGCTACCACTCTAACTCAAAAATCTTAGCAGTAATACACAAGCTTTCAAATCGAAACTGAGGAGTTTCCTCATGGGTCACTCTTTCTATTCTGTCGAGGAGCTCCTTGAAAAAGTAAGCTGATTCTTGTTGTATTCTTGATTGCGTTTCCTTAAACTTATGGACTGAATTTTTTGGGGTTCAAAACATTTTTTTAAAAATCTGTTATTACTTTTATGTTGCAATTTCATGTACTGACGCGTTCCATGACCTTCCAAATTTGCTCCTCAATTTGGTGCTACCGAACTTAAGACGTGTAAATAAATACGTAAATAAGTCTGAAAAATTGTAATGCGATGTATATACGGAATGTCTCATTTGTAATGGTCAGTATTCAGTGATATGGCAGGCACGATGATTCAAAATATAAAAGTTTAATAAGCATGGGCCCTAAAATTTATACCATAGTAGCGATGAGCACTTTTTCATCCCTGCAACGCTTCTTTTCTACTGGACAAGCGCTCGTATTTTTAAAGCATGCATTTTATAGCCCATGTTCACTAAGCATTTTTTCTTCTTTTGTTTCGTACTACCTCCTTCCAAAATATGCAGCAGAAATTTGTTTCACGGTATTGATGTAGAACAAGTGCTCGTGTCTGTTAAGGAGTAAACTTTAGGGACCACATTTGCCACACTTTGTTCTTTTTTTTTTACATTGTATGTTCGGTCTTTTCACATCCATGAATATCGACCATTCTCCCTGAAACACCATATACTTAACAAAGTTTATTTTTCGTATGTTACTTTGTGAGCACACACTCTAATTATACAGATCACATACATATTTATAAGACGCATTTGTTTCATTTATGTTTGTGTAAGGCGCTATATTCCTATGAGTTGTTGTAGTCACATTTGAGCATTTTATTCCGTTTCATAACTAATCGCACGGTGTTTCTCAAGAGACTCTAGTCCGAGAATCACTGAATATTCTCCAGCCACACTTAGCAAAACCTCCATACTCCCTGTAAATTCCGTTTAGCAAATGGTAAAATCAAGTACCCTCGTACCCTACCGCCCAATACTACTATCGCCAACCCTACCTAAGTCATGTCGAGGTGGCTGCAGTCTCCTCCTGCTCCCCAGATACAAACTGATAACGGACATGTGCGGCCCATTGTCAACAAGAAATCTCACTTCCACGCCACCCACTATACCGAATATGCAGAATTCCGCCTGTGTACTAACTTGTTCAATGTTATGGTCAATTAGGACTGCTTTACGATGGTCTAAGGATTCCTATTTCAATGTAATGGTTGATTCTCCCGAGCGTGCTTCCCGCTCTTCCTCCCTTCCAACTGTAAAATACTTGGTGGCCCACCTCCCCACACAGATAACACTCTGGTTGCTTATACTCTTTCTGCATATGTCCCTTACGTCAACATCCTTTGCACTTGATCTCAGAAGCGAATCTACAGTGACCTGGCCATTGTTTCGTGGCACAATCTGTTTGTTCCAACTGCACGGCAATTCTAAGGGTTGTTATTAAATCATTCGGATCCTTGGTGCCCTGTTTTTTCCCTCCTCAGTGACACCTTATTGGCATCCACATATCGGATGGGAAGATAGGTCTGCACATTTATTTGACTAATGCAGTCTGAAAATACTTCCACGGACTCATTACGATTCAAAATCAAAATTCTGGACTTCTCGTGAAAGAACCGTGTGCTATTCCGTTTTTGGAGACGCTGGCGTAGTCCATCAACCAACTGCTGCAATAACTGTGGCTTACCAAGGGTCTCATGGTATACCACATATGTTTCGACTTCCCCACTTAAACGTATGCTAGCCACATGAAAGATTACTTCATTTGACGAATCCATAGTTGCAGCAGCAGCTGTAGCATCATTAATAAAACTGACGCATCCTCCCATTATTTTATACATTATTGTTGGTGTCAGATATCTGTGGCTGGTTGAAGTATTTCCTACAATGTAATTTGCATTTCCCCCTGATTAACCTGGAAAAGGGTTGGTAAGTGTGGCAGCTGCTGGATCAAAGAAATTTAAACTCACAAGTCTGCCATATTTTCTTCTCCATCATGCTGTGACTGAAACTGGCCAGCTTCTGTAGCCGTTAATCTACGAAGTATGACATCATACTTCTGCTTTTGGCGAAAATTTTGCTGTGTTGACACTGGCAGTTGCTACCTTAGATGAGCTTTTACCTCTTGTGTCATTAATACCACAACTACAAATATCACACTAATACACTCAAAGAAACCTTATAAATTACTGTTTCCAGCGTACTGTCACCCACAAGCACTATGACCAAACGCGAGCCAAATGACGAACAAGTCTGCTACAGCTTTAGTGCACTGAAATTCGTGCCCTGCGAGGTGGCCAACTATCATACCACATTATGGTGTCTGTCATTACCCTCTACAATGAGGAGTCCAAAGATTTTTTAATCTCTCTGCAAAGGAAAATCTTGAACATACTCTAACTAGATCTAAAATCTGAGAACATATACTGAATTAAACATGAACGGGGTGTACCTCACCACACCCCATTATGCTGAGCCGAAATGGATATAACCTAAATACCATTACTCTTTTATAATTTACTTAAGTACACAGTCTCACCACCCGACACCAAACCATAGCCTTTTGGTGTCAAGAGTTTACCAACAGTCACTTCTTCCAGCAAACCCTAGCGTTTGGATCTTGGACGAAAACTTCCCAACACAGTGCAATGATTCAGCTTCGTCCGGACTGCTATTTTTTAGGATGGGTGAGACATGTGGTCAAGGCGAGGGCAGATTTAGACCAGGATATACTAACAAAAAATGGTGAAATCGTCAGGTGTTTATTCGAGCAGCCTTAGGCAGCATCCTGTCCGTCGTCACAGACGAACTGTGTGCTTGCAAACAAAGCCGATGGTTGAATGTCTGGACACTCTAATTTGCCACTATAAACCATTTCTAAGGTAGCAGACAGCAGATACCACGATGCCGAGCAGCTCACCAGCAGGCGACGCCGTGCCTGCCGCCAGTGGTGAAGTGTATGCGTGGACTGCCCAGGCCTTGCCAACTACGCAATCACACGCTTGTTTCTTGATAGTCCCCATATCACGTTCTTGGATGCAGTACCTGAAACTAGATCTCCGTTGTGAGCTATAACGCCCCGGCTATGCCCTCCCTCCCCTTCAGGGATTGCCCAGGACGATGTCCAATGACATTTACATGGATAGGAGCCCGTGAGAGCGACCTTCCACATACGGATCGTAGGCAGCTTGTAGTCTGTCGGCAGAGGTCCCTTCAGATGGAGAATGCTGTCCGCACGCCAGGTCCCCGTATCAGTGAAGTTTGTCAAATCCCGTGGCCGCTACGTAACAGCTAGGCACATCTCACCACAACTTGACGAATCAATCAGCGGGCAGGTAGTCAGCCGATCATTATAAAGGACGGTTCGATATTTTTGTGAAACTTAGAAGCCCGTTACTCTTCCAATGCAACACGAAGACAGAGTAACGGCACGACTGAAGGCTTTGAGGCCCTAAGCCCTATTATTTATACCCTCATATCTCGCATCTGACGTACTCCTGCTGGGGGGGGGGGGACGAGTAAGTATGCTTCCATTGGTGTGTCAGCTTTTCGTAGATCGCTGTCTCCTGAGCCTGGGTTGCTGAGACCAGTTTGATTTGAGCGTTAGGGCTTCTTGGTAGCACAAAATATTACTTCATTCTTGGTCACACTGTGTTAACTGTTCCATCTGCTCCAACATTGACCACTGTCACAAATTTCTGTCTGTCCGGAGCCTTTTGTTATAATGTCAACAGTACCATCCACTAGCATACTTGATTAGCACACTGGCTGTGCTAGCCTTTACTGCCTGCCAGTGGACGGAATAAAAGTTTAAAAATTCAAATTCGCCCGCTGAACTTCTCCGGGTATACCACATGACACACCAGCTGCGTCACAACATAAACATGTAATATTCCTTCTATCGATATGTTGAAATGCGTGCCGGCATCCGATGGTGTCTGGTAGAATACTAATGCCGAAGATTCATAACATTTAAAACTCGGGGGGTGATGGTGTGATGGGCTAAGCATATTTCATCGAATCAAATTACCTACTCCAAGAAAAACCAAATAAAATCCTCTATAAACACCAAGTGCCAAGGGAACTCGTGTAGGTTTGCATATTCAAATAAAGAGGTATGCAAAAAAACAGGCGCTGCAGTTGGCAACGCCTATATAAGATAACAAATGTCTGGCGCAGTTGTTGGATCAGCTAATGCTGCTACAATGCAGGTTATAAAGATTTAAGTGATTTTGAACGTGGTGTCACACTCGCGCACGAGAGATGGGACATAGCATCACCGAGGAAGGGATGAAGTGGGGATTTTCCCATACGTCCATATCACGAGTGTACCGTTAATATCAGGAATCTGGTAAAACATCAAATCTGAGGCCGGAAAAAGATACTGCAAGAAGGGGCCAACGACTAATGAACCGAAATATTTCTTCTCTTAGTCACGGTTTCTTTGTACCTGTGTTTTTATTACCATCGTCTTGGAGTATCTATTTTAGAGTTGTCCATTCCTCCGTAACTGAACTGCCTACTAAGCTATTTTTTATCACAGTATGTATAGCATTGGAGAACTTCAAGTTTGTCACTTCATTCCACCGTACTTCCGTATCCCCCTTTTTTGCTCATGGATTCTTCCTGACTAGTCTCTTAAACTTCAGCATTCCCTTCATCTCTACTAAACTGTGATCTGTGTCTATATGTGTTCCTGGGTATGCCTTGCAATCCAGGATCTGAATTCGGAATTCCTGCCAGAACGTGATGCTGTATATGATTGGTTGACTAAGCACTCGCCAATACTAACAGTGTTGTGAGTGTACGCCCTGGCTTAAATCTGCCTTCTTCATCACCTTTTCTCTCACCCATTCTGACACGTGGTGGCACAGAATAGGCCGGTTAGCTACATTTGTATGGACAAATGTGGCCCTCGATACTATATACGTACAGTACGCCCATTCATTTCAACGAATTAAATCTATGTAACACATGCAAGGGAAACAATAGTATCACTGCAGCTAATACACGTTGTTTTTAGGAGGCTTCCTGTGCTTATGATTATCCCTAACAACTCTGACGTATTTTTCAAGAAAAATAAGAGTGTTTGTTGTATTGAAATGGAGGGTTATCGAAAGACGAATAGAGAATGTGCTGTGGTATAAGGATCATGACTTTCTCTTAGAGTAACTGAATGGGTTTTCTGTTTTTATTTTACACTTCCACCAACAAATCTCGTTTGCCATTACAAGTGTAAGTATTCTTAGTCCGTTACGTAGAAACCTATACAGGAGTCGTAACTTAACAAAGTGTTTATTCTGATGGCTTGATCATTAGTACAAATGCTTTCCTCCTTGACGTGCTTTTCACCAAAATATTGTCCCACGTGACATTATGGAATGAATGTAAACGAAGTAAGTAAGGCTCAGTCAGTGATGAAGACTATTTGATGTTCAAATAGTAAAGATGAAGAAATACAGTTTGTTATGGATGTGGTAAATAAGAGCCTCCCGTTGGAGCATAAAATGTTATCACAGTCACAAATATCTGGTGTCTCACTAACGTACATGAATTAAACCGCACTGTGAACAGAACAACGTGTGAGATAGTCAGTTTACTGTGTATTAATACAGTTGACAGTCAGGTTACTAGCTGTGAACCATGAGTTATTCTTTTTTAAACTATGGTTTGCAACATGTCTTTGTTTGTTACCTGAGATGATAGCAGTTACGCTTGGACGATGCGTAAACAAACACCACCGCCAGGCCAGTGAGAGATGAATAAGTTAGAAGAGTAGTCGCTTCAGAAGTTTGGCTTCTCCTAGCCTTTAATAGTGTTTGATACACCTAAGCTCATATGCTACATTTTATCTAACTGCTTTAGATCCATTTGATTCCTCGTGCATGCAATGGCGGAAGCACCATACGTGACAGATGATGGAATGACGGGGCTGTCTGTAGTCACCAAGCCCCAACTGGAGAAAACCACGCAGTTCTCAGGCTTCCCCAGGAGCTATGGTGGGCGTTTATTTAACATTGTGGTGGGAGATTGCGAAAACACGAATTATCGCATTAAAGATGTGTAACATGACTGTATAATGGACTGTTCAAATGACAATAATTACAGGAATATCCGTGCAAGAATTTATAAGCAACCAACGAAGAGGATAGGGCTATTGACGAGTAAATTACGCTTTTTTTTCTCAAGGGTGCGTCTGTGTTTAGCGCACTTTCTGTCTCCAGCAGTTTAGTTGCTCTGGACAGCGCATGTCGTCGGTTGCCAAAGGGGACCTGGTGTCTGTAACTAGGAATGTGAAGGTATTCGATGTGGTGCAAGATGAAACAGCGACAGTATTCTGTAATTACACAATGTAATTCTGTGGAGTGGATGACTGTACACCATGACTGCCGTAAGACTGGAAGTATTGCTATGGCATGCTACATGGTGCTGGACAGAGTATCCCACATAGTGTGAGTGACCGAAAGTATGCCACTGCGTAGCGCAGTGGCCATCTGTGTGTATACTTACAACTGCTATGTTGCGTAGCAATATTGCACAGCGTGCAATATGGAAAAAGTCGTAACCCGCTGTTGGTTAATTGTATATTGCATTACGCCCAATTTCAATATCACGCCATCATCGCGTCGAATACATTTCAATCATTTGAATGTATAGAAACATTTTTCAGGGTACGGAGCCGTAACAAAGTAGTATTGTCTACCCATAAAATTGGGGCGAATGACCAAAAAGTGCACGCGTATAATAGCGTAGATAACATCAAGTCAAACGTCTGTACGACGTGAAATCTAACTGAAGAGACTGTCGTACTTGTCGTTTTTCTGGATGCCTCTATCGTCAGTCCTGAATCTTCAGGTACAACATAAGTAAATTACCGTCACTCTTCTTTCATTCCAGCATGGACTAATTACTGTAAAACACATTCAGATGGAGTAGTGGAAGAAAAAGTATTACGAGGGCTGTTCGCAAAGTGTGGTCGGACAGGTCGCGAAATGGAACCGACAGTGAAAGTCCGCTGAAGCTTCGCGCAGAGGTGTTGGACAGTGTCTCTAGTTCGCTTGTCTATTACACCCTGCCGCTTTTTCAGTTCTGAGCACGTAGTGGGCAGGCTAAGAAACCTAGAACAATTAATAGTGTACGATAGTGCAATGCCTGTGTTATTCCGAATTACTATGCAAAGTTCCTTCGGACATGGATGTAAATAAAATGTCTCCCCTACACAGGAATGTACAGAAAGGATTTACGAATGTAGGTTGTAGACACACGGTTGGCAACATATGAAAGTTCGTCTGGCCATGAGTAGAGCTCGGATAGCCCACTTGTAAGGCGACCGCTCTCGATTTTGTTCACCAATATTCGCAATTGCGAATACATTTCTTGTAATCAGTAGTCTCTCGTTCCAAGTATGGGTGCGTGATTTGGTGCAACCCCAAGTAACGTGCTTGTCATGCATTTCCTTCACCATGAGAGTTCTCAGTCCCCCCACTGTTCGGGCAATGAGGAAGCACCTGCAGCGTTTTCGATGGGGAGTGTTTGGTCAGTCACAATACAGCCTGCAATTGGCTCCCCCTGAGTTTCACCTCTGCTCTCATGAACTGCTGGCTACGAAGCTTTGGCACAGACAATGAACTGCACGCCAGCGCAGACAAGTGGCGGAAAGCACAGCCGGCTGTCTTCTTTTACGACGGTATTGGAAAGTTCGCACGGCGCTATGACAGACGTCCAAGTTATCGCAGCTATTAAGTAGAGACGTAGCTGGAACGAGTAGCTAACTGTTGCAAATAAAACTTTTTTAATTTTCACTGTGGTTCCCATTTCATCAGAACTTTCCGAATAGCCCACGTAGTGAAAGCTACCGTCAACGATGAGGCCATCAGAGACCCCACACAACGTCCGTTTTAGGAGATTAACAGGGAAGGGAATCAGTCATGCATTTTAGGCAGGCAACAGGGATCCAAAACTGCTTATTAGGACAAGGTTTCGAGCCCTGGTCTTCCGATAACGCGGTGTACCCCTGAATATCAGTGTAACCTTGGTAGGTAAAGTGGTACAGTAGCCACTTTCTGTAGCAACCAATAAGCAACCACTCTAAAAGTTTCCTCATAACGTATTAAATCAACTCGTTGATTGTAATCATTTAACGAAAGTTGTGTATGTGAAATAAGGCGATGTAACTGCCCTACCTTTGTTGCAGTTCGATGACCATCGATAATGCGCGATGTCATAAGTGTACTTAAGTGATACGGAGCTCATTGATGTCACCACAGAATTTTGATGGTGCAATGAGATAACTGGTACTTCGAAATTAACCTGCATTATTCGTTCCTAATCTTAATTTATATTCTGTTATAGTGCAGGTCGTTACCAACTGATGGTTTCTGCTCAGATATCGTCTGTCTACAGTTTCTGAATTAGCTGTGCAGAAACGTCTGTCAAGGAATTACGAGCAGTGAACCAGTATATTCATGTTCATAACATCAACGAGGATGCCACAGGTTCTACATGTTCTGTTCATTACTAAGCTCAGGGTAGTGAACATTGGGTCTCGTTGTTGGAGGCCTTACTGACGCATATGTGTTTGCGGGAATTCGGCATTACGGCCCAGGTGATCAACATTGAGAATAGTGTACCGATTCAACGCAGCTACAGGCCTCTCTCCAAGGGGAAGGCGCAGTTGCTTTTGCATGCGCACGCGGCTGCGTGAATTTTGGCTGAAAATAAATAACTTTGACCATGGAGCACCAGTTGCTCGAACTAATTATTATTTAGGGGTAGTTGAATACAAAAACCTAGGACCCGAAGTTAGGTCGGCATAACCTGTCAAGCTGTTTGGCAATATTAGACCTGTTTAGGAGCGCTTGAATAAGTGCAGTATTATGCAAATGGTATTCTTCCAAACGTGCCATCGCATACCGACACTACAGTGAAACAATTTATTTGGCCAGTGCTTCACAAAATATGTGAGGTATTCCATTGCAGTATTGTCTCCGTCTTATGTCTTATCAGGCTGTTAGCTCTGTCAGATTCTGACTCTAGGAGTGGATGCCCTGTGCCATTCAATTCGACGTCCATCGCCTCACAAGACAGTTTCTCTCCTAGTAGAGTCCTTCATTGTACTGTTTTCACCTGTATACTTTCTCCTCTGCAATGAACAGTGGAATCCATATCACACTGTTAATATGGGAACCCATGCTTTCCATTTCCAGATAGTTATTTTCGTTTTGCAGCCTGCTTAGTCTGTCATTTCTCTTTGATTTCTGCACATTTAGTAGCTAGAATTGGCCTTCCTCATCTAAGTGACGTATATAGCTGCATTTATTTTTCCCTGGACTTTTTTTCATATCCTTCTTTAGGCGATGATTTGAAATAATTCTTCTCTTAGCCACAATTTATTCGTAATACCAATATTTATCTGTCCATCTTCTGCTGTTAGATCTTTGATAAATATCATTTCTGCGCAACTGGACTTCTTACTGTTGAAAGCAGCCTTGTTGTTGTTGTTGTCTTCAGTCCTGAGACTGGTTTGATGCAGCTCTCCATGTTACTCTATCCTGTGCAAGCTGCTTCATCTCCCAGTACCTACTGCAACCTACATCCTTCTGAATCTGCTTAGTGTACTCATCTCTCGGTCTCCCTCTACGATTTTTACCCTCCACGCTGCCCTCCAATGCTAAATTTGTGATCCCTTGATGCCTCAAAACATGTCCTACCAACCGATCCCTTCTTCTAGTCAAGTTGTGCCACAAACTTCTCTTCTCCCCAATCCTATTCAATACCTCCTCATTAGTTACGTCATCTATCCACCTTATCTTCAGTATTCTTCTGTAGCACCACATTTCGAAAGCTTCTATTCTCTTCTTGTCCAAACTAGTTATCGTCCATGTTTCACTTCCATACATGGCTACACTCCAAACAAATACTTTCAGAAACGACTTCCTGATACATAAATCTATATTCGATGTTAACAAATTTCTCTTCTTCAGAAACGCTTTCCTTGCCATTGCCAGTCTATTTTTTATATCCTCTCTACTTCGACCATCATCAGTTATTTTACTTCCTAAATAGCAAAACTCCCTTACTACTTTAAGTGTCTCATTTCCTAATCTAATTCCCTCAGCATCACCCGATTTAATTTGACTACATTCCATTATCCTCGTTTTGCTTTTGTTAATGTTCATCTTATATCCTCCTTTCAAGACACTGTACATTCCGTTCAACTGCTCTTCCAAGTCCTTTGCCGTCTCTGACAGAATTACAATGTCATCGGCGAACCTCAAAGTTTTTACTTCGTCTCCATGAATTTTAATACCTACTCCAAATTTTTCTTTTGTTTCCTTTACTGCTTGCTCAATATACAGATTGAATAACATCGGGGAGAGGCTACAACCCTGTCTCACTCCTTTCCCAACCACTGCTTCCCTTTCATGCCCCTCGACTCTTATTACTGCCATCTGGTTTCTGTACAAATTATAAATAGCCTTTCGCTCCCTGTATTTTACCCCTGCCACCTTTAGAATTTGAAAAAGAGTATTCCAGTCAACATTGTCAAAAGCTTTCTCTAAGTCTACAAATGCTAGAAACGTAGGTTTGCCTTTTCTTAATCTTTCTTCTAAGATAAGTCGTAAGGTCAGTACTGCCTCACGTGTTCCAACATTTCGACGGAATCCAAACTGATCTTCCCCGAGGTCTGCATCTACCAGTTTTTCCATTCGTCTGTAAAGAATTCGCGTTAGTATTTTGCAGCCGTGGCTTATTAAACTGATAGTTCGGTAATTTTCACATCTGTCAGCACCTGCTTTCTTTGGGATTGGAATTATTATATTCTTCTTGAAGTCTGAGGGTATTTCGCCTGTCTCATACATCTTGCTCACCAGCTGGTAGAGTTTTGTCATGACTGGCTCTCCCAAGGCCGTCAGTAGTTCTAATGGAATGTTGTCTACTCCGGGGGCCTTGTTTCGACTCAGGTCTTTCAGTGCTCTGTCAAACTCTTCACGCAGTATCGTATCACCCATTTCGTCTTCATCTACATCCTCTTCTATTTCCATAATATTGTCCTCAAATACATCGCCCTTGTATAAACCTTCTATATACTCCTTCCACCTTTCTGCCTTCCCTTCTTTGCTTAGAACTGGGCTGCCATCTGAGCTCTTGATATTCATACACGTGGTTCTCTTCTCTCCAAAGGTCTCTTTAATTTTCCTGTAGGCAGTATCTATCTTACCCCTAGTGAGATAAGCCTCTACATCCTTACATTTGTCCTGTAGCCATCCCTGCTTCGCCATTTTGCACTTCCTGTCGATCTCATTTTTGAGACGTTTGTATTCCTTTTTGCCTGCTTCATTTACTGCATTTTTATATTTTCTCCTTTCATCAATTAAATTCAATATTTCTTCTGTTACCCAAGGATTTCTAGCAGCCCTCGTCTTTGTACCTACTTTATCCTCTGCTGCCTTCACTACTACATCCCTCAGAGGTACCCATTCTTCTTCTACTGTATTTCTTTCCCCTATTCCTGTCAATTGTTCCCTTATGCTATCTCTGAAACTCTGTACAACCTCTGGTTCCTTCAGTTTATCCAGGTCCCATCTCCTTAATTTCCCACAGTTTTGCAGTTTCTTCAGTTTTAATCTACAGGTCATAACCAATAGATTGTGGTCAGAGTCCACATCTGCCCCTGGAAATGTCTTACAACTTAAAACCTGGTTCCTAAATCTCTGTCTTACCATTATATAATCTATCTGATACCTTTTAGTATCTCCAGGGTTCTTCCATGTATACAACCTTCTTTCATGATTCTTAAACCAAGTGTTAGCTATGATTAAGTTGTGCTCTGTGCAAAATTCTACTAGGCGGCTTCCTCTTTCATTTATTAGCCCCAATCCATATTCACCTACTATGTTTCCTTCTCTCCCTTTTCCTACACTCGAATTCCAGTCACCCATTACTATTAAATTTTCGTCTCCCTTCACTATCTGAATAATTTCTTTTATTTCATCGTACATTTCTTCAATTTCTTCATCATCTGCAGAGCTAGTTGGCATATAAACTTGTACTACTGTAGTAGATGTGGGCTTCGTGTCTATCTTGGCCACAATAATGCGTTCACTATGCTGTTTGTAGTAGCTTACCCGCATTCCTATTTTTCTATTCATTATTAAACCTACTCCTGCATTACCCCTATTTGATTTTGTGTTTATAACCCTGTAGTCACCTGACCAGAAGTCTTGCTCCTCCTGCCACCGAACTTCACTAATTCCCACTATATCTAACTTTAACCTATCCATTTCCCTTTTTAAATTTTGTAACCTACCTGCCCGATTAAGGGATCTGACATTCCACGCTCCGATCCGTAGAACGCCAGTTTTCTTTCTCCTGATAACGACGTCCTCCTGAGTAGTCCCCACCCGGAGATCCGAATGGGGGACTATTTTACCTCCGGAATATTTTACCCAAGAGGACGCCATCATCATTTAATCATACAGTATAGCTGCATGTCCTCGGGAAAAATTACGGCTGTAGTTTCCCCTTGCTTTCAGCCGTTCGCAGTACCAGCACAGCAAGGCCGTTTTGGTTAATGTTGCAAGGCCAGATCAGTCAATCATCCAGACTGTTGCCCCTGCAACTACTGAAAAGGCTGCTGCCCCTCTTCAGGAACCACACGTTTGTCTGGCCTCTCAACAGATACCCCTCCGTTGTGGTTGCACCTACGGTACGGCCATCTGTATCGCTGAGGCACGCAAGCCTCCCCACCAACGGCAAGGTCCATGGTTCATGGGGAGGAAAAGCAGCCTTAGAGAGGGTCAAACCCACGTCATCGTTCTACAGGACTTCGGTATCATAATTCCTTGGGCGTTGAATGTAAATTTCGAAGTATTCTCTTAAATGGCTGCCCACTCTTCAATATTACCAAATTGTGTCTTGAGTACAAGTGCACTCCTATATTTTATACTATACGCAGTACAATCGTCCACCTATATTTGGCATTTCTTGGCCTTTTCCCTGTCATTTTCAATCAGAGTATCTATCATTATCAGCTGAAATTTACTGCAGAAACTATGGAGCACGACACCTTTCACATTCTTGTTGCAGAGTCTGTGTTGTTCAACCACTGTGTCCTCTATTCTTTACCGTATTTTAGGTTTAAAACCGTCCACAATTATTATATTTTCGTTGCCTTTATATATTAAATCACCTGTTCAGTTCCTTCTTACACTCTGTTGACCGTATTATCTTCAGCTTGTAACCTTTATATACCGTAACTATCGTCGGTTCAGACGAGAAACTCCCTGAAATGTTCACAGGAAATCACTCATTCGCTAACTTACTACTCATAATGAATCTCAATCTGCTCCTCTTCCATCATTTGACATATTCTTTAACAGAATTAAGGAGATTTCTTATACCGGAGAGCTTCAGATACTAAAGCTGAGGGTCTTTTTCGCAATCTAAGTACTGTCTGGAAATGAACCTGTATCTTGACAGATTTTCTACTACTACCCGAAGGCGCTCCCTCTAAGCGACAAGTCTATGCAAGCGATGTTAGTTTGATAGTTCTGAATCGTACCTAGTACCTATCATAATTCTCACTGCTACACTCTACATATGATGACGAATGTCTTGAAGAACCTGATACAGAGTCACTAGTTAAGAAGCAGTTAATGATGGATTCCAGACATAAGAAATGATTAAAAGCGCAACAGAAGTAATCGCCATTTCGCAGCAGCAGATTACATCAGGGATTGGCAGTGCTCAGTTTGTCCCAAGGAACAGTGCTCAAGCGAGACGCAGCTCCGTCGCGAAATTTACCGTGAAGTACTGAGATTGTCACCTGCAACAGACGACAGAAGAAAGCGGTATAAGAAACAAGAACTTCCGAGAATGTGGAAAATCTGTCACCAAATAACAAACATCTCAATAAGGGCAGAGTTACGGATGACATTCTTTCTTCTTGCACAGAGAAAGATACTTTGATGAATGATATAGCGTTAGGAAGAAGGAAATCTACTTTCACGAACAACTGTTTGCAACTTCGAGTGCGTAGTAAAGACCTTTGGAGCCAGGTGCCCAAAACACCATGACACCGTGCGAGAAAGAAATTAAGAGGTTTCTTGCGCCTAATGAAATTATCGTGAGCTGGAAAAATATTTTCCCCTAATCAAATAAAAAGTGTACTACATGACTCAAAAAGGTTTAGGTGGAGTAAAGAGGACGTTGGTACAGCGATTACTCTGCGTGCTATATCGTGGAAGTGTTATAATTTTCCTAAGGAAAAATCGGGTATCTACCGACAGTGTCGATGTAGGCGGCCTCGATAAACCGCTCTGTTACTTGCAGTGTGGAATTTTGAAAGATGTTTTAATTTTGAGGGAAATACAGGTTAAAACATTCACCTACAGGGAAAGTGTTAGCATTTTCTCTTTTGACGCAATGGACACTGACATCAGGCTTTGGTGTGGTCAACAAGAGGGAAGGGTGTTAGGACACCACAGTAATCTTTCAGTTTTATTTAGCGTGTGTTGTTCGCAAATTTGGAAACAACCTGTTTATGTTGATTTTGACATTCGCGTGACAGCTCTCCTCTTGAATGAAATTATTATTGCCTTAGCCAGCAATTCGTATAAGGCTGTAGCTTGTTTAGCAGGTACGGGAACAAAAATCTTTTCCGTTTGGAACGCCCTTAGCGTGACGCACATCTTAGCGACACAAGAAAGAGTGTGTGCGTGTTCACTGAAGCTGTTACCGATTCATTTGTCGTATGAAGACCTATTGTAGAAAATAAGGCAGTGACGAAAGCTTTGGCTGTAGACAGTTGCAAGATGAAAATGTGCCCAAAGTTAACTCAGCAACACATCACTGTCTATGGCAGGGACTGAGAGAGTGTGTGTTTAACAGCGGAATTGGTGCCTCGCATAGCTTCTCGTGCCGTTCGGCAATTAATACCAGAAGAAGGACACACTAGTGACTTCATACAGCTGGTCGATGATATCATAGATGTCCTCAGAGTAAAGTAAGAAACCTCAGCAATGTGGATTCGGAATTCATTTCGAAGCTCGAGATCTGTTTCTGCACAAGTTCTACAAATGTTGTGAGAGCAAGCGCCTTGGATAATCAGAGCATTTGGTACCTCTTGAGGAAGTATTCATGAAATGTATTCGGTCACTTTTAGGTCTGAATAAACTATGAGGATACAAGAGGACTTAAGAGAATACTGTGTTAAATATACACTTAGTTCCAGGATGAATCAGTACTGTGTGGGAAACTTCTTTTCTCTTGTAAGGGGACTTGGACATTTCCATGAACATCCAGCTCCAGTAAATGTAATTAATAGAATAAGGGTATTACTGTTAAATGCCAGTGCTTTCGATATTCCTCTGTCTAATGCATCTAGCTCTAGTAAACATAAAAAACATGAAATGAGGCTGTTACTGCTGAGTGCAAAGAAGCTTTCGATATTCCTCTATCTAATGCTTCTTTGTTTGATCCTCATAAAGTAAAAACATTTGTTACTGCAGCAGTGTTCAGCAGCATTCTTTCCGATGTGTCCAAAGCACTGACAGTGGTCGGAGAGCAGAGATACATTGAGGGGGATGCAACTGGCTGCAGAGAATTAAGAGAGTTCAGCTGTATCCTCAGGTTCGGACTGCAGCGTGGGTGGATTTTGTATCTTGCCGAATATACAGCTCATCGGTGCAGACAGTACGACAGAACATCAGCCACACCTAATGGAGAGCTGGTGTCAATCCCACGACAAAAACCTGTCAGCTCCTTGTGCATGATTTCTAGGGAAACTTTGCTTGTGCCATCAGAAACATGGCTTGAACCTATAAGCCAATTGGAGCTGACTTTGGCTCAGCTTCAAGGAAGTGACAGTTGGTCTAGAGAAAGGGGAATCATTCCTAAATTGGGAGTAACATTTGGTGACTGGTGCAAAATATACACAAAGAGATAATTAGAATTTACGCTAGAACTAGCAAAATTATTGGTTTGTACTGTCTTTCATTAAAAGACAGAGGAAGAGTACCTGTTACAGCTCATCGAAAAAAAGGAAAAAAATTGCATATGTCATCACAGTAATGAGGTCAGTGCGTAGGCCAACCGTTCTGTAAATAAATGTTGTGTTAGTAGGTTCGTACACTTTTGACAGAACCATTGTATATAGAGTTTAGAGGCGTAAGATACTTTCTTTGCAAACATCTCCCAATTTTTTTCGCGGCGTTGCAATATTGCTGTTACGAATGTTTCTGCATATTTACAGTACTACTTGTCACCTTCACTGCAGAGGAGAGCTGGTAAGTAAACTTGTTTTTTATTTATATAATCGTAATTTACAGCAATTGTGCTGTTATATAAATATATTTCACTGCGAATAAATTAACGGTTTTGATTTACTTGAGTCAACATTTCGCATGTGATGTGCCACGTGGTTGTTATCTGATATTTTACCGATGCATAATGCACAACCTGCAATGGGATGTAACTTATCACTTTCAACTGTGACATTTTAGCAGCAGAATTTAGGCTTACACCTCTAAATCCTGCTATCAACAAAATCTTTCGCCAAAAACTTGACGTAAATGAGCATGCTGTGTCATCTGCTTGCGAACGCCTGCTTCCACGACGTCACAACGTAAACCAATGGCACTGCAGAGCGCCTACTGCACAACCTTATTAATTACTGTCCTTGATCTCACTACAGACCGGTAAGTTTATTACCACCTGTAATTAAAGCAACAGAATAGACTGTTCATGAACTGCTGACAGGCGAATTTCATACTTGTGACGTCAAAGAGGCGTAGATAAAAACCGCAGGGGATTTCGGAAACACGTAATACTGGAACAGTATTTACCGACGCTACTGAAGAAAACAGGTAACTCTTTGACAGTTGTGAAGCAACCATGCTAACACTGATTGAGCTCACTAAGTCATATTCTTAATATCGGTATATTCACAGACCAATACACTCATTACTGTCTGTAAATTAATCAATAGAACGAATCGTTCACAAACTGCCGAGTGACTAAGTTAATACGTGCAGTGTCGAAGATAAAAACAACAGCGGCTTTCGAAAACTTATAAAACACAGACTGTAGCATCGTCTCTATTGACGAAAACAGGGCTTAATGGACAATAGCGGAACAACCACTTCAACAGTGATTGCGTTTCCTATGGCTGTAGACACTCTTTTTATCGGTATATTACTTATGAATATAAATAGTTAATTTCTCCCACTCCCCTCTAACATTTACCTTAAAAAGCTTTATGAACGAGTCATCTGTGGATTTGCGAAGTCGTCATAGAGAGATGTTGTGTCAAGAACGTTCCAGTTTTCAGTGCTTGAACCGTTTCTCTTCCCCCTTACACCCATGATATTTCATACGCCTATATGAGCGGAACTTATATAAAGCTGTTTTCTTGTTTCAGTAACTGTAAAATTTGACCATGAGTGATAAGTGTGGACTTTGCCGAAGGTTCGTGAGTAGTGGATTACGGTGTGAGACTTGTTCCAACTATTTTCACTGGGGGCAATGCAGTGGGGAAGCCAGTGGGCATTCTGGTGAGATCCTCTCCTGGAACTGCAGTTTATGTAGCAAGAGTAAGTTGATAGAGGAGCAGGAGCGTAAGATCTGTGCCCTTCAGGTGCAGTTGAAAAACGCACAGGGGGTTGGGGAATGAGAGCTGGCTGTTGGCAAGATATCTGCTAGGAGAAGGAGATTTTCTGATAGTTTTACTATTGGTGTTTGCAATTGATATGACCAACTGTCAGAATCTAGTGGAGAGGAGTCTCTAGTAGCTGTAGATGTAGGAAGTACGCAGCAGACCTCAGCAGTTACGGTGGTTAGGACAGTTGCAAAGTCTAAGAGAAAGAAAAAGGATCTGCTGTTAGGTAGTTCTCATGGTAGAGGTGTATGCCAGCAGTTGCAGGAATTGTTGGGGAGAGAGTACCAGGTCACCAGCATTGTGAAGCCAAATGCAGGATTGGCTCAGGTGACTGTTAACGTAGGGGGGTTATGTAGGAATTTTACTAAAGAGGATCAAGTAGTGATTGTGGGTGGGGCTGGTAATAGTATTTACAGGGATGGGGACTATGACATAGATGGCGACCTGGAAAAGATAGCCACTCAGACTGGCAACACGAATATGCATTTCGTGGAACTTTTTCAGCGTCACGATCGGCCTCATCTTAATACAGCCGTCAGGCGTAATAACATGAGACTTGGGGGTGCGCTGATGACAGAAGGCATGAGTCACATTTCAGAGGTGTCGGTGGAGTTTATCAGCAGGACGGGTTTCACTAGACATGGTCTGCACCTCAACAGGTATGGAAAAGGGAGGTTGGCAAAGGTTATAGGTGACAGCATAGGTGGAGGTGGTGGGATCACTCGTGGGAAAATTCCGGTACTTGTGGGTGTTAGAGCTGTACCTTTTTTAGATTGAAGTCAGCTGATAGGTATTCTGGCTTAAGGGGAGTCTCTCTAACAAAGAAACCACTTTCTACAAAGCTTAGGCATCCGATTAATGAGGGAATTAGTATATTTCATCAAAATATACAAGGTATTAGAGATAATGTTAGTGAACTGCTTATAGATGTTGACTCTGAAATTATTGGTATATCTGAACACTTCTTAAATAATTAAATAATTCAGAGGCTTCCTTTACCAGGATACAGGTTGGCTGGCAGCTTTTCTAGGAGCCCTTTGCGGTGTGGGGGAGTAGCCATGTATGTGAAAAACGGAATCCCATTTGAGTCATTTGATGTTCCAAAGTACTGCACTGAAAAGGTGTTTGAATGTTGTGCAGGTGTGGTTAAATTTAATGGACCTAAACTTCTTACTGTTGTTATTTATAGATCCCCAGACTCCGATTTCACAACATTTTTGCTAAAGCTAGAGGAAGTTCTTGGTTAACTTTATAGGAAATACAAAAAGTTAGTTAAATGTGGTGACTCCAATATTAATTGCATAAGTGATTGTGCAAGGAAAAGTATGCTGGTAGACCTCCTTAATTCACGTAATTTTGTTGTCGTTGTGGTCTTCAGTCCTGAGACTGGTTTGATGCAGCTCTCCATGCTACCGTATGATGTACAAGTTACTTCATCTCCAAGTACCTACTGTAACCTACATCCTTCTGAATATGCTTAGTGTATTCATCTCTACGATTTTTACCCTCCACGCTGCCTTCCAGTGCTAAATTTGTGATCCCTTGATGCCTCAGAACATGTCCTACCAACCTGTCCCTTCTTCTCGTCTTGAGTCACAAACTCCTCTTGTGCCCAATTCTATTCAATACCTCCTCATTAGTTATGTGATCTACCCATCTAATCTTCAGCATTCTTCTGTAGCACCACATTTCGAAAGCTTCTATTCTCCTCCTGTCCGAACTATTTATCGTCAATGTTTCACTTCCATACATGCCTACACTCAATACAAATACTTTCAGAAACGACTTCCTGACACTTAAATTTATACTCGATGTTAACAAATTTCTCTTCTTCAGAAACGCTTTCCTTGCCATTGCCAGTCTACATTTTATATCCTCTCTACTTCGACCATCATCAGTTATTTTACTCCCCAAATAGCAAAACTCCTTTACTACTTTAAGTGTCTCATTTCCTAATCTAATTCCCTCAGCATCACCACACTTAATGCGGCTACATTTGCATTATCCTCGTTTTACTTTTGTTGGTGTTCATCATATATCCTCCTTTCGAGACATTGTCCATTCCGTTCAACTGTTCTTCCAAGTCCTTTGCTGTGTCTGACAGAATTACAATGTCATCGGCGAACCTCATAGTTTTTAATTCTTTTCCATGGATTTTAATACTTACTCCGAATTTTTCTCTTGCTTCCTTTACTGATTGCTCAATATACAGATTGAATAGCATCGGGGATAGACTACAACCATGCCTCACTCCCTTTCCAACCACTGCATCCCTTTCATGCCCCTCGACTCTTATAACTGCCATATGCTTTCTGTACAAATTGCAAATAGCCTTTCGCTCCCTGTATTTTACCCCTGCCACCTTTAGAATTTGGAAGAGAGTATCCCAGTTACCATTGTCAAAAGCTGTCTCTAAGTCTACAAATGCTAGAAAGGTAGGTTTGCCTTTCCTTAATCTTTCTTCTAAGATAAGTCCTAAGGTCAGTATTGCATCACGTTTTCTGTGGAATCCAAACTGATCTTCCCCGATGTCGGCTTCTACCAGTTTTTCCACTTGTGTGTAAAGAATTCGCGTTAGTATTTTGCAGCTGTGACTTATTAAACTGATAGTTCGGTAATTTTCACATCTGTCAACGCCTGCTTTCTTTGGGATTTGAATTATTATATACTTCTTGACGTCTGTGGGTACTTCACCTGTCTCATACATCTTCCTCACCAGATGGTAGAGTTTTGTCAGGACTGGCTCTCCCAAGGCCGTCAGTAGTTCTAGTGGAATGTTGTCTACTCCCGGGGCCTTGTTTCGGCTCAGGTCTTTCAGTGCTCTGTCAAACTCTTCACGTAGTATCGTATCTCCCATTTCGTCTTCATCTACATTCTCTTCCATTTCTATAATATTGTCCTCAAGTACATCGCCCTTGTATAGACCCTCTATATACTCCTGCCAACTTTCTGCTTTCCCTTCTTTGGTTAGAACTGGGTTTCCCTCTGAGCTCTTGATATTCATACAAGTGGTTCTCTTTTCTCCAAAGGTCTCTTTAATTTTCCTGTAGGCAGTATCTATCATACCCCTAGTGAGATAAGCCTCTACATCCTTACATTTGTCCTCTAGCTATCCCTGCTTAGCCAATTTCCACATCCTGTCGATCTAATTTTTTAGACGTTTGTATTCCTTTTTGCCTGCTTCATTTACTGCATTTTTATATTTTCTCCTTTCATCAATTAAATTCAATATTTCTTCTGTTACCCAAGGATTTCTACTAGCCCTCGTCTTTTTACCTACAAGATCCACTGCTGCCTTCACTATTTCATTTCTCAAAGCTACCCATTCTTCTGCTACTGTATTTCTTTCCCCCATTCATGTCAATTGTTCCCTTATGCTCTCCTAGAAACTCTGTACATATAATCTTATGCAAACCGTATTCTTTCCAACAAACTGCAAGGGAACAGTAGAACAACCTCAGACAATATTTTTGTTCATTCCTCATTACTAGAAGGGCATTCTGTTAGCAAAAAGGTGATTAGCCTTTCAGATCATGATGCACAAATTTTAACTCTAAAAGACGTTTGTGCTGCAACACATGTTAAATATAGTTATCAACTTTTGAAAGCTGATCCAGTTGCTGTAGAGACCTTTGTAAACCTTATCAAGGAACAAGAGTGGCAAGACGTTTATAGTGCTGATACAGCAGACGATAAATATAATGCTTTCCTCAAGACTTTTCTTTGAAAGTTGCTTTCCGTTAGAACGTTCAAAACAGGGTACTAGCACAAATAGGCAGCCTGGGTGGGTGACTAAAGGGATAAGAATATCTTGTAGAACAAAGTGCAAATTATATCAAAACGTTAGAAACTGTCACAATCTAAATGCAGCAGCCCATTGCAAACAGTATTGTAAGATGCTTAAAAAGTTATTGAGAAGGCAAAAATTATGTGATATGCAGATAGAATAGTTAAGTATCAGGGTAAAATTTAAACCATATGGTCAGTCATAAAGGAAGTGGCTGGTCTGCAGAGACAGGTCGAGGATATTGAATCAGTGCGTAATGGGAATGTCCATGTTACTGATAAGTCGCTTATTTGCATAGTATTTAATAATCACTTTCTGAATATAGCAGTGAACTAAATAGAAACCTAGTCCCAACAGGGAATCATATAGCACTCGTAGAAAAATGTGTTCTGAGACTGTTACCTGAAATGCTCCTCCATGATACTGACAAGAAGGAGATTCAGTTAATAATTAAATCAGTAAAGACCAAGAACTCTCCTCGATATGACGGGGTATCTAGCAGAATACTGAACTATTGTTCTACGTATGTTAGCTCAGTATCTAGCCGTATCTGTAACGTTCCCTTTAGGAGTGGTCGGTTTCCTGACCGATTAAAGTACTCGGTAGTGAAGCCACTTTATAAAAAGGGAGACAGGGATAATGTTGACAATTATAGACCTATTTTTACGCCATCGGTGTTTCTTAAAGTTATCGAGAAGATTGTATATACAAGGTTACTGGAGCATTTAAATTTATAAAATTTGCTGCCAAATGTACAGTTTGGTTTTAAAAATGGCTTAACAACTGAAAATGCTATATTCTCGTTTCTCTGTGAGGTTCTGGACGGGTTAAATAAAAGGCTGCGAACGTTAGGTGTTTTTTTTTTTATTTAGCGAAGGCTTTTGACTGTGTTGACCACAAAATATTACTGCAGAAGTTGGACCATTATGGAGTAAGGGGAGTAGCTTATAATTGTTTCGCCTCTTACTTTAAGAACAGAAAGCAGAAGGTAATTCTCCGCAATATTGAGAGTGGTAGTGATGTTCAGTCCCAATGGGGCACTATTAAGTGGGGTGTTCCCCAAGGATCAGTGCTGGGGCCACTGCTGTTTCTTATTTATATAAATTATATGCCTTCTAGTATTACAGGTGATTCAAAAATATTTCTGTTTGCTGATGACGCCAGCTTGGTAGTGAAGGATCTTGTGTATAATATGGAAACAGTATCAATTAATGTAGTTCATGTAATAAGTTTGTGGCTTGTGGAAAATAATTTGATGCTAAATCACAGTAAGCCTAAGTTTTTACAGTTTCTAACTCACAATTCAACAAGAACCGATATTTTGATCAGACAGAATGGGCATATTATAAGCGAGACAGATCAGTGCAAGTTCCTAGGTGTTCCAATAGATAGTAAGCTGTCGTGGAAAGCCTACATTCAGGATCTTCTTCAGAAACTAAATGCTGCTTTATTTACCATCAGAAAAGTATCTGAAATAAGTGACAGTTGGAAAGTTGTCTATTTTCATATGCTTATGTCATAAAATATTTTTTGGGGTAATTCTTCTGATTCAAAAAGGGTATTTTTGGCTCAAAAACGGGCAGTTCAAGCTATGTGTGGTGTATATTTTTCGAGAACCTCTTGTCCACCCCTATTCAATAGTCTGGGAATTCTGACATTGCCCTCACAGTATATATTTTCTTTAATGTCGTTTGTTGTTAGCAATATTAGCTTATTCCCAAGAGTTAGCAGCTTTCATTCAGTTAATACTAGGCAGATATCCAATGTGCATCTGGAATGCACTTCCTTGACTCTTGTGCAGAAAGGAGCGCAATATTCTGCTGCATCCATTTCCAATAAGCTACCACAAGAACTCAAAACTATTAGCAGTAGCCCAAACACTTTTAAGTCTAAACTGAAGAGTTTCCTCATGGCTCATTCCTTCTGTTCTGTTGAGGAGCTCCTGGAAGAGCTGAAAAATTAAGCAAATTCCAGTGTTACATTGTTGATTTTCTTTATTTAAACTTACGAACTGTCACCTGAATATATTTCTTATATTTCATTTTATCTGTTTCCATTATCGTGTTATAATTTCATGTATTGACTTGTTCCATGACCATGGAGAGTACTTCTTAATTTGGTCCCACGGAACAATAAATAAATAAATAAGCACTGGCCTGAAAGATACTACCTCTGCATTATAAGGTATGAATGATATCATTCAGTATGACAATGAGCTCAAGACTTCGATGTTAATTTAAAGCGTATTCCATAATATGCAAAACACAGTAAAAGATCTGTATGCTCTTGATTTACTGTCTACAAAGAAAAGAATTTACCTTCGGAACTTGCAGAAAAGCTTTTCTTGCATTTTTTATCTCACAAGCGTTTAAAAATGTACAGTTTTAACAAAATAAACCATAATAGTCCAGACATTATTCGTGACGGTTCTGAACTGTTGAGAACTGTTTACCATCACACAAACAGTCACAACTTCAGACGATTCCAAGAACGTAATTTTAGGTTATCACATTTCACTTGCGCTCCTTGCTCCAATTGTACCTAGCTCGCATTTTACTTGGTCGGCTGTATCCTCAGTACCTCTCCTCACTTGTAAAATAATTATCATTACTGCATAATTGCCACAAGTCGAGCACCTTAGGTGCACTTATTTCTTAATACATGCATTTGATCTATCTCTTTCGGCATTCAGTGGTGGTGGTGGTTAGTGTTTAACATCCCGTCGACAACGAGGTCAGTAGAGACGGAGCGCAAGCTCGGGGTAGGGAAGGACTGGGAAGGAAATCGGCAGTGCTCTTTCAAAGGAACCATCCCGGCATTTGCCTGAAACGATTTAGGGTAGTCACGGAAAGCCCAAATGAGGATGGCTGGAGACGGGATTTAACCGTCGTCCTCCCGAACGCGAGTCCAGTGTGCTAACCACTGCGCCACCTCGCTCGGTCGGCATTCAGTGATTAGGTTTGTAAGTAGCCCGTTTATGTGCTTATATGTTGGCAGCGCTATGGACTACATTAATATCACTGACTGCACTGTGCGTCCTTGGTAAGAGACTCTGTGGCTGGTCGTACTCTCAGTTAGAAGTTAGCAGTTATCAGTGACGGAGGTGAGAAGCAGTATTAACACGAGCGGACGGTCTGAACGTGTGTCCGTCATGAAGATTTCATGTTGGATGAAAATTGATTGTAAAATGAAGATAGATGTATTTACTACGGTGTGGATAATGCAATTATTGACGATTATATAATTTCTTTGAACTTGTTGTCACATGGTTAAAGTATCATCTGCTGAATACATTGTTTGCTCTGCGACAAAACTTTTCCTTTGCTAACCACATGCCTATTAGTAGTTAGAGCCTACAGTAGTTATAACCCTTTTAGTTAGCTGACTGTATACTTGCTGTATCGTGTCATGAAGATTTTGTGTGAAGTATATGACTTACTAAATGTATGGGTTATTGTTAAGATTTCTTCTAATTCCGGGCAATTCTTTTGAGTTAATAAATAGTCACATTGCGTTGTCCTTGTATATTGTGTTTATTATAAATGAATAGAATAAGTTTGAGCTGTATTTGTCGGGGAAAATTCTGTAGGTCAATGGTGAAAATATAATGACAAGCAAAGTTACAGTATGTTCTGTTTCAATCTGCGATTTTAGAAGTTTCAGTTGCATTAAGCAATTTAAGTAAAAACGTAGAAGTTTCACCTTCTCGGTTATTTTAGTTTAAGTTAAAAATTATTTAGAAGTTTCATATTCTAATAAAAACAACTGAGGTACCGATGACTGCTCCAAAACTATGCTACCCTCAAGAAAAGACTGCAGCATTGCCTGGTATCTTTGGCGTAGCTTGTTTCTCGGGCCATCCCAGTCGTCTTCTCACTACTCAACGGCACACCAGAGTTTTCGTTACATTACTGACACTGTTTTAGCTCTTCTGCTCCCTGACTAGTTTTGTTCGTCAAATATTTGAACCAGGCGTAAACAAGATTCAATGCAACTTACAAGACTGGTATTTAGAAATTTGTCCGAACTATCATAGCGAAACAAAGCGTGATAAATGAACAATTACTATATCCGTTTTACTAGACTGAGTTCTGGTTATTCAAAATAAAGAAGGTTGAATCGCTTAACAGTGCTCATAGTACTTACAGAAAACTTAATCAGCTCTTTGAGAGAATAATGAAATATATCTCGAACAGCTACGGCTAGCTGTGTAGAGTGTGTCCATAATTAAAGTTCCAGTTTCAAAAAGGCAGCAGAAAGACAATCTCTGATCAGAATGACGTCAAATTTAATCAGCACATAATTGACGCAAAATGAAACGTTATGATAGGGAACGAAAAAATTAATCAAAGTTTTACCAACATATGTTAGCATATACGGTGCGACTACAAATGTCAGATGAATGGAAATACGGCGACTGTGTTTTGAGTTGCATATTACACCATCCGTACTGTTCAATGTGGATGATTGCACATGTTATTTTGTCCACAGTTTTCTGCGATAAGCTGAAAACAGAGTATTCCACAACAGATCGAATTTTCTCTGGTGTCACGTTCAGAAAGCCTTCAATTCAGCTACGTTCGTAATTGGAGCAATGAACAAATCATTCAGATAACCTCATGGCCAGAAGTGACACGTATTAGGATAATGTAACTTGGACGACCAGACTGTAGGAAAATGACCGCTGATAATTCTAGCATTTTCTGTCACTGCAGCAGCCGTTTAACTGACTCTGCGATGTGTGGAGCACCACCATCTTCAATATAATTGGTCCCACCCACACATACACGTGGTTCAGAGGTTGGAATGATGTTGGTGCTCAAAAGGCTTTGGAAGGGTTTCACAGTGAGGGTAAAGGTAGGAGGACCTGGAAGACTCACCGCCTGCTGCCCTTCAGTAATAATGCTGTCAACCTACACAAGTCACCTAGGCAGCATAAAGTGGTAGCGATTGATTTGAGTGCCAATTTTCCGTTGCCCATATCCCGCAGTTTTTCGTACTGACGCGTATTTGGAAATGGAGATGGGGTTCGTCTGTCGACAGAAAGTTCCTTGGCCATTCATTGTCCACATCCAAGCGAGCAAGAAATTCCAGAGCGAACTGTTGACTTGCTGGCAGACCAGTAGGAAGCAGCTCCTCAACACGCGTGATTTTCTGTGTATAGCAATGCAGGATGTTTTGTAGGATTTTATGCACAGTGCTCACAGGCATGTCCAACGTTCAGGCAGTTCTCTGTTCAGTGCAAATTTGAACATCACTGCTCGAACATTCCTGCACTGCTATGACCATATCTTCGACAGATGTCGTATAAAATTCTTTCCTCCCTCTGACACAATGCACTTCTAAAAAACCTGTCGTTTCGAACTTTGGAATAATTATCTCCAGACCAGTCGCAGACATCGGACCGATGGCTGTATTCAAACCCTTGAGTGTTCACAACTTCTGCAAGCCAGCTGGTGCAGAGTCACCGATGAGGTAAAAGAGCTCTAACAGCAAATCGCTATCCTCAATGGAGGTATTCATGTTGGGGTCTCGGGCGCAAACTAAATAAGATCAGTGTATCGCACGGCTGTTGCTGTTCATATTCCGACGCTTACAGCGCCATATATTGGTCATATTTTCGTTATATTTGGTCTGTTTCATAATATGTTTAATAATATGCTGCTCACATTTCGCCTCATTTCGAGCAATGATTCTCTTTCTACAGAATCATGAGACTTGAAAATTAATTATGGACACCCAGTATATGAAGTATAAAATAGTATCAACTATCAAATAATACACAAATAAAATTTACCGACTTCTTGTTGATCTGAATAAATATACAATGCCGATCTATATTTGAATATATGGCATTTCATGCTCTCCGAACAATAACATCTTTAGGATGGTATATGAAGTACCTTGCGGTTTCTTTGGGTTTGTTAGATTCATCGGTGAACCAGTAATGCCGACATGGCGCCCAGTCGGTAAATGTGGCCACCTCAGCGATTTATTACCATGAGAGTTAGTTACTTCCAAATCTTACACGAAACACTTGAGACAAAGTTACAAATGCTTATGTGTACAAAGCTACCATCCATTATTCCACCTTTTTGTGACAATTTTTAATTCCCTAATTAATTTTAAAACCATGCGTGATCTATTTTTCGTTGTACTAAAACCCGATTGCAACCGATCTGCTGCAGCCATCTGGTATTTCTGTAGATAATATCAGTTCAAGAGGCCTTCAAAATTCGTCCGATATCATAGAAAGAATCGTGTGACCCTCTTACAATGGAAAACCCTATTGTGGCTTAGACGACTGATAACATGTATTTTCCTACTGCAGCAGAGCAACTTAATTTTCTATGTGACACTGGAAAGTAGAATTCTGGAAAAAAGGGAGACGTGGTAGCTAGTAAAAAGACTACAGTAAGTTTAAAAATTGTGCTCAATAAAGAGCGACAATCCCTTTTAAAATGGAAAAGCGATTTAATCCATTCACAGTGAATGACTTACGTAGATCATCATTCCAGCTAGTAGAATGGCACAACGTAAGACATCATTTTTATACTAATGACCTAAGCTCTCAAGCACCTAGGCAAGGGCCAAATTGCCGCCTAAGGTAGGTAAATGTGACTACTTTGTAAGCTTTTAGAACAATATGTGTAGGACCAATATATTTCTTTTTAGTTTCACTTAAAAAATTTGGTGTGATATAATATGGAGTCTCAAAATGTGTAAGCGAGAAGCTTCTATTAATAACCTGACTTTAGTGAAGATTCAATTCACCTTAGTATGGTCACTTTCTGTCCAGCTTCCCGTTCAACAAACGAGGTGCCGACTAAGATTTTAAAGTTTATTTTTAACTTGGCTTCTTAATACCTTAAAGAATATTAGAGTGTTTGGCTGGTGCAGCTTACCTCAGCGATCTTCTTATTTCATTAATGTATGAGCATCTCATCTGCTGTAGATGATTTAGAACGTCGCTCAAGGCTATGTCAAATGTTTCTATGACATATTTTATTTCTTACTTCTAGAAAAATCTTTTCACAATATATTTGACCGCTAATTTTGCAGTTTTTAATTTTCTTCTTCTATATAATATGTTAATTTGTGAAGCATTTTTTCATATTGTGTGGCAAACTAAGCTTTTTCTAAGAATTTACTTTTTGTCTGCAGTGCCGCCACACGTTTCTGATGGTAATTCAACTACACTGTAGAGGTAGTAATGATACATGAAAATTAGCCGCAACATTAGGAATGGTTATGAAAATGATGTACTACATACATTCATCACCACCACTATTATTAATATTATTATCTGTACTGTTGATATTTTAAGTATTATATACAGCTTAATTCATATCCAAAAAATAATTAATATCGTTTGCCACAGTCACTAATTTATTAAAAGATAATTAAACGTCCTCTTGGGCTGTTCTCCAGTCAATGACACTTATTTCACTTGTAATTTTTCCTTTAAGAATAGTTAGTTTCCTGAACGATCACAGTACCCTTTACAAAAAGGGAGAAGGAAGTAATGTAGCCAACTTTAGACTTACTTCTACGCCATCTGTGTTTGCTAAAGGTATTGAAAAGGCTGTGTATATAAGAATAATTGATCATTCTATATCACATTATTTGATATCAAACATACCGTTCGGCTGTAGAAGTGGTTTAACAATTGCAAATGCTATATTCTCTTTTCTCCGCGAGGTATTGCATAGATTAAACAAAAAATTCGAACGCTAGGCATATTTTCTGATTTAATTAAAGTGGTTGATTGCATTGGTCACGAAATATTGCTCCACAAGTTGGACCATTATGAATTGCGGGAGAGTAGCTCACAACTGGTTCACCTCTCACTTTAACAACAGACAGCAAAAGGTCATTACTCACTGTGTTGAGAACGGCTGTGATGTGAGGTCTGAGTGGGGCACAGTCAAATAGGGGGTATCCCAGTGTCGGAATCACTCCAGTTCCTTATTTATATAAATGATAGACCATCTAGTATCACAGGTAATTCTAAAATATTTCTGTTTGTTGATGACACAAGCTTTTTAGTAAAGGATATTGTTTGCAACATTGGCTCTCTTTCAAATAGTTCAGTTCATGCCATAAGTTCCAGGTTTGCAGAAAATAAGCTAACGCAGAATCATAGTAACACTCAATTTTTACCGTTTCTGACAACCAATTCAACAAAACCTGACTTTTTAAGTTTGGAGAATGGGCATATAGTTTGTGAAACTGAACAGTTCAAATTTCTAGGTGTCAAAATAGGTAGTAAACTGTTGTGGAAAGCCCACATTTAGGATTTCGTTCAAAGGCTTACTGCTGCCATTCACTGTTCGAACAGCATCTGAAGTAAGTGATCATTCGACAGGAAAATTAGTCTGCTTTCTTAACTGTCGATACCTTACGTCGTACGGTATTATATTTTCGGGTAACACTTCGCGTTCTCAGGATATGTTTGACCTCGAAGCGAGCAGTGCGGGCAATAAGTGGTGTAAATTTGCGAATTTCTTGTCGACCCCTGTTCACTAGCCTGGATATTTTGCCTTTGGTCTCTCAATAAATACATACTCCTTACTGTCGTTTCTTCATAACGATACCAGCTTATACGCAAGAAATAGCATCTTTCACTCAGTTACTACTAGGGAGAAATGCTATCTGCGTTTGGTTCGAACTTCCTTGACTCTTGAGCAGAAAGGTGTGCAGCATACAGCTGCATACATTTTCAGCAATCTAGCGCAAGAATTCTAAAATCTTTGCTGTAATCCACGCGCTTTCAAATCGAAACTGAAGAGATTCCTCATGGGTCTCTTCTTCTACTCCGTAGACGAAGTCCTTGAAAAATTTAGCTGATTCCTATGTTATATTGTTGATTTCGTTTACATAAATTTAAGGCTTGTCTTTTTTGTGTTCCTAAGGATTTTATTTTATCTGTTGTTATTTCTATGTTGTAATTTCAAGTAATGACTGCTTCCATGACTCTGGAGATTGGCTCCTCAGTTTGGCCCTACGAAACAAGACGTGTAAAAGAAATCAGCCGATATTAGCAATGTGATCCTTCCGTCATCGTAATTTTGCAGTCACCATTTGTTAATGTACCATACAAATGCACATGTGTCATTTTTACAAGAAACTGCTGAAATAACAGATCCTAGCGACAGAAACCTTCCAAACTCGCCAATATTGAAAAAGACAATACTACCGTAGTGGCATTTGTAAATGAACATAAAATCTCATAACGTACAGCCCATAACGTTACCCTACGTGGGTTTATTCAACATTCTCCTAGTTCAAAGATATACCGACAAAGAGTCACCTTTTGCCAATTGCTCGCACCTGTCGATAAATGTTGCCTAACAACTACACACCCTTGTTAGTGAGTTAAACATTATTGTCACATACGTAACTTACCTAATGTAATTTTTCCTCCTATCTATTTAGTTCTCAATTCGTCCGAGCAATCAATGATTCATGATAGGAAACACAGTCATAGCTCAGTCATTCAAAATGATTCAGAAATTTTACTTGTTAGAATGAAATCAGGCGATGATTCTTCTTCTCTGCAGGCTCGTGCTTTGCGGCAGGGTGCTAATCTGTACAAATAAAATGCTCGTAATTTTGGGAGCGTTGTATAATCGGTCGGGAAACCTCAGATCAAGCGGATATTCGGCTTTGATGAAGTTTAACCTTCCGAAGAAGTAATGGAGCTCTTGGATTATTAAATGCAGGTTCGTGTCCAGTTTTCGGAAGTTCCCTTCTGATTAAGAACTACGCAATACATCGATGAATATCATTAATTATCAATTGCCAAATACACTCCTTTTGTTTGAAGGAACAATATATATATTTCCCTTTTAATTGTACAATTTCGTACCAGTTATCTTCGGTCATAAATCTCAATAATCAGATTACAATTCTTAAACAAAAAACTCAGGGTACTCGGCACGAAGACAATCTCGGAAGTTTTTTTTTTGTTCTAACAACCACCAGAGAGAGTACTACAAAGAATAATTATGCCCTCATGGCATAGCTATTCTATGAAACTATTTTGCGCATGGATTCTGCAAGTATGAAGATAGATAATTTGTAAACGTCATTCAAGGGTACAATTGTATCAGAATAATTCATCGAACATAAAGAGACATTAGACTCACATAGACAAATTACGTCCAGACTTACATACTTTCATACGTTAAGCCAGTTTTGAAAATGAAGTCAAAACTAAAACGAAGTTACAATAGTTAAAAATAAAGACATTCCGAAGACGGCAAGAGCTGACAAGTTCGATAATTATCGCACAATCCGCTGGACAGCTCATGCATCGAAGCTGCTTACAAGAATAATATACAGAAGAATGGAAAAGAAAATTGAGAATGTGCTAGGTGACGATCAGTTTCGCTTTAGTAAAAGTAAAGGCACGAGAGAGGCAATTCTGACGTTACGGCTAATAATGGAAGCAAGGCTGAAGAAAAATCAACACACGTTCATAGGATTTGTCGATCTGGAAAAAGCGTTAGACAATATAAAATGTTGCAAGCTGTTCGAGATTCTGAAAAAAGTACGGGTAAGCTATAGGGAGAGACGGGTCATATACAATATGTACAACAACCAAGAGGGAATAATAATAGTGTACGATCAAGAACGAAGTGCTCGTATTAAGAAGGGTGTAAGACAAGGCTGTAGCCTTTCGCCCCTACTCTTCAATCTGTACATCGAGGAAGCAATGATGGAAATAAAAGAAAGGTTCACGAGTGGAATTAAAATACAAGGTGAAAGGATATCAACGATACGATTCGCTGATGACATTGCTATCCTAAGTGAAAGTGAAGAAGAATTAAATGATCTGCTGAACGGAATGAACAGTCTAATGAGTACACAGTATGGTTTGAGAGTAAATCGGAGATAGACGAAGGTAATGAGAAGTAGTAGAAATGAGAACAGCGAGAAACTTAACATCAGGATTGATGGTCACGAAGTCAATGAAGTTAAGGAATTCTGCTACCTAGGCAGTAAAATAACCAATGACGGACGGAGCAAGGAGGACATCAAAAGCAGACTCGCTATGGCAGAAAAGGCATTTCTGGCCAAGAGAAGTCTACTAATATCAAATACCGGCTTCAAATTTGAGGGAGAAATTTCTGAGGATGTACGTCTGGAGTACAGCATTGTATGGTAGTGAAACATGGACTGTGGGAAAACCGGAACAGAAGAGACTCGAAGCATTTGAGATGTGGTGCTATAGACGAATGTTGAAAATTAGGTGGACTGATAAGGTAAGGAATGAGAAGGTTCTACGCAGAATCGGAGAGGAAAGGAATATGTGGAAAACACTGATAAGGAGAAGGGACAGGATGACAAGATGATAGGACATCTGCTAAGACATGAGGGAATGACTTCCATGGTACTAGAGGGAGCTGTAGAGGGCAAAAACTGTAGAGGAAGTCAGAGATTGGAGTACGTCAAGCAAATAATTGAGGACGTAGGTTGCAAGTGCTCCTCTGAGATGAAGAGGTTGGCAGAGGGGAGGAATTCGTGGCGGGCCGCATCAAACCAGTCAGTAGACTGGTGACCCAAAAAAAAAAAAAGCTTGATGGAGTTGTAGGCTGTCATATTATAACACACACGTGGCAGACTGCCTACTCACTTACTTGCTCCGTAATTCTGTCTGTTCATTTAACATACCGCCCATCCTCTTTTGGCATCTGGGCATATTTCCATTTTCTTGAGCTCATGTATAAACCTAATTACGGATAGAATGATCACAGAGAAGTGAAGAAAAAAGGAAAGTCATAACTGGTACAAAAATTATCCTCGATTGAGAAGGTGAAACAGTGACGGAAAAGAATACGCCTCGGTACCGTAAACTGGCAAATCCTCAGACAGAATTGAACACTTTGTAAAAAAGAAAAGAAGGAAAAATAGACTGTCGGCTTGTGTACTCAGCATACGTGTGACAGGTCCATGTCCTACACAAACAACAAAGTAGACTCCTTGTCAGGGTCTTAGATATAAGAAATAACTTCTCGCAAACGACAGAAATTTTACATATGTCACACGGCTAGTAAGTTCTACATCATATTTGAAGAGAATACTAGGTTGACTGCGAGTAATAAACCCGCAGTGGCCAGATATTTCCAAAATGTAGTCCACGCTATTTCAGACGCCAGCCCAGCCCTGCAAATACTACATACAAGCAACATGGAAACGTCACGAATGCATATGAGGAACGGAAATATACACGCGTACTGCAAGAGAGCTGGCATATATGATGAATAAAAACACAGAATTAAGTAAATAGTAGGGTAGTACCAGTTCTGGTAAAAATGGTGATTCATTATCTGTCAGTGTTTCTTTATCGCTGACGTTATACACTCCTGGAAATTGAAATAAGAACACCGTGAATTCATCGTCCCAGGAAGGGGAAACTTTATTGACACATTCCTGGGGTCAGATACATCACATGATCACACTGACAGAACCACAGGCACATTGACACAGGCAACAGAGCATGCACAATGTCGGCACTAGCACAGTGTATATCCACCTTTCGCAGCAATGCAGGCTGCTATTCTCCCATGGAGACGATCGTAGAGGTGAGGGATGTAGTCCTGTGGAACGGCTTGCCATGCCATTTCCACCTGGAGCCTCAGTTGGACCAGCGTTCGTGCTGGACGTGCAGACCACGTGAGACGACGCTTCATCCAGTCCCAAACATTCTCAATCGGGGACAAATCCGGAGATCTTGCTGGCCAGGGTAACTACACCTTCTAGAGCACGTTGGGTGGCACGGGATACATGCGGACGTGCACTGTCCTGTTGGAACAGCAAGTTCCGTTGCAGGTCTAGAAATGGTAGAACGATGGGTTCGATGACGGTTTGGATGTACCATGCACTATTCAGTGTCCCCTCGACGATCACCAGAGGTGTACGGCCAGTGTAGAAGATCGCTCCCCACACCATGATGCCGGGTGTTGGCCCTGTGTGCCTCGGTCGTATGCAGTCCTGATTGTGGCGCTCACCTGCACGGCGCCAAACACGCATACGACCATCATTGGCACCAAGGCAGAAGCGACTCTCATTGCTGAAGACAACACGTCTCCATTCGTCCCTCCATTCACGCCTGTCGCGACACCACTGGAGGCCGGCCGCGGTGGCCGTGCGGTTCTGGCGCTGCAGTCCGGAACCGCGGGGCTGCTACGTTCGCAGGTTCGAATCCTGCCTCGGGCATGGGTGTGTGTGATGTCCTTAGGTTAGTTAGGTTTAAGTAGTTCTAAGTTCTAGGGGACTTATGACCTAAGATGTTGAGTCCCATAGTACTCAGAGCCATTTGAACCATTTTTGACACCACTGGAGGCGGGCTGCACGATGTTGGGGTGTGAGCGGAAGACGGCCTAACGGTGTGCGGGACCGTAGCCCAGCTTCATGGAGACGGTTGCGAATGGTCCTCGCCGATACCCCAGGAGCAACAGTGTCCCTAATTTGCTGGGAAGTGGCGATGCGGTCCCCTACGGCACTGCATAGGATCCTACGGTCTTGGCGTGCATCCGTGCGTCGCTGCGGTCAGGTCCCAGGTCGACGGGCACGTACACCTTCCGCAGACCACTGGCGACAACATCGATGAACTGTGGAGACCCACGCCCCACGTGTTGAGCAATTCGGCGGTACGTCCAGCCGGCCTCCCACATGCCCACTATACGGCCTCGCTCAAAGTCCGTCAACTGCACATACGGTTCACGTCCACGCTGTCGCGGCATGCTACCAGTGTTAAAGACTGCGATGGAGCTCCGTATGCCACGGCAAACTGGCTGACACTGACGGCGGCGGTGCACAAATGCTGCGCAGCTAGCGCCATTCGACGGCCAACACCGCGGTTCCTGGTGTGTCGGCTGTGCCGTGCGTGTGATCATTGGTTGTACAGCCCTCCCGCAGTGTCCGGAGCAAGTATGGTGGGTCTGATACACCGGTGTCAATGTGTTCTTTTTTCCATTTCCAGGAGTGTATTACAGCTGAGACAATTACACATATCATGTTTTGCTGATATCAGCGTCAGCCCTTCCTTATCTCCAAGGTTATTCCAAGAGTCAGAACAACAACAGTGCCGAAAGGCGATGTTTACATTGCTTTTAGAGATTTATACATGAAAAACCCTGTTTGACGCCACAATACTGCAATAAAAGTCTGCAATATAAAAGGCAGCAACATTTTAGTACTTGAAAAAAGCCTATCTCAGCAGTGTCAAAACACCCAGTAAATTTGACAGCTAGGACGTATAACATCTTGCACATACACAGTGGAACACAAAGTGAAGTGTCGCTCTTTCGAAAGCCTTTCGTGAGGTCTCACTACGGCAGTCAAATCTGAAATTCGGCATCCTCGGTATTGGCGCAAAAGCTTGGTGACATGCTACGTTACCTCCCGGTTCGACGACGATTCAAGTACCAAGGTGTAGTGACATGCAGAAAAAGACAGAGTTCTGAAATTCAACTGACGTTAATGATGCCAGTTAGCACCAAAATTTAACCAAAATTCAGCAAATCATCGCCGTGGACGTCTCACACCTGTTCTGAACAAGATTCCAGTCCTTCTTTCGATGGCTCACAGCTGCGACACCCAGCATTAATGTCACGCGAATTTGTTTTGAGTGACCGAGGAGAACATTACAGACACATCGTCACTCAGTATCGATCGGAAAAGGACTTTGTCCGTGGCATAAAGGGCATTAATAAAGGCAGCTTTTGTCTTGAGCCGTTGAGGCCCCACGTTTCGTAGTCAAAAACGACAGATGACATATAGAATTATGTTCTTCACGAACTGGCATCCTCCTACCCCGTGGATATTTCCACCTTTTGTCTAAAGACATCGTTGGCCTGTAACGCCAATGAGTGTGATTGCAACCCACGGGAGTGCAGCGCGACCCTAGGGTACACCCACTACGGTGTTCAAAACCATTCAAGATAATTTCAACGTGATACAAAGCAGCGGAGTGTGCTTACGCTTTTTCAACCCTCTTGCTTCCCACCGCATGTGGCGTGATCAGAAGAGTGTGTAATACTGAACACACAGGAATGGAGATCGATAGGAAAAGGAAGAGAAGAAAAAGTAGTCGGTGAATATGGACTGGGGATAAGAAATGAAAGAGGAAGCCCTCCCGCAGAACTTTGCACAGAGAATAATGTAATCATAGCTAATACGTGGTTTAAGAATCATGACGGAAAGTTGTTCAAATGGCTCTGAGCACTATGGGACTTAACTTCTGAGGTCATCAGTCCCCTAGAACTTGGAACTACTTGAACCTAACTAACCTAAGGACATCACACATATCCACACCCGAGGCAGGATTCGTACCTCCGACCGTAGCGGTCGCGCGGTTCCCGACTGTAGCGCCTAGAACCGCTCGGCCACACCGGCCGACCCAGAAAGTTGCGTATGTGGAAAAAATGTCTGGAGACATTGGAAGCTTTCAGATGGATTATAGAGTAGTAAGGCAGAGGTTTAGGAACCAGGTTTTCCATTATAAGATATTTCCAGGGGCAGATGAGGACTCTGGCCACAATCTATTGGTAATGAACTGTAGACTAAAACCAAAGAAACTGCCAAAATGTAGGAATCTAAGGAGATGGATACACTAAATATACACTAGAAGAATTAGAGGCTGTATAGAGTGCGTTAGTGAACGATTGAGAGGAACAGAGGAAAGAGATATAGTAGAGGAAAAAGCAAAGAAGGGAAAGCAGAAAGGTGGGACGAGTGCATAAGTGGTCTATAAAAGGGCGATATGCTTGAAGACAATATTATGGAAATAACACATGGAGAATAAATAAAAACTTTGAGGTTTGCCGATGACTTATAATTCTGTCAGAGGCAGCATACGACCTTGAAGAGCAGCTGAACGGAACGGACAGTGTCCTGAAAGGAGTATATAAGACCAACATAAAAAAAGCAAAACGAGGATAATGGAACGTAGTGAAACTAAATCGGGTGATGCCGAGGGAATTAGATTACGAAATGAGACACTTGCAGTAGTGGATGAGTTTTTCTATTTAGAAAGCAAAATAAAGCATGATGGTCGAAGTAGGGGAGATATAAAACGTAGACCAGCAACGGCAAGAAAAGAGTTTCTGAAGAAGAGAAATTTGTTAACATCGAGTTTAGATTTAAGTTTCAGGAAGTCTTTTATGAAACTATTTGAATGGAGTGTTGCCATGTATGGAGTGAAACAAGGACGATAACTAGTTTAGACAGAAAGAGAATAGAAGCTTCCGAAATGTGGTGCTACAAAAGAATGCTGAAGGTTACATAGGTAGATGACGTAACTAATGAGGAGGTATTCAATTGAATTGGGAAGAAGAGGCATCTGGGGAACAATTTGTTTAGACGAAGAGATCGGTTGGTATGACATGTGCTGAGGCACCAAGGGATCACCAATTTAGTACTGTATGGAAGTATCGAGGGTAAAAATCGTAGAGGGAGCCAAAGACATGATTACACCAAGCATATTCAGAAGGATGTAGGTTGCAGTACCTATTCGGGGATTAAGAGGCTTGCAGCAGTATATAGAGTAGCATGGAAAGCTGCATCAAACCAGACTCTGGACTGAAGATCACAACAACAATAACAACGGAGACAAAAATATATTAATGATGGGGGAATTTGAATTTGATAGTGAGAATAGGAAGAGAGGGGAAATCGGTAGTTGAAAGTGAGTTCGTGGAAAGGATACAAAGAGAATGCCACCTGGTAGAATTTTGAACAGACCATAGTAAAAACATCGCTATCAGTTGGTTGAAGAGCCAAGAAAGAAGGTTGTGTATGTGGAAGAAGCCTGGAGGCATCGTAGTATTCCCGACTGATTATACAATTGTAAGATAAGGATTTCGGAAAGAGATTTTAAATCTAACATATTTCGAGAGTCTGTAAGCACAACATATTCGTTATAAACTGTAAAATAAAACAGGGAAAATACAAAAAGGTAGGAATTTAAGGAGACAGAACGTTGATACGTTGATGAATACAGAGATTGTTGAGAGGTTCAGGGCGAGTATTAGACAACAGTTAACAAGATCAGGGCAAAAAAACTACAATAGAAGAAGAATGGGTAGCACTGAGAGATGAAATAGTGAATTCAGCAGAGCACCAAATATGTAAAACGTCAAGACTTAGTATAAATCCTTGGATAACACAGGAGAAATTGAATTTAAGTCATGAAAGAAGAAAATAGAAAAATGTGGTAAAAGAAGCAGACGAAACGAAATTCAAATGTATAGTTCAGAAGATAAATAGGAAGTGCAAAATGGCTAAATAGGAGTGCCGAGAAAACAGATGTAAGGATGTAGAAGCAGATTTCACCAGAGGAAAAATAGATACCGTCTACAGGAAAATTAAAAAGGCCTTTGTGGAAAAGAGAGCACTGCATGAATATCCAAAGCTCACATGGAAAACAAGTCCTAAGCAGTGAAGGGAAAGCTGGAAGGTGAAAGAAGTTTCTAGAGGGTCTGCACAGGGAATATTTATTTGAAAGCAATATTTATAAATAGAAAAGAACGTGGATGTAGGTGAGCTGGGAGATACGACACTGCGAGAAGAATTTGACTGAAAGACCTATATCGAAACAATTCCCCTGTAGTAGACGACATCCATCAACAGAGCTGCTGATAGCCATGGTAGAGGCAGCCATGACAAATCTCTTCCATCATGTGTGCTACATGTATGAGACAATGGAAACATTCTCAGCTGTCAAGAAGAATATAACAATTCCAATCCCAGTTGATAAAGGGGGAATATTACAGATGTATTAGTTGAATGAATTACAGCTGCAAAATTTTAAAGCTAATTCTTCACACTATGATGGAAGAACTGGTAGAAGCTCAGCTCGGGGAAGATCATTTTGAATTCCAGAGAAATACAGGAACACGCGGAGCAATGCTGACCCTATGATTTCTGTTAGAAGCTGGTTTAAGGAAACTCAAACCTACCGTTATAGCATTTGCAGATTTAGAGACTATTTGACAGAGTTGACTGGCATACTCTCTGTGAAATTCTAAAGATAGCAGCTGTATAACAGGCAAACAAAAAGACTTGTACAACTTGTACAGAGACCAGGCGGCAGTTGTACGAGTCCAAGAGTGTGAAAAGGAGGCGCTGGTTGAGATTGAAGTGAGAAAGGTCTGTAACTTATCCCGAATGTTACTCTATCTCTAAATTGAACACGTAGTAACCAGTACCAAAGAAAGATTTGGAGTAGGAATGGAAGTCAAGGGACAAGAAATAATACGTTCGAGGTTTGCCAATGAAACTGTAAATTCAGTCAGAGACAGTAAAAGACTTGTAACAGCAGTTGGACAGGATGGACAGCGTCTTGAAAAGAGGATATGAAAGTGGAGAAATCAAATCGAATGAAATCAGCCTATGCCGAGGGACCTATTTTAGAAAATGGGATACTTAAAGCAGTAGATGAGTTTAACTATAGCTGATGACACCTGAAGTAGAGAGGATATGAAACGTAGATTCGTTGCGCCAAGAAAAGCGTTTCTGAAGTTGAGAAATTTGTTAACATCAAATATAGATTTCAATGTCAGGAAGTCTTAAATGAAATTATTATTCTGGAGTGTAGCCATATATTGAAGTGATACATGCATGAGAACAGATAAGAAGAGAGTATAAACTCTTTAAATGTGGTTCTACGAAAGAATGTCGGAGATTAGGTGGATAGATGACGCAAGTAATGAGGATGTACTGACTAGAATTTGGGAGAAAAGAAATTTACTACACAATCTCACTAAAAGAAGGTATCGGTTCAGAGGGACCACCAATTTAATATTGGAGGGAAGAGTGTGTGTGTGTGTGTGTGTGTGTGTGTGTGTGTGTGTGTGAGTGTGAGTGAGTGTGTGTGTGTGTGAGTGTGAGTGAGTGTGTGTGTGTGCCTGTGTGTGTGTGTGTGTGTGTGTGTGTGTGTGTGTGTGCGTATGCGTGTGCGTGAAGCGGAGGGGGTAAATCGCAGAGGGAGATGTAAGGAAATTATATAAAATTAAAGCATTTGCAGAACGCTCTTCGTTTATTAGTTTTAGAATAAGTTACTTTTCACTGTTATCCTGTCCTAGTGATAAGACGTGTTGTGCCATTTCTTACTGATAAAATTGGGTTATATAATGAAAGTGATTTTGAAGCAGAGCGATTTAGTCCTTTGTGATACTATGGGTCCCAGATCCTGAAATTCTGGAAAGTTATTACTATTATTTTAATTTTATGCAGAGAATTTAGATGGAGGCGACGATCTTCACGGCGACGCTGCTAAACAATAGAGGTACGTGAATGTGTTCATCTTTTTCCTTTCGAGGCCGCTACCGTCATTTTCATAACATTTGCCACGATATTCAGAACGTGCAGTCCACACATTTACGTTGTAATATGAATAAATGAATTCAACTGTAATTTTTTTATCCTGGCCACTGGGGATGATTACACTCAAAATGTACGTGCTTCTATCCCGTTCGTATATTCGCACTCATTTGAGTGTGTACAAGCGTAACTATATTTCCTACACATTATTAACGATTATTTATTTATTTATTTATTTATTGACCACTCATTCGCGAATGTACGTGCCCTCTTATTTGAAGTAGGCAGTCGGCCGTATTCTTCAATACCATAATTTGTAATATTCAGTGGCTTAGTTTCCACAATTGATCTTTCCCCGTGTCGCAACAGCGCTTCACGCGAAATATTTATTACGGGACAACCACAATAACTTTTATTTCAAAATTTCGACTAGCGACTGACTAAAGAATTTTCTAACAACAACAATAGCAAAAAATGGCTCTGAGCACTATGGGACTTAACTCTGAGGTCATCAGTCCCCTAGAACTTAGAACTACTTAAACTTAACTAACCTAAGGTTATCACACACAGCCATGCCCGAGGCAGGAGTCGAACCTGCGGCCGCAGCGGTCACGCGGATCCAGACTGTAGCATCTAGAACCGCTCGGCCACTCCGGCCGGCAAACAATAACAAAACGTACTAATATAAGAGGACGCGTTACAAATGGCGACCGAGTGCCATGACGTTTCTTAATTTTCAGAAAAATTTAGGACATATTTTAAGTGGAAATATTTAAGTAAATTTTCCCATCTATTATTGCGATTATAACCAATTGTTACTGTTACATGTTACGCTAACTGCATACGAAATCACCAAATTTGCTAATGAAATCAGCCCATAAAATTCACATATGTCCATAAAATAAAAATTTTGAAAAAATCGAGGTACTTTTGGAACATCAGATTTTTAACCGACTACTAAGAAAATAAGTAAGGTAAGAGCAACAGCACTGCTATGCTTTTAGCTGACCGTAAATGTGGGACTGAATAGAATTTTAACGACACCCACAGCGTAGCACGCATTTTTTTCAAAATTTAATTTTTTTATGATTTGTAGAAATCTGTTAGTAAAATATACATGAAAGGCGGTTCATTTTCATTGATTGCGCGCGTTAAAGTCTACTGTTTTACCAGAGGAATATCTTACTAGATTTAATTACGCAAGGTTGCGAGATGTGATCTGTGATTTGTTTACATGTAGTCCGAGCCACAATAGTAGTGAAGTTCGGCTGCACGCTGGTTTACGATTACAAACAGTTATGGTGAAATTAAGATCACAAACGAAAACTATGGATAATTCGTCAGACGAGAAATCAGTTGCTCAACGCAGAGATAGAACACATTGCAGATACAGATACCGCAGTCGCAGCGACTAGAGGTACTCAGTCGCAAGCGACAGACGAAACTATATCAACTCTAGACACTGTTTCGGATTCCGCAGATGTACCAGGTCCAGCAGAGCCAGGCATTATGCAGATGTTAAGAATAACAGCACAGATAGGGAATGTAACAGACCAAATGGACAAGCTAGGCAGTGATGTAAAAACCCTTACTGAAATGCACAATAACTGACGACACAAGTGGCACAACTAAAAAGAGAGGTAGCGGACCAGGTAATAGAATTGGTGCGTGAAGATCTAAACTGTATGAATCGGGATATTGATAATTCGAAAACCACAGTTAAGGATGTGCCAAATTAACTGAAAATTTCAATGCCGTGAGTGTACAGCAAACCGAGCTCAATACAAAAAATGCAGGAAGCTGTAAATCAAGTTGAGGACTTGATAAAACAGCAGAAACAGCAATTCGACGAATTTTTAGAAGAAAAAGGCACACACATAAACCATACTCTAGAAACAAAGCTAAAAAAGCAATAAGTAACACAACGGCGCAAGTATACACTACACAAAACACATCTGTAGTTAAACTGCAAACTGTCATACGACAGATACAGAAAACGTTGACACAGGACTGACCAGGGTGGCAGAATCAAATAGTCGAGCAACTGAACAGGAAACTTGGTACAATGAAAAAACGAAACCAACATGCAGCAGAAGAACTTGACAACATACCCACAGGTAAGAGCGACAGTGCGGTCAGTGAACATCCTACCTCGAATGTACATGTGTATTCACCAAACTATGAGGCGTACGGTAACCAACGAAACCGTGACGAATGAAGGGAACAGCTGATAGCGGAACCCACTTTGTCATTAGATTTGTTAGAAAAGAGTCAAATCCAAGTGTTTATCTCGGAAAAGAAATCCAAGCATCCGGTAATTTATATAAAGTCATTCAAAAATGTATTGCCTAAAACGTGGTCGGAACTGCAAAAGGTACAATATGTTACGGGTTATATCCAAGGCGATGGAGCATTATGGGCGATGGAAATGTCAGAAACTTGTCAGACATTAGAACAGATTCAAAACGCGTTTCTTTCGAAGTATGGGTTACATGGCGTGCAAGAGAGATTAAGAAAAGCCTTCTTCAATCCTGAACAATGTAATGCAAAATTTGGATCAGTCCGAAAGTACTCTGAGAAATATTTAAACAAAACAGGATTCTGGGATGAACCAGTGACACACAAGGACGTCTTGTGCGGTCTGAAAGTTAAACTACTGCTACATTTTAGGGATAAGATAGTACAAGCATCCGAAAGACATTCAGAGTATTTTCTGTCTTGTACTTTATTGGCATAATTAATGAAAACGCAAGACAGAGCCACACCAATCGAAATAATTTCTCTAGCAGCAGCGGTGGCATCAAGCCTGCGCAGCGCCAGCCGCAGTACGGCTCCAACAATGTAGCGTGCGCGGCTGAGTCGCGACCGGCTTTTGTCGACTTCGCCGCAGCAGCGCAAATATGCAAGGACCGAATTTGGGAGGCAATTTCAGTAGCAACTATAATCAAAATTTTAATCCAGGATTTAAAAGAAAAAGAAATAATGGGGACAAAAACTACTCTCGGTATTCCGGTAACCGGAAGCGAAACTGGGATAGGAAAGATAACGGAAATCAGTGGGGTAACGCTCACAGTAATTTTCAACCTTAATTTAGCAAGAACACGGCTAATCTACAAAATGTGCAGTGGTGGTACCCGATTTGCAATCAACGCTATCAGTCCCATGGTCAAAGTAACTTTACGCCTGTAAACTCAGTACAAAATCATGATCGCAATGTGCATCGGAGTAACAACACGTCGGGGGTGAATATCATAGAAGTGACGAACGAAACACCTACAAATAGTAATAATGGGGCGGAATCTGGCCTCATTATGCTCCCCGTTGTTGACCATGGATAACCGTGGGGGCGATCCAAGGTAAGACAGGTACTGAACTCTATTACAGAGCAAGCTCAATGCCGTAAGAAACATTTTGACAAACAGCTACAAGGTGTTAGCAGATTTGTGGTTAGAGAAAAGGTATTACTTAAGACCTATGTGAAGTCTTGTGCCAGCCAAGAAAAACGTAAACTGGCAAATAAGATATACTGGTCCGTATATTATTGTACATTTTCCGCATGACGGATGTTATTTACTTGCATATCCTCACAATGGTAAAACCAAAGGACTCTATGCACACAGAGACTTGAGGAAATTCCATCATGTTTTAGTATCACACTTTATATCTATCTATGCACACGAGTGAAATAAGTAAACTATGGTAAAAAAGAAGAATTACGATTAGGCTAAAGTACGTATATATTTTTATGCAGATACGTGAATCAGAGTCACTTGTGTTTCAAGTTTATAAGGTACATGGTAAGTTACAGAAAATATTGGACTCCCTAAGGTACATAAGTATAGGGTCACGCAGGTACATTCCATGTTGCAGATAGATTTTTTTTTACGTGTCCACAACACTAGGCTTTATTTATGAATATATCGAAAAAAACGACATTAATTTCTTTATGCTCCGATGATATGATTTCTGGCTGCTAATGAAAGTTTAGCGTGTTATACACCATACGCACGACAACATGATGTTGGGAAGGTGCATCAACGACAGAGTTTAGGAATAAGAAAAACTAATGTGATCTTACTGAAATAAAAATATATTTCAACTTTATACACACGTTTGAGTGCAAGTACACTTCGGAGGTACGATTTGTAATCAAATATAAGGCATACTTAATACCGTCTCTTTAATCGGCGAAGAGAAACAACTACAATACTCTTACGTCACTACGATTTACGATCTACGTTACATAATATTACCAAGATCACTTAGAAGTACACTACTTGACAGTAATACCAGAAAGTTTTAATAGTGGTCTTATCTTCGACATGAGAGTACCAAGAATCTGTGCTGACTTTAGAGCAAAGTATGCACTGATTTTCTCTTATGTGTAAAATATTTTGTCCAATCTGAGTTGGAAACGTTTTTTGAAGAATTAGAGTAAGGAAGGACTTAAGTCACGCCGGCCGGAGTGGCCGAGCGGTTCTAGGCGCTACAGTCTGGAACCGTGCGACCGCTACGGTCACCGGTTCGAATCCTGCCTCGGGCATGGTTGTGTGTGATGTCCTTACGTTAGTTAGGTTTAAGTAGTTCTAAGTTCTAGGGGACTGATGACCTCCGAAGTTAAGTCCCATAGTGCTCAGAACCATTTGAACTTAGGTCACGTTCGATAGTGTACACGTTCCAGTGATACAATGATGCAAACAAGTAAACATGAACACAGACACCGGCTCAGAAAGCAGTATAAAGTAAAGCGGCCTAGCTTCATTATCAATCTGTTGTTCGTACCGCCTAATATTTTAATTTTATATGTATGAATTTTAGCACAGTGATTTATTTATTTATGTGTTTTTTTTATTTCTTTCTACTTGTTTTTCATGTGTACCATGCGTTGTTACAATCTTGGGTGACGTAAAGATGAAATTCTTCCGCCCTCAGTAACTAGCGGGTAGTAAATGAACAGATTTTGTCTCATTTGGAGACAATTTCTATAAGCACTTTTTGTGCATTCATTTTTTGTAGTGTCATTTGACTGTGTAAGTGCGTCTGTAGCACGATCCTAAGTTATTGTTGTTGTTCACGAAAACGTCTTCTCTTATGCCCTGTGGGTTCTCAGATAGTATCGCGATTGCGAACAGTAGTTCTGTAAACACATTCACCTGCCAACTTCAATAATGAAATACTTTGTACCCCGATATAGCTTTGAAAGAGAATACAGGAGCAAATAACGAACGTGGGCATAAACTACTAAATATTAGCCAGTCGTCTCATTATATATATATATATATATATATATGTTATATATGTATATATACCGTCAATTTCAACATACTTGCCGCGACATTCAGAACCTGCAGTCTTCCTTTTCATTTAATTTCTAAGTCCATTTACGTTCTAATACGAATAAATGCATTTAACTGTAATTTTTTTTATCCAGGCCACTTGGTATGATTACACTCAAAACGTACGTGCTTCTATCCCGTTCGTACGTTCGCATATATATATATATATATATATATATATATATATATATATATATATATATATATATAAGGGGGCAGAAAGAAAATCAACGTTGTATAGTTACTCAACGACAGTGAGTTATTCAGTGTTAGTGACATGTGAGATATACGCATAGGGACCAGTGAGAATACTATTATACCACAAGTTTATCCTTCGAAATAAAGAAGACTTGGTGAATCGAGAAAGCCTCTCACGGCACGAGTGTTTGTGCGAAGTATAGGACAATGTGCCGTTGTCAAGCTAAATAACAAAAGTGGAGTACTTACCTTCGTGCAGTGACCCGCAGGAGGTGCGCTATGGTCCCTTCTCGCAGCCAAGGTGTACGTAGAGTGGAAGCAGGTGCAGTAGTATGGCGAACGCCACGAACGCTGCACAAATACTTCACGGAAATGTATCCATCGGCGCGCGACATCGCTATCCGGCGGTGTTTGCAGGGCTACTGGACTCCAATCGGACACATTATTGACTGACAGCGTGAAACTGGACGGCAATTAGAATAGGAAGCAGAAATCTACATTCAAATGTACGCTCACCATAGTGCAAAGAGGCGTACAGACTCGATTTCCTGACCTACTAAATAAAGTCTTACTACTACAGGTAATCATTTACGTCCCACGTTACAAAACAAAATATAAAAAACGACACCCATGTTCATTGAACAGTACCCATATTTCTGCATATGTTAGTGATAAGCTAGAATAAGTACTAAACTATGTGAATTTCATTAAATCATGTTTATCTTCCCATGATGAGACAAATGTGAAACCCAGAAAGCACATTATCAAATAGATCCTGATGTAAAACAGAGAGTAAGTGGAGAGCATAAGCAACTATAAGGAAGAATTTCTCCCACTTACTACTCCAGATACCCTCGCAGCCATACAGCCTGGATCGATACACTAAAATACACGACGTTCTTGTAAAAGTTTCTTGTTTTCAGCAAATATGTAACTGCAGAATCATAGAAAAAACTTGTGAAATGTAATGTTATTGTCAACGTGCGATTGAAGATGTTTGTTGTACTTAGGAACAATGACACTGTGAATCGTCGTAAAGAACTATAAATTTCATCTAAAAGACGGTGTAATGTAATTTGTAGTATTTGATCAAAAAGACGATGTAATGTAATGTCCATATATCTGATATAAAAGACGATGTAAAGCAATATCCATGCATTTGTATCTAGAAGACGATGTAACGTAATATCCATGTATTTAATGTACAGGGCGATGTAGTAATTTTTGTATCTAGTATGTAAGTATTTTGCGTGCCCTAGTGTGTACGTTTCGTTTTCCTTGCAAAGTACCAGTTCCAACGCCAGAACTATATGAACTAAGTGATAGAGAGAACTCCATTAAAGAAATGAACAATGCCATTTAAGTAGGTGTGTAGAGGATTCAAGAACTACCAGTCTGTAAATTGGTTGGGCTGATTGCCCGAAGTTTTTACATTTCTTCGGACAATTGGCCCAAGGGGGCAATGTAAAGAAATTATTAAAAAAAATTGGTTGAAACGGCTCTGAGCACTATGGCACTTAACATCTGAGGTCATCAGTTCCCTAGAACTTAGAACTACTTAAACCTAACTAACCTAAGGACATCACACACATCCATGCCCGAGGCCGGATTGGAACCTGCGACCGTAGCGTTCACGCGGTTCCAGACTGAAGCGCCTAGAACCGCACGGACACACCGGCCGGCCAAAGGAATTATATAAAATGTTTTTATGAATATATAGACACTAGTTCAACTACCAAAGATCAATGCCTAAAGCATTTGCTGAACAAAAGAATCTTTACGTCCTTCGTTTATTAGTTTTAGAATAAGTTACCTTTCGCTGTTATCCTGTCCTAGTGTTAAGACGTGTTGTACCATTTCTTACTGATAAAATTGGTTTAAATAATGAAAGTGATTTAGAAGCAGAGCGATTTCGTCTTTTGTGATACCATGGGTCCCAGATCCCGAAATTCTGAAAAATTATAAATATTATTTTAATTTTATGCACAGAATTTAGATGGAGGCGACGATCTCCACCGCGACGCTGCTCTACAATAGAGGTACGTGAATGTTTTCATCTTTTTCCTTTCGTGGCCGCTACCGTCAATTTCAATATACTTGCCGTGACATTCAGAACCTGCAGTCTTCCTTTTCATTTAATTTCTAAGTCCATTTACGTTCTAATACGAATAAATGCATTTAACTGTAATTTTTTTATCCAGGCCACGTGGTATGATTACACTCAAAACGTACGTGCCTCTATCCCGTTCGTACGTTCGCATACATTTGAGTGTGTACAAGCGTAACTATATGTCCTACACAGCATTATTTGATGTAGTCAGTCGGCCGTATTCTTTAAAAACATTATTTGTAATATTCAGTGGCTTGATTGATCTGTGCCTTTGGCGCAACAGCGCTTAACGCGAAAAATTTATTACGCGACATCCACAACATTTTTTATTTCAAAATTTCGTCGAGCGACTGAGTAAAGATTTTTCTAACAACAACAATAGCAAAACATGATAATATAAGAGGACACGTTACAGAGACCATGAGATGGATACAGAAAGCAGATTCATATGGACGTAGAATGCAGTAGTTATCTGGAGATTTACAGGATAGAGAGGGCTTTGCAAAGGATGAAGAGCTGCATCAAAGCAATCTTCAGACTGAAGACCAAAACAGCAACAACATTTATAGGCCGATATAGCTCACATCAGGCCATGGCATGGTTCCCTTGTAATTGGTTGCCGGCCGCGGTGGTCTCGCGGTTAAGGCGCTCAGTCCGGAACCGCGTGACTGCTACGGTCGCAGGTTCGAATCCTGCCTCGGGCATGGATGTGTGTGATGTCCTTAGGTTAGTTAGGTTTAAGTAGTTCTAAGTTCTAGGGGACTAATGACCTCAGAAGTTAAGTCCCATAGTGCTCAGAGCCATTTGAACCATTTTTTGTAATTGGTTATGATCCCAATTTTGAAGAAAGCGGCCGGCCAGTGTGGCCGAGCGGTTCTAGGCGCTTCAGTCTGGAATCACGCGACGGCTGCGGTCGTAGGTTCAAATCCTGCCTCGGGCATGGATGTGTTTGATGTCCTTAGGTTAGTTAGGTTTAAGTAGTTCTAAGTTCGAGGGGACTGATGACCTCAGATGTTAATTCCCATATTGCTCAGAGCTTTACGTTTCTGCTTTGTGGCTCGGTGGCTCGGTGCCCGATTATAGACCCAAGGGTGAGTGACACTGTCCCCGGCCAATACTGGGACACTTGTCTGTTACTCGTCGCATCTCTCACCTCTGTCAGTGTTTGTTGAATGAAAAGTGCCGTGTTGCACCATGATAGACAGTCAACGTTGAGCCATAAATCTACATCTACATCTACATCCATACTCCGCAAGCCACCTGACGGTGAGTGGCGGAGGGTACCATGAGTACCTCTATCGGTTCTCCCTTCTATTCCAGTCTCGTATTGTACGTGGAAAGAAGGATTGTCGGTATGTTTCTGTGTGGGCTCTAATCTCTCTGATTTTATCCTCATGGTCTCTTCGCGAGATATACGTAGGAGGGAGCAATATACTGCTTGCTGAACAACTCAGTTAAATGGCTGTAAGAAGACCAAGGGCATTTCATGTCAAATAAGACCATGCCTTATAATGGTCAAACAAACCTTAAGCTTGATGACAGGTTTGTCTCCTTTCGATATATGAAATACGGTCGCGAAAATCATATACTCAGGCAACACATTGTTTTCAAATTTTACAGAAATGTGGCGAGTAATGTAGTCCGATGAGACTAGTTCTGTACCAGATGAATAACACTGCTGAGAGTGTGGCTAAGTATAAATTGTTTCTTGCAAGTGTGATTGCGCAGCAGTATCACCGGAGAGCTGTGCAGTTAACGTCGTGTGGAAAGGAACTAATAGAACATTTTTACATTTAGTCGGTCTAAAATAAGTGCTCTGATAGGGCATTTGGTAATATACTGCCCCGAAGAGGCAGGCCTGTACTCCATCCAGCTACCAAAGTTGTAATTTGACAGAGTGATGTATCAAGGATGACTAATTCACATAGTTATAAAAGTTCTTCATGCTCTGTGGAAATCAGGTGAGCTCCTGTGTCAACAATTACCAAAAATATCTCGAAATATTCAGTTACGATCAAGTAATGTAAAAAATTCCGTCGTTCGTTAGCGAACATGCAGACGAATTCTCAAAGCGCGATTTACATAATTCGCAAGCGTTCCATATAAATCTCAGAACAATTCTTGATTCTTTATTATTTAATACTCATAATATTTCCAATTAACGTCTGACAATGTGTGCATTTGAGAAAGAACAATAATTAGTAGGTATATACACAATGGTTAGTTCATTGGCTCCTGATGATTAGATGAAGATGTGGACGGTCGCTGCTATTTGTCAGTTATAATATGTAAAATGTCTCTGACTGACGGTGTCGATATGTGCTAAGGAGAGGGAAGCACGGATTATAGAGAGGAGTATGACTCGATGAGCTTATGTGAACAGTATTATAATGAAGTGAATGGAATATTAAAGGATAAGTTATACGGCACTGCAGATGTGTATAGTTAAAGAACTGAATACCTGCAATCAGTTTCCTTAAAATAAAAAGGTTGTCTGTAGTCATTTGTCCTACAGACGGACAGGGAAGAAAATTAGCTTATCGTGTTCTTGAAAACATAGCCATATGGTGGACTTATGGCAGACAATATCGATGATGTTAAATACCGAGAGGTTGAAAGTGTGTCATTTCTGATTCTGATTTTATCTGAGAGTAAGTCATCTAAATGAAGAATACACAAGTTTTTCATAATGCGTGTATTTAATTGCAGCCAATAAAACTAAGTTGAAGTGTTTTAGCATTACACTCTTGTACTTATTAGTCATTTACAAATGTATCATAACAGAACGACGTTTCGCATGCAGCCAGAGAAGCCTATGAGGAGCTGATCCTGGTGAAGTACGGCAGAGTGTTGAGAGGAGCAGGGTATTTGCGGAGCCAGGTGGGGCCCTGTGTGGTGAGGTGCTGTGGGTCGGCCTCGTCCCTCCAGGTGCCCTTCGGCAGGTAGATGTCACGGCGCACCGTGTTGCGGTACAGCACCGGCGCCACCAGGACGTCCTAGCCCAGCAGGTACTCTGCACACAAACGAAACCAGGTGTCACATGTCTGTGGTTTAACGGTACTTATGCTCAGTTGTGGAGTAAATCTGCAAGGACTGCAGATCTAGCAAAACAATATAAGCAGCAATGACGTCCAATGCTCAGGAAATAAACATATGCGCCTAGTATGGATGGTTTTCTCAGCGGCTTTCACAGAGACCTTTAGTTCCACAGATGTCTCGCTGTATCAACCCAAAATAAAACACTGGATTATCTCTGAAATCAAAGGGAAATTAAAGTGTGCATAAGACTAAAATAACGCGAATTATTTACAGACGAATGGAAAAACTAGTAGAAGCCGACCTCGGGGAAGATCAGTTTGGATTCCGTAGGAATATCGGAACATGTGAGGCAATACTGACCCCACGACTTATCTTAGAAGCTACATTAAGGAAACGTAAACCTATGTTTCTAGCATTTGTAGACTTAGAGAAAGCTTTTGACAATACTGGCTGGAATGCTCTCTTTCAAATTCTGAAGGTGGCAGGGGTAAAATACAGGGAGCGAAAAGCTATTTACAATTTGTACAGAAACCAGATGGCAGTTATAAGAGTCGAGGGACATCAAAGGGAAGCTGTGGTTGGGAAGGGAGTGAGACAGGGTTGTAGCCTCTCCCCGATGTTATTCAATCTCTATACTGAGCAGGCAGTGAAGGAAACGAAAGAAAAATTCGGAGAAGGTATTAAACTCCATGGAGAAGAAATAAAAACTTTGAAGTTTGCCGATGACATTGTAATTCTGTCAGAGACAGCAAACGACTTGGAATATCAGCTGAACGGAATGGATAGTGTCTTGAAAGGAGGATATAAAATGAACATCAACAAAAGCCAAACGAGAATAATGGAATGTAGTCGAATTAAGTCGCGTGATGCTGAGGGAATTAGATTAGGAAATGAGACACTTAAAGTAGTAAAGGAGCAAAATAACTTATGATTGTCGAAGTAGAAAGGATATAAAATGTAGACTGGCAATGGCAACTAAAGCGTTTCTGAAGAAGAGAAATTTGTTAACGTCGCGTATAGATTTAAGTGTCAGGAAGTCGTTTCTGAAAGTGTTTGTATGGAGTGCAGCCATGCATGGAAGTGAAACATGGACGATAAATAGTTCGAACAGGAGGAGAATACAAGCTTTCGAAATGTGTTTCTACAGAAGAATGCTGAAGATTAGATGGGTAGATCACATAACTAATGAGGAAGTATTAAATAGGACTGGGGAGAAGAGAAGATTGTGGCACAACTTGACTAGAAGAAGGGACCGGTTGGTAGGACATATTTTGAGGCATCTAGGAATCACAAATTGGAGGGCAACGTGGAGAGCAAAAATTGTAGAGGGAGGCCAAGAGATGAATACACTAAGCAGATTCAGAAGGATGTAGGTTGCAGTAGGTCCTGGGATATGAAGAAGCTTGAAGTAGCATGGAGAGCTGCATCAAACCAGTCTCAGGACTGAAGACCACAACAACAACAACAAGTCTCAAATAAAGTTCCAGAGGTATCTGATCAGTCTGTATCCTTGTCCCCAATCAGTAGCCATTCATCTAATTTCACACTGCCTCTGCTGCACACTGCAGCCTAAAAGAATGTGTTAAGAGGACAGTGCATTGTGTATATCGCTGGCACTGAGTGGAAAATATTTCGTGTATTGTGGTAAGCAAATCTCCCGCCGAGAGTATAGAAAGCAGTATGCTAGCATTGTGTAAAGAAATATAGAAGTATTATCTAAAGTAGGGTACACGCAGAAGTACTATAGGAAACCTGTATGTCATACCTGAGTCGATGGTCTGTGCCGTGGAGTCAGTGGGGTCGAGCCACCAGACGGGCAGGTTGACCGGCGTGCCGCCCTCCACCGCCTTCTGCATCAGCTCCACGATGCGCGGCGCGTACTGCGTGTGCAGCTCGGTCAGGCAGCGGCACACCTCCAGCGTCTGAAAAGTGGACAGGTAATCACAGTCTTGCAGTGTGATCAGCTACCGTGAAAGTAACTGTTCCAATAAACTGAGGATACGGCAGCGACGATGAAAAAGATATTTTTGATGAATAGGGAGAAGTAGCTGGGAGGGGAAGAAAGAAAAGAAACGGTGTATATTATGTGAATAATATACTCCAAACTAACAAGATTCTTTTGAATTCAATATAAGACTTCTGTTCCAGTAGAGTGATCAAACTGGCGAAGCAATTCTTAGCTCAGGGAACAGCTTGAACCATATTGTTCACATTGGAATGCTGAAGGCCACAAAGGCTTTCACTAAAAGGAGTGTCTACATCGGTAGTTTACCTGATTTTCAACAAGTTCTCCGAACTATACCATAAACTGTCAGTTATTGTTCAAATAACTCAGCTGAGTTGGATGAGCGAAATACACTACTGGCCATTAAAATTGCTACACCAAGATGAAATGCAGATGATAAACGGGTATTCATTGGACAAATATATTATATTAGAACTGACATGTAATTACATTTTCAAGCAATTTGGGTGCCTAGATCCTGAGAAATCATTACCCAGAACAATCACCTCTGGCCGTCATAAAGGCCTTGATACGCCTCGGCATTGAGTCAAACAGAGATTCGATGGCGTGTACAGGTATAGCTGCCCATGCGGCTTCAACACGATACCACAGTTCATCAAGAGTAGTGACTGGCGTATTGTGAAGAGGTAGTTGCTCGACCACCATTCACCGGCCTTTTTCAATTGGTGAATCCAGAAAGGCCCGTACAGGACCTGCTACATGCGGTCGTGCATTATCCTACTGAAATGTAGGGTTTCGCAGTGATCGAATGAAAGGTAGAGCCACGTGTCGTAACACATCTGAAATGTAACGTCCACTGTTCAAAGTGCCGTCAATGTGAACAAGAGGAGACCGAGACGTGTAACCAGTGGCACCCCACACCACCACGCTGGGTGATACGCCAGTACGGCGGTGACGACTACATGCTTCCACTGTTAGTTCACCGCGATGTCGCCAAACACGGATGAGACCATCATGATGCTATGAACATAACCTGGATTCATCCAAAAATGACATTTTGCCATTCGTGCACCCAGGTTCGTCGTTGAGAACACCATCGCAGGCGCTGCCGTCTGTGATGCAGCGTCAAGGGTAACCGCAGCCATAGTCTCCGAGCTGATAGTCCATGCTGCTGCAATCTTCGTCGAACTGTTCGTGCAGATGGTTGTTGTTTTGCAAACGTCCCCATCTGTTGACTCGAGACGTGGCAGCACGATCCGTTACAGCCATGCGGATAAGATGCCTGTCATCTCAACTGCTAGTGATACGATTCCGTTGGGATCCAGCACGGCGTTCCGTATTACCCTCCTGAACCCACCTAATCCATATTCTTCTAACAGTCATTGGATCTTGGTCAACGCGCGCAGCAATGTCGCGATACGATAAACCGCAATCGCGATAGGCTACAATCCGACCTTTATGATGTCGGAAACGTGATGGTACGCATTCCACCCCCTTACACGAGGCATCACAACAACGTTTCACCAGGCAACGCCGGTAACTGCTGTTTGTGTATGAGAAATCGGTTGGAAACTTTCCTCATGTCAGCATGTTGTATGTGTCGCCACCGATGCCAACCTTGTGTGAATGCTCTGAAAAGCTAATCATTTTCATATCACAGCACCTTCATTCGTCCTGACGTTAAATTTCGTTTCAGTAGCACGCCATCTTCGTGGTGTAGCAATTTTAATGGCCAGTAGTGTATTATTTTTGGCGAATTCAGTGGCATAAATGCGTAGTTCGCAGCATGCAAGCAGACACTCATATTATGCAAAGGAATTTGTAATAACTGTTGAGTTATGTAATGAAACTTCCCTGGTACAAATAACAAGCTGATTCGTTACTCAACGAAAAATTGTCGATCAGTTATTGGCCTTCGTCTCTTTGATTCCGAAGAACTTTCTACTTATTGACTCTACTTTTATGGCGAACGACAACGTGGTCAGTAATGCAAGAAGTGTTTTGAAGTAAACTGTGGAGAGAGCGCGCATCTGTGATATTCTGTTAGGAACGGAGGGTTACTGACTTAAGGCAGCTGCGATACCTAAAGTGCACTATCCAGACCTCTCCCTTCGCCCATTCCATTGTTTCCCATGATACGGCTGCGGACAACCCTTCCCTAGTACCTAAACCGTAAAAAGAGTTTGAGAGAAGAAACTGGTCTGTAAAGAGCAGTTTATCTGTATTTCGCAGTTCCAAGTTACTTATGAAAATTTTACATATCGTATTATCACTCGACTAGATGTGGTGCGATCACGTTGAGAAACTCGTGTTGCTTCTTTACAACGGTGTGTAATATAGTATGCTGTCCATGAAATTTTACAACCCATACTATGGTCTGCTGGGACCACAGCATTGTCACAATCTGTAGTTCCCTACAGTTCCTCTTTAAAGGTATTTCATTTCACTTATTTACCTAAATAAATTATTTATATACTTATCTGGGATCATTCCTATGTTGACAAGAAAAGTGATAGCCGCCCTTTCAATGAATGGACCCCGTATCCTACACTATAAGCACCTCGTTGTCAAAGTCCCACGGCGTGAAAGAGTACCTTACTACCGGCATGAAGACACTGGCCTGAAGCCAGCGTACGTACAAGTCGGACCACGTCTTGCTGTTGCCGCCGCCCACCATCTCTCCGATAACGAAAGGGTAGCCGACCACGTTGAGCTGCAGCAGCTTGGGTATCAGCGTCTTGATACCATGATGGTTGCTCCAGTCGCTCCTCAGTTTGTCCATCACGAAGTAGTTGGGCAGCTGCTTGTTCTCCACGCTGGTCTCCATCTGCACCATGGGCCCGAACTGCGAGATCACCTTCGCATACGCGTCGCTGAAGACCACTGGGTTTCGATCTATGGGCTCTATGCTGGACGGCTTCGGCAAGAAACTTACCTCGCCATAGTCAAAATCGAACGAGTCGATCCCTGACTCGTTGCGAAGCGCCTGGAAACGTTACAGATAAATATAACCCTCAAGTAATACAGAGGATTCATTGGTCATATAAACAAGTTCTGTGTTATTGTCCGAAGACTAATTATCGGGAACAACTGAAAAATTTCGTTTAACGATATTTATTATCATTGCCCCCTGCACCTTTCTGATATAGAGATAGCAACAACATGAGCAATCTAATTTGGTTTACATTACATTGTACTTCAGATACCGAACTAATATACATACGGTTCATTATATTCTTACAACACTTTCATAGTGTTCAAAGTCATATTAAAGTTACTCAACCCTTGAAATTTCTCCAGCACTCATACTGAAGCATTCAAGTAAGAGCATGTAAATATACATGGTGAATAACCTAACATTACCGCTGGATATATTTCGTAAACGACACCAAATACTGACGAATCGATTCCACAGACCGAACGTGAGGAGAGGGGCTAATGTAATTGGTTAATACAAAACATAAAAAAATGCACGGAAGTATATTTTTTAACACAAACCTACGTTTTTTTTAAATGGAACCCCGTTAGTTTTGTTAGCACATCTGAACATATAAATAAATACGTAATCAATGCCGTTTGTTGCATTGTAAAATGTTAATTATGTCCGGAGATGTTGTGACCTAAACTTGACGCTTGAGTACCACTCCTCTGCTGTTCGATCGTGTGTATCGAAGAGCACCGAATTATCTAGGGATCCAAAGGGGACGGTGATGGACCTTAGGTACAGAAGAGACTGGAACAGCACATTGCTCCACATGCTAATACCTTTTTATTGGTCTTTTTCAAAGACGCACATGTATATTACCATGAGGGGTGAGGTACACGTACACACGTGGTTTCCGTTTTCAATTACGGAGTGGAATAGAGTGTATCCCGACATGTCATGCCAATAGATGTTCAATGTGGTCGTATCATTTGCTGCACACAATTGCAATCTCTGGCGTAATGAATGTTGTACACGCCGCAGTACATCTGGGGTTGTAGGGACATCACGGTACACATTCTCCTTTAACGTACCCCACAGAAAGAAGTCCAGAGGTGTAAGATCAGGAGAACGGGCTGCCCAATTTATGCGTCCTCCACGTCCTATGAAACGCCCGTCGAACATCCTGTCAAGGGTCAGCCTAGTGTTAATTGCGGAATGTGCAGGTGCACCATCGTGCTGATACCTTATACGTCTACGCGTTTCCAGTGGGACATTTTCGAACAACGTTGGCAGATCATTCTGTACAAACGCGATGTATGTTGCAGCTGTTTGGGCGCCTGCAATGAAGTGAGGACCAATGAGGTGGTCACCTATGATTCCGCACCATACATTTACAGTCCTCGGTCGCTGTCGCTCTACCTGTCTGAGCCAGTGAGGATTGTCCACGGACCAGTAATGCATGTTCCGTAGATTCACTGCCCCGTGGTTTGTGAAACCCGCTTCATCGGTAAACAGGTAGAACTGGAACGCATTCTATGTTAATGCCGATTGACAGGATTGCACTCGATGATGAAAGTCATCAACATGTAATTGCTGATGTAGCGACACATGAGACGGGTGAAAGCAGTGACGATGCAGTATGCGCATGGCACTACTTTGACTCAGTCCACCGGATCTCGCAATGTCCCGTGTACTTATGTGTGGGTTCATGGTAACAGCAGCTAACACACCAACTGCACCCGCTTCTCCTGTGACGGGCCTGTTACGGACCCGTTTGCGTGCTACGACCATACCTGTTGCATACAGTTGGCGGTAGATGTTTTGCAATGTGCGGGTACCGCTCTGCATACACCCTGCAGGCTTCAGCTGCATTTCATCGACACTCGCCATAGATGAGTATCATCTCTGCCTTTTCAGAGTTCGAATACACCACGGTCACGGTTCCTACAACACTACACTATCACAGACGTCTGGTAACACGGTGTACTGCAGTCGGTCTGCGTGCGGAGACAAATGCAGAATAACAATAGCAGCTAGCGCTACATGCGGACACTGCGACAACTAGAGCAAACCACAACAGTGGACTACAGCCACACTCGTAAACACTGTCGTCATTGTAAACATGTCCCTGCAGCTGCTGCTCGCCGACCGTGGCCAGTGTTTCTTACAACACGCAACTGAACGTCGGAGGTTTCAAGCGTCAACTTTAGGTTACAATATCTCCGTATGTAATTTACATTTTACAATGCAACAAACGGCACTGATTACGTATTTGTTTATATGTTCAGATGTGCTAACAAAACTAAGGTGGGTTCATTTAAAAAAAACGTAGGTTTGTGTTAAAAACATACTTCCGTGCATTTTTGTATGGTTTGTATTAAACAATTACTCTAGCCCCTCTCCTCACGGTCGGTCTGTGGGATCGGTTCGTCAGTAGTTGATGTGGTTTACGAACTATATCCAGCGGTAACGTTCGGTGACTCACCCTGTATATGTGAATATACAACATACATAGGCTTTAGTTACGACAAGAGGGTCGTAACTATGAAACAATTGACACGTTCGCAAACTAAGTATGAAACCTGTACAAAATTAGAGAGCTTCAGATTATTTTATCTTACCTCTTTTCGTAGCTTTCTCGTATCTTCGAATATCTGATTCATCCTACAGCACCAGAAATTTTAATGTTTGAAGGAAAACAGATAACCTGATCTTCTGAAATAGAAACGTAAGCACCTCACGAGACTAGAAATCTGAGATGCTCTTGGTTTCCACTGTGTAAACGAAGGTATCTTTTATTAGTACCACTTGCAGATTTGGGATGGAAGACACTGGTTTGAATGTAAGAACGTAAGAACGTGCTGTCTCCATGAAAGTTGATACTACGAATAGAGGGACTGATACATACACACTGAGGCAAAAAATGTCGAGAGGTGTCTCCTAATATCGAATCTGACCTTCTTTTGGCCAGTGTTGAGCAGCGACTATAGGCAGCGACTGTACGTTGGATATGTCGTTGGATGTCCCCTGCTGAACAAACGAGCCATCATGCCTCTATAGCCATGCACAATTTCGAAAATGTTCATAGATAGGTATTCTGTACACGATAAGACCTCCCGATTACGTCCCATAAATGTTCAATGGCACTCATGTAGGCAAAACTGAATGACCAAATCATTCCCACGAATTTTCCAAAGTATTGTTCAAACTGACATTTATAATTGTGGATTAGTGCGGCGAGTCACCAGCGTCAAAACCATTCTCCTGACAACGAGTAAACCATTTTACTGCCAGTCTCTGTCCTACACTATTACCCTCACACGCGGCGCAAATGTTTCTGGCTGCTTCCGCAGCTGTCACCCCTCTACCGAACTCAAACACAGGAATATGTCGTAAATGTTCCATTTTATCTACTTGAGACTTCATCTTCTAGTGTTCAAAGCTCCACTCACAAAAATGTTAGGGTAATTACTGTTGGTGTAAGACTAACATTAGTTTGCGTTTGCACTCACCCACAGTCGATTGGTCCACCAAACCACTGCCTCAGGATTGGTGAAGTCGACAACACCGGTGACTCCATGGTACCAGCGTGTGATGGTGCTGCCGATCACGTTGGACACAAGGTAGCCCTTCTCCACGGCTTCCGAATAGTATGGCTCGCAGCCTCGGTTCACAAATGGGTGAACCCACAGCGTCACGCGGAAGCCCAGAGCGTATAATTCATCTGTGAGAGCTCGTATGTCCCGGAAGAGGTTTGGGTCGAGCGTGAGGCTGCCGTAGCAGGTCTCCCAAATGTCGTCTATTTCGATGTGGCTGTTCTTGAATCCATTGGCGATTATCTCGTTGGCCAGGTCCCTTAGTAAAGAGTCGTTGTCGCCGATGTCGTAACGCGCCAGTGTGGCCCAGACCGGGTGTCTGACCATACGCTCGTCTGAAACTCCCGTCGGCTTACCCAGGTAGTTCTGGACTGCGTATTCGTGGGCCTGCCTTGCGTTTCCGAATGAGCATATATCCCAGTGTAAGAGGTTGTCTGGTCGGTCTTCTGGGTAGGGACTCTCGTTCTTAGCCGTGAAACACAATACATCCGGTGACTGATCTGTGTTTTGGTCAATGAAGAGAGGAACGTTGGAATGGACGCGTACGAATCTTCCGTCGGAGAACAGCCAGTAGCGTGCAGCGATTCCTGCATACCGCGTCTGGTCGGTGACGAACGCGTAGTTGTCATACACTCTCTCCTCAGTCCGAAAAACCTGTTTGGTAGACTCAGTACCGCCGTTAAACGTGGGTGGTGAGGTGGTTCTGGCAGCTTTTGAGAACCGTCTTGGGTGTATTCACCCACTGATAGACACCGAGGCAACGGCCAGCTCTATCTTGGCGCTGGATGGTGATATTGCTGTTACCAAAGTCAAAAACTTCTCCATTAAAGTATTTGACATGGCGCGGTGTGGAAGAGCGACTAGTGCTTTCTACTGGGATGTACGCCAGTTGGATTTCAAGACCATCTGCAACATACATATGATGAGAACAATATAGATATCGTCGGTGGAGGTGCATAATGCAGGCACTGAAAACAAACACAATATAAGGCGTCTGTAGAATACTGAAATAAGAAACCTTGCAGGACCTTAATATTTTTACTATACGTTACATGATGCCAATAGAGTCAACCGTACTAAAATCTACTTTATCCATCTCATTGGTGTTAAGAAATACATTTTTAAATTTATTGACCAAAAATATAAAGTTTTTCTGCAGAAAATATTTTTTTGTGAGCTTCCTAATGGCGGAAAATTAATGAATGTAGTATCAGAGGTGGGTTCGGACGTTATTCAGAGTCTCTGAAAATTTCATTCATTTATCTATGATAGTTTCTAGTATAACAGGGCATATGTACTGAAAATGTTACTTTGCTGGAAATTGACTGTAAAGAATTAACTTTTGAAATTTGTTATAGTTAATTAAAAGTGTCCTGCTGCATATAATGGCCCTTCTTTGGACTCTAGCAGGTCTTCCAGCTTCATTTTCACCTTCCTTGATGTTTGTTTAGCTTTCTTGGCCATATTAGATGCAGACCTGTGTGCATCGGTTATCCTCATTTCATCGCAGTGTTGCAGCCCAATTATCATATTTCCACCAGGATTAATTCCCAGCTTTTTCAGTACCCAACACTTTCCAATATTAACGCAATTGAATGTAATAACAGAATAATGAACTCCTAGTTACATTGTATGCATGCCTACAAATACAGTTTTACGAAGGTGATTCCAAATTATGCTGTTGGGTTCATTTGGGTTTTACGTCTGCCCATGCAGACATTTCCTTAGCAGGCCAGGAAGAGCCAAGTCTCTGAAAATAGCAGCAGGAAGAGAACGCTTGTGAGAATAAGATTCTCCAGTAGCCTGAGCCCTATTGTGTTTCCACCACGAATGTTCTCCTGATGGACACAATCCATGACATGGCTTATCACGAGTAGAGGACTTATGGAAGAATATGGCCTAAACATCTCACTTCATTGCCTCCAGATTTTATTTATTTCTCCTAATTTCCTGCCCATAGGATACCTGCAAGTTTTCTATTTGAGATTTAGTTAACCGACCATGTCCAGTCAACAATTTTCCATCTTCTAATTTTTTTCCTCTTATATCAACAGTTATTTTTCTCAGCCTTGTTCCCAAACGTTTTTGAACATGGCCTAAACATTCTATTTTGCTAATAATGGCATCTCCATATGGCTTAGAGTTCACCAAAGTGTCGTATGACTTACTGTAACCATCGCCCAAATATTTTGTGTACCGTACGCCGCTTGTTTCTAAGGAGAGATGAAATGTTTATTGTACTCCAAGAACTTCCATACCACCACTTGTGCCTCTAAAATTAGCCACACTGTTGTGTTCTTTATGTTCATTGAATTTACAACATTGGCAATATTTAGAAATTATCTCCACATGTACCACTTTACTGGTGTCTACACTCGTGGCAGTCACCACTCCATTCAGAGAAGTATGTCCACTTTTCTGCCAACTTCCATCAAGTGCAAGTGCAATATCCGAACATCCATCATTTTCTTCCACTGCTTCCCTAGCAGCCAGTTTCATGCTTTCCTCACTGACCTCACATACAACGTTCTCTAATATTGCAGTCAGTTTTTCATATTTATTTAGTAGATGACGCAACTTCATCAGTGAACAAAATGTTCTCCCAGCAGCCATGTACTTGCCAGTGGATCGTAAGGCATCCAACAATCTAGTATTGATTTCGTAAGGGCCACTTGCATCTGGTTTTGAAGAACTCATAAATGAAATCGCAGCTGAGCATTTAGTGCAAATTAAATCCAAAGTAACTGCTATGCATTTTCTCCCACTGGCACTCACACAAATTTTCACACTCTGTGACTCACCGCACTATCTACATGGTACAAATTTAGAAATTACATCTGATAATATTCTCAAATTTGTTATAATGTTATTGAACATCTTGTCACTTACAGTAAATGCATTTTAACTCTTCTGAAATGGTGAGAGCTTCTTCGATGATGCACTTGTTGAAGAATTACAATTAGACACATCGTTGCCAGACGACATAACATCTTGTACAGAAATCTTTCTAAACGTGTTTCCTCTAAATTGTCGTTTCTAAAATTCCTTTAAGTTTCGCCTCTTCAAGAAACACAACAAAACACACGTAAACAAGCACTGCAAACGTAAGTATAACAACTACTCGCAATCACACTTGAACAAAACTAACAGCGTGTTTGAAAGCGTGTTGTTTACAAACAGCAGAAACAAAAGAATACCGACCGTTGCACTCCAAGGATAGCCAATACACTCGGGAGGAAACAAAATCCCTAACGTGCGAGTGGGGGATATAAAGATCTAAAATATATGCAGAAAAGAGGGTGAGGCACATAAACACATGTGGTAGAAAAATGCTCTTTACATGCCCGAAAAAAACTTTTTCAGAAAAATCGTTTTCAGAGTACTTAAATGAAACATTAATCTATCGAAATACACTCTTGGAAATTGAAATAAGAACACCGTGAATTCATTGTCCCAGGAATGGGAAACTTTATTGACACATTCCTGGGGTCAGATACATCACATGAACACACTGACAGAACCACAGGCACATAGACACAGGCAAAAGAGCATGCACAATGTCGGCACTAGTACAGTGTATATCCACCTTTCGCAGCAATGCAGGCTGCTATTCTCCCATGGAGACGATCGTAGAGATGCTGGATGTAGTCCTGTGGAACGGCTTCCCATGCCATTTCCACCTGGTGCCTCAGTTGGACCAGCGTTCATGCTGGACGTACAGACCGCGTGAGACGACGCTTCATCAAGTCCCAAACACGCGCAATGGGGGGAGAGATCCGGAGATCTTGCTGGCCAGGGTAGTTGACTTACACCTTCTAGAGCACGTTGGGTGGCAGGGGATACATGCGGACGTGCATTGTCCTGTTGGAACAGCAAGTTCCCTTGCCGGTCTAGGAATGGTAGAACGATGGGTTCGATGACGGTTTGGATGTACCGTGCACTATTCAGTGTCCCCTCGACGATCACCAGAGGTGTACGGCCAGTGTAGGAGATCGCACCCCACACCATGATGCCGGGTGTTGGCCCTGTGTGCCTCGGTCGTATGCAGTCCTGATTGTGGCGCTCACCTGCACGGCGCCAAACACGCATACGACCATCATTGGCACCAAGGCAGAAGCGACTCTCATCGCTGAAGACGACACGTCTCCATTCGTCCCTCCATTCACGCCTGTCGCGACACCACTGGAGGCGGGCTGCACGATGTTGGGGCGTGAGCGGAAGACGGCCTAACGGTGTGCGGGACCGTAGCCCAGCTTCATGGAGACGGTTGCGAATGGTCCTCGCCGACACCCCAGGAGCAACAGTGTCCCTAATTTGCTAGGAAGTGGCGGTGTGGTCCCCTACGGCACTGTGTAGGATCCTACGGTCTTGGCGTGCATCCGTGCGTCGCTGCGGTCCGGTCCCAGGTCGACGGGCACGTGCACCTTCCGCCGACCACTGGCGACAACATCGATGTACTGTGGAGACCTCACGCCCCACGTGTTGAGCAATTCGGCGGTACGTCCACCCGGCCTCCCGCATGCTCACTATACGCCCTCGCTCAAAGTCCGTCAACTGCACATACGGTTCACATCCACGCTGTCGCGGCATGCTACCAGTGTTAAAGACTGCGATGGAGCTCCGTATGCCACGGCAAACTGGCTGACACTGACGGCGGCGGTGCGCAAATGCTGCGCAGCTAGCGCCATTCGACGGCCAACACCGCGGTTCCTGGTGTGTCCGCTGTGCCGTGCGTGTGATGATTGCTTGTACAGCCCTCTCGCAGTGTCCGGAGCAAGTATGGTGGGTCTGACACACCGGTGTCAATGTGTTCTTTTTTCCATTTCCAGGAGTGTATTATGAAAACCAAAAACCGATGTTTTTCGACCTGAACCACCGTGTGGTCCCCATAAAGGAAATCGTTACCAAAAATACCTTATTGTCCACTCACTTGATTACGACAAAAAGTGACAGTACTTTCACAGTTTTCATGTAACTGGTGTACAAGTAGAGAAACTAGGGTTTTATAAGTTAGATGCACCTCGTATGGTAGAAATTCATTCTTACTCTGTAAGACACGACTAAAAGAACCTGGTGTCGTTGATCAGAGTTCCTTGCGATAGATACTGAAGTGAACCACAAAAAAATGGCTCAAACGACTCTGAGCTCTACGGCACTTAACGTCGTAGGTCATCAGTCCCATAGAACTTAGAACTACTTAAACCTAACGAACCTAAGGACATCACACACATCCATGCCCGACGCAGGATTCGTTCCTGCGACCGCAGGAGCCCCGCGGTTCCGGACTGCAGCGCCTAGAGCCGCACGGCCACCGCAGCCGGTTAAGTGAACAACACTGAGATACATCCTTGCTGCAGTTAACAGATACAATTCCGAAGGACTCGAAACAGCTTTTTTTGTCACAGAATCCAGTCTGAAATTGTTTCAAAAACTGTCGATCCACAATATATTCTTCTTCAGATAGTTCCACTGATATAATGTCTCACCTCTGAGAAATGAGTCAAACATTTCTTGCATTCCCTCACACAGTGATGTAAATCCGTCGAATAAGAAACTCATTGATCATTGAGTTTAAAATCCGTCCTTTCTTTATGGCACGGTAATAGGGGAGCAGGAGTGATTCCTACATGTATGCAAAATATTGCTTACAATGGTCTCGAAGGAAACTGTTTAACTTTCCGTCATCCATCAGAAGAATATAAACGTGTAATAAAAATTAGTACCATGTCGTCCAGAGTCTATATTTCGATCCAAGCTGTGAGTCATAATATGATTTTTCATAGACAAGTTAATACTCATACATAATCTTAGTTTTTACAGAGTGTTCCACTAACTATATTTACGTTTAAAAATTCACTCTGCGTATGTTTCTGGCTAGCAAAATTTGAAGAGCAGTTATTGGAGTGACCTGAAATTTTGACAACACGTTGCACCCCAATACGCACATGTTTGTATACCTGAAATGTGGCCTTATTAACTGTTTTCGAAAATCAAAGTGTGAATTACGTTTATTCCCATTGCTACTTTCAATTCAATTTATTTTCTTTGTTTCGGATGTGATTTTATGATCTGTTTTCGAAAATCAATTTTATTTCTTTCGTTTCTTTCCAGTGATCGTTTTCCTGTGTCCGTGGGCAATATTTCGAGTTTCACGGGTTGGATAGGCAGAGAAAAGTTGTTGTTTCTGATTACATTGGTGTACGTAATCGTTTGCTGGACTAATTTCACTATCTTTGAAGTGACTTCATTATCTGTTTACGAAAAAACGACATGTGGGTTGATTCGATACCTATTGTTATATTGAATTCAATGTATTTCTTTTATTTTGTTTTCGAAAATCTAGAAGCATCGAAACGAATTATCGACGTCATGAATGGATGAGCAGCCAGCTGGTAGAACTGTCAACGTACACGCTATGAAAGTTATCATTGTAAACGGATTCGAATTTGACATAAACATCCATTGACTCCTTTACGAACTTTACTGCTGTAGTGGATTTTTTCAACGTAATTTCTGAAATCTCTCGATGTTCGTGCATTACCGTCACATGCCCTCATTCTGAAACTTCAAGTGACGATTTCTCTACTTCGAAACATCAATCTGCCCAAGTTATGAAATGGCACACAATTAAAAAGTTGATGAACAATGTAACTGATACAACGATTCTGATCGGAACTGAAAAAAGTGAAAACGTTCTTTTTCCTCGAATACCACCCATTGCGACCGACATGGCGTTTAAAATGACTTTAATTTTCAATACGGTTCGTATTCGCTATGACTATCAATAAAGGGCCAGGACAATCTTCGCCATTGCACCATTAGAGCGCGGAAAACGATTGGTTCTCCCAAGAGCAGTTATACGTTGTAATCTCCAGAGACGTCTGATCTTCATGTTTATACAGAAAGCTGACAAAGAAAAGGTGTAATCAGTTCCCTAGCTTTACAGTAACAAATGACGATATTTTAATTTCTTTCCTTTCAATTCACATAGCCATAGCACCTCCAGGCAAGAGATTGAACAGAATTATGTGTTTTCTCGGTGATTATATGTCCGATAGGCTATATTTCATTTGCTTTTCCATTAGTTTCATATTAGCTTGAGCCACAGGTTTAGGTAATGACTGAACGTTTTTGTAGGATTCTATATCATAGATTTGTGTTTTAATTGCAGGTTGAAGATTAAAGAATAGCAAAAGTCACGTGCTTCACGCTAGCAGATTGTTTCAGAAATTAAATAAAAATACAGGATTTGTAATGTAAGGGCTGTAGAAGTTACACACCGTATTTAGTTCCGAAATCTATTAATAGATATCGACACTAGCAGGGTGTCGATATAGGTGTGTGGACACAGTGTTGACAGTCTGTCGCAGCTAACATTAGCTGAGAGCCAGCTCAGAGGTGTGACTGTACACAGTATCCCCAGACTCACCTTCGTTGGACACTATCAGGACCTCTCCGCTGTTCTCGTCGTAGCGGGTGCTGAGGCGGCATGCTTGTGACGCCCCCAACATCCCCAGCAGCACCAGGGACACCGACCACTCAGCTGCAATTGGGAAGAAAAGGAAAGAGAGTCAGATAAGCAAGACTGCGACAAGTTACGTAGCCATTAAGCGCGTTTTGATGCACCGAGCGATAGTATCCCAAAAGGCTAGATCATTGTTGCGGCCAACTGATAGATTCTGTTGTTTCACTCTGTCTCCATAAGCATTCCGGAGTGAATGTTCATTTAGTCCGCCTGTCTCTATCCAACCGCGCACAGCTCGGGTTCTGATTCAAACAAGGGCATGTCCTAATAGTAACCTTTCCCTATGTTGGGAAGCACGTGTCAAGGCATGTGGAAACTTGACAGCTGGAAAGCCTCTTCTAATAGTAGTAATTAATGACATTGTCGTTAAAGAGTGCAGCACATATTCTAGGGGAGTATAACAATAGCTGTATGGTTGTTCAGATACAGAGTCTCATTTATTTCCCTACATTAATCTACACAAACGTCAAAAAGATTCTTCGTCACTTTTGCCCAACCCCAGAGTAGCCAACGTTTCCAGTGACCAGATAAGATCATCTTAGTAGTTGGCAACAGGAACTTGGCCAGATGCAGAGATGGTAAGTTTATCACTCCATAAACTCATGGGTTCAAAAATGGCTCTGAGCACTATGGGACTCAACTGCTGTGGTTATCAGTCCCCTAGAACTTAGAACTACTTAAACCTAACTAACCTAAAGACATCACACACATCCATGCCCTAGGCAGGATTCGAACCTGCGACCGTAGCAGTCGCACGGTTCCGGACTGCGCTCCTAGAACCGCGAGACCACCGCGGCCGGCAACGGATGGGTTATATTTAAACTTTTTCACAATATGTTTTCAGCTGAAAACATAATATCACTGGTGCGTTTTATAGTAAAAGAGACCTGATTAGTACGCCAAAGAATCTATTTGCATTTAGCAATATCTATCAGTAATACTGATACTTGATGATCAATTCCCAATTTTCAATAACACGAATTACAGACATTATAGGTGGGCCATTGTGGTCCACCCATTTTTATGAAGGCATACTTCATATTCAATTATTTTCTTTTTCCTGATATAAATCGACTGTTATAGAATTAGGTGTGGAATTTAGACGGCATATGCGACCAAAATATTGGCATTCAGATAATTTCCTCTTTTGACGTAGAGAAAATTACATAACATTTAGAAAAACTACTGGTACATATAAATATTAGTCCTTTTGCATGTGATTAGTGTCGAATATTAAGTCAGTCTCTGACTTATACATATAAGATATACGATCCGGTAATACGGTGCCTTTTTCAGCCGTTCCTTTTACCGGATCAATCCTTTAATATTTGGAATCGTCTCATTCTCACTTTGGCTCATGACCATTAAATCGTGACAGATGTAGCAAAATGAGAATCAAGAGATAGACGAAATGCATAGAAGTACAGGCGACCGGAGCTCACCTTTAGCCATTCCAGTACTCTGTGAGATGTACAATTCGCCTGGAGTTGCTCCTCTAGCTGATCAACTGCATACGATGCAGGCGTGTATATACCAATGCAGTAACTACTACATACGCTCTTGACTCATGAAATATCTGACTGATATCAATCAGTCACGCGAAGAGCCGTAATTATCTGATATTAATGTAGCAGCAAATGGATACATTAGCCAACATAACATAAGTGCCTTCAACCCACACTTCCCACTGTTGCTCAAGTCTGACTGCAAAACACAAGATATGCATTAAAATCATAAAACAAAAATAAACTACAGATTGCACACGAGTCGTAGATCTTGGTACAGCGCACTGAAAGCAATAGAGACATGCCTGTTTTCACACAAATGCTTTAAAGTTAACAGCCAATGGGAGATACAAATATTTATAAGTATTTTGACATGATCATTCGGAATGAAACACACATTCAGTTTAATAGTACAAGCATTTACACTTAACAAATAATTAAAAGAACTTGAACTAGACAAAATATACGTTTTTTTTTTACAACTGTCTTGAAAGTAAGTTGGGCTTTCTCGCATCACCAAGAATCCTGATCTATATTAGGAACAGATGCCAAAACAACAGCCACAGAGCTACAAAACCAAAAATAAATTTCTGAGGAAGGACTTAGTAAAAGAATGAAGGCTTTTGAGAATGGTATTCAATACTTAGTAACATGCAAGAAATTGTCTACAACATTTGTTTCTACGCCGGATCTCTTTGAAACAAGGAATACTGGCAGGACCACATTCACCATCCACAGCACCCGAAATAGAAATAGTGTCAACTCACAAGACGCAACCCTTAACCACGGAGGCAGAGCGAAACCGTCATTCTTTTGATGGTGTAACCACTCCAATTGCAGGGTGACCCATGTAAACCTATACTGGCAGAAGGTCGTAATTTCCCTCCGAAATGTCGCTGAAACGGGAAGTTGTTCTCATCATGCCACTAGCTCTTGATGAATCAGAAGTGTTTCCCGTTTTTGGTAAGATGATTGTTGCTTCTGCGAATGATGTCCTCTGTACTACGCAATGCCACGCTGGCTAGGCTCATGTTCGTTCGGTCGCGGTTTGTGATGTCTATGAGAGTGTAGCTCGGGCCGCGTGATAATAAGGAGCAAATTAGTGATTAGTTCGCGGTCTTTAGCTGGCAGAAACATACAGTACACGCTTCGAGAGCGGATATTGTTGTGAAAACGTATTGGAAGAAAAACTGGTTTTTTACGACGTAACGGGCATTCCGGAGAGAATTCAGTGTGCATGGTGTTCCAACAAAGGCAACTGTTTTATCGACTGTAAAGAAGCTGGAAACAACTGGTGTACTAAACAGTGACAGCGCTAAACCTATACAATCACTGAGTGTAGACATTAATAATGTACGAAGATACTTCGACAAGTCTCCAAGGAAATCGTTGTGCGATTGAGCCAGGAGACAGCCATTTCATATGGCACATGTCAGAGAGCAGCAAAGAAATCTGCGTTGCGACCTTACAGAGTGTACAAGATGCAAGTCCTGTAACAAACGGATTGTGAGAAAATTACGCGTTACTGTCGATGCTTTAAGGGATATCTTACTCAAAGATCAGACAGTTTCTCCTTAACTTGGTTTAGAAGTGACGCATGATTCCATCTGGCAGGTTACGTCAACACACAAAACAGCGGACACTGGACTAGCGTTGAGCCCCCTTATCATCCACAAAACAGCACGGCAAAATGAAGAACGTCGGGTGTAGTGTGCGGTGTGAGCTTCCAGGATTGTTCTCTAAATTGTCTTTGATACGACGGTAGACACTACAGTTTATACGGGATCTCCAGTACATTTGTGGAGCAGCTAAATTATGTCGAACTTCCGTGCAGGTTATTTCCGACACGAGCGAGTAAATTGTCATAAGTCTAACGCTTCCATGCAACATGTAATAAGTTTCTTTGATGACTGAATAACCTCAAAAAAAAACAGAAAACTTGGTCCCTCACCCCTCCACCCCCCCCCCCCCCCCAATCTCTTGACCTAGACCCTCTGTGCTTTTTCTTTATGGGGGTATCTTAAAACCGAGTCTACCACAACAGACCAAGGACGACTGCGGCAGTCCGCGAGGACGTTACACACAAAATAAGCAACAATGGCTAAGGTACACTTCACAGAAAATCGCGGAAAACAGTTGAAACGATTACAGCTATGCATCGATGATGGTTGAGGGCACTTCCAGCATTTACTATGACGACATTGTACGTAATCTTTCAGTTTCTCCAAGAACTACCTATGTGTCCCATTTACGTCCAGAGACAGCATCTGCACGAATAATGCTGTATGGCACATTTTGCAGTTGTTGGGAAATTGACAAAAACTGTTAGTTCCAGAGACTTAATACGATGTAATAATGTAATAGCAGATATGTATTGTTTGTGCATACAGACTGTGGAAAATACTAATTTCTGGGTTTTAAATTTGTGAAAAGCACAAATTTTTCGAAAATAAGTAAGCTTTAAAATGGAATAACGCTGTATGGCAATGGATATACAGCGTTATACCAGATCAGCCAGAGCTCTGCTGTAATTATAAGGTGCCTAGAATCCAAAAAAAAGTAAGTAAGAGATTTAAAACGAAATGCTAAATAATATTTATTGTAAACTGAACTGCTTGATCTTAAAAAAAATAATACAACTTAGTTTATCAAGTTTAGGCTCAAATTTAGTACATATAGTCAGTCATCACACTGCGGGTTATCATAAAACTGCCTGTATTTTGGTTCCATATATTTCGTCATGTCCAATAGATCGCTTTTCTTCTCCTTATGAACTTTCAGTGTCCCGTTATAGAGCAACCGGAATTCAGAAGGCATTGGACAATTTTTTACTTGACGTTCGCAACCATGCTTTACAATACAGTTTCTTTACCATGGGTGAAGGACATTGTGGGTACGGCGCACGCTTAAACCTCGAGGATCGCCACCACACAGCTTCTACCAAAGTACATCGGTAATTTTCAAAGCAAGCGGCTTCTTCGAAAGCAACTCGATGGATTCTATGTCTTTGAAGTCTTCCATCATCATCTCGTGAATGATTAGTATTGAAGGATCGACAAAGGCCTCACCAATGACGTGCTTCCATTCTGAAGGAACCATAACTTTTGACACTTTCTTTCTTTTCTCGATGACTGCAAAATCCCTGTCACAAGGTAGGAAACTGTGACTCGAACATAAAAACTTCTGATGTATTTCTGTAAAGTACTTGCAGCTGATCAGATAGAAATAAAGAGCTAAAACTCTCCACTTGTTGTTCTGCCGACACAGCGGTCAGACCAAACAATCAGTTTTCGTTCCATACCTTCTTCAAGCGTATCATAATTGTGCGTCACAAATTTAAGCAGACAGGAAACTATTTCGGCTGAACCTCTCCTTGGGGTGGATTCATCCCACAAATTTACGCGGCTGTTTCCAGTACCGACGTCATGAACCGTGAAATTATACGACGATAGCTGTCTCTGGTAGAATACCGTGGAATGAGTCAATGTAGGACAAAGTAAAACCTGTTGTAGGTCAACATATAACATGTATATTGTTATTCCTCTTAGCCATTCCGTATCGGTTTTCAGGGCTTTGTATGCTTGGTCTGCCCTTAAATTATGCAACTGACTCTCAATTTCGATCTTGTGCAGTTCTATTTCATATGAAGCTGCAATCATTTTGTTAAACAACAAATCGCACAGTCTGGAAGTATCTGATCTAAGTGTTCCGAAACGCAGATTAAATTCTGTTTAAAACACACTTTGATAGTGTGACCTGCTTATTGACTTGTCAGGAAACTTTTCGGTAAACAACCGATACATTCTACAGAGTTTGAGATCGTGGTGCAGACATTCTTTTGAGGGTTTATTCCTGCTGTAATGGCTCGTCTGCTTTGGGAAACTCCATATGTGTTGCCGAATAAGAGCCCTGTCGTCATTTGATATGGCATGTGACCTATCGCAATGTTTTCCTCTATCGTCTTCAGGACTGGTTATTCCACCTTTTACTTTACATTGCACAGTCTGCATTCGTCGCTGGATGATGGAGAATATGTCAAGCAATGTTTTTTGACACACGTCTTTTGAGTAAACTTTGTATTTGAAAGCAGCTTGTTTCCTTGAAGTATCGTCCGTCTTACCTCTCTTGCACCTGGCTGGCACGCCTATTTCCATGAATTTTATTAATTATATGGACTGATCATTGTATGTTAAGACATGATATTCTTCGTACAGCTTTAACTTCATTTCCAGATTTATGTCCTTGCATCCTTCTTTTGAGCACACTTCTGCTTTGCATACACGATCCTGAATCACGAAAACTATCATTATTAGTATCTAATATTCAACTAGATTATCAAAATTCACAGTCTCTTTTAATAATATAGGATTACTCAGAGTGGTAACTACAGAACTGTAGTTAATTTCATTCACGTTACATACTAATACTGTAATGTTTTAAGAAGATACACCTAACATGTCATTAGAGCCATGTACTCTACAGGGCACGTCGCTTCTTTACAGGACACATATGCATCTCTAAAGACATACACCTTTGTACAAAACCCATACAGCATTATTCCACTCGACTGTGTTGGAGGCTGTTTCGCGGGAACTATGTTTCCTTTCGTGATTTATATTCCAGTTCGGCATCACGAAGCCTTTTCCTCTTAATATACTACCAACTACCAATGTTAATTTTCCTTTTCCGTGCATTATTTGCACATTTCAACCCACTTGCGGTAAGCGTCACCTTGCTGCACTCCGCCATTCTTGTAACATACAGCATTGTTCGCGCAGAGGCGCGAAAACTGTGAGCGTCTCGTCGCTGTTTAGTGCCGCCCTCGAACGGTGAACATGTTCATTATAACAGCAGGCGTTGCAGACTGCATTATTCCACGCGATTCTACGAAGTGTCAAAATGTGCCATGCAGCGTTATACGTGCGCACGCTTCCTATGACTCACTACAGTAGTTCAGGTTGATGTGGATAGCACGGTGTAACCCAATGATTGGACATCTGTCCTAAGTAGGTGGTCCCCATCACCATCTGGAACAGCCAGCACAAGACCTCACAGAGGGAAACGCATGTGATTAAAAAACGAAGCAGTTAGAATCGGTATGAGCGCACACACAGCACGTTCCAGTTACCAGAAATCTCGGTGTATGTCTTCACTACTGACACTGTCACTAGTCCACAGCTTTTACATTTTCTGTTCGAGAATTAAACTGGGACAACACTTCTACATGTTACGTTGTAAAGCAACATTACTGATATTTCTTTGTTTACTTCAATTTGATTTCCTGTGTAATCATTGACTGTCATGACAGTAACTTGCGCCCCATCAATAGCCTTTATATAACACCAGAACTACTTTGGATTTTGTGAGAAATCTTTCCATAAGACTCTGCTATTTTAGTCACAAATGGCTTCAAAATGTTCTTTTTGACCTCCAGGTCCGCTTCATTCGGCGTCACACTAGGTATAGTTTTATGCTTTGTTTTACATCTGCTTCCTTAGAACTTAACTTACAGCACCTGTGTACCACGGTTGGTACCGCCCATCATGAGTTGTTTTATTACGTAGCTATCCAGCACTTTGCCATCCGCTCTCTTGTAACTGAATCAAAGGTCATCTACATGTCCCTGCCGCAGGAAAATATTTTAACTTACTCTTTGCGAAATGACACAACTTCGTCCTTATCTAGCTTACTGAAAAAACAAATGTTTCTATTGGTTTTCCTACCATTTGTACTGTAATAACCATTGCTACTCGTAACCGACATCATCTTCAATCTGTGCATCATAAAAGGGCCGTATCTGTGTGTAAATATCAGAACTAATATTTTACCACCAAGAATGGCCTTCCTAGGTTGTAGTTCCTATGGGTTTCAGCGAAGGCATTCGCAGAATGGCTAATCATGCCCGTCATTACTCTTAGTACCACATCTTTTACTCTCATCACTCCATTTAACCGTTGTACGTTTGAAGTCTCCTCCAATACTAACAGATATTAGTGATCAATATTTCGTCTAATAAAGAGCGACATTATGAGGATTGATAATTAAATATAAGAGGAAAAGATTTCCTCGTCAATTGTTTTTAGTGTACCATTCATTACTTTCCTGATAGGGGTCTGGTAGTCGATAGAAGCTCCCAGTTGATGTTGAGTGTAATTCAAACAGTTGTAAGGTACCCCTTCCGTTCAATCCTGATTTTATTTCCTTATTTTTCAGCCTTACAATTTTGAATCACATCTGCAGGTATCATGTGGCACTCAGTGAGTGGAGAACACTGAGAGTACGGAGGAAGATTTCAATTCCGAGAGCTGAAGGGATCGGTGAAGCGTACGGCGTTGCCAGTGCACTGTTGTGTCAGGCGCTGTGGTTAGACCTGTCAGCAGTGAAGCACAAAGGGAAAGCACATTTATTCTAGCGCTAAGCAAGTAATCTTGTTTAACAATCATTTGCTAATTAATGTAGCTTTTTCCCAGTAGTGATAACATGGGGGGCCTTCTGACCATCAGAACATTCATACAACAATATTACTATTCCTGAAATCTATTGCCTTAATAAATGAATGAATAATATTTGTGCTGACAAAAAATGATCAAACTACTACGAAATAACACGAGTGTAAGTACGAGGTACAGGCTGCGCAGCACAGTCCCCAGTCGCCAATGGGATGCTTTCATATCTAGTTTGTCGTAAGACCGTGCTCTCAGGAAACTGTTAGTTTAAGTTAATAGCTGTTAACTTTGCTCATATTATCAGTTCATGGTGGTTAGTAAATAAATAAATCATAATGACATCACATTTAGCCCGCATCTCGTGGTCGTGCGGTAGCGTTCCCGGGTTTGGTTCCCGGCGGGGCCAGGGATTTTCTCTGCCTCGTGATAGCTGGGTGTTGTGTGTTGTCCTTAGGTTAGTTAGGTTTAAGGAGTTCTAAGTTCTAGGGAACTGATGACTATAGATGTTAAGTCCCATAGTGCTCAGAGCCATTTGAACCATTTTTGCTATCACATTTCAACATATTGCGAATAATATAGCTTCCCGAGTCATCACTCAGAATCACAGGAAGTAGAATAGCACTCTACAGAGAATCCGACGTCGCCGGTACTGCTTCTGCGATGGACATAAACTTCATAAACTTAGAGAAAACCAATAGAAAGAATCCTACACTACAACTTAGTAAGATACTCCAAGCATGGATTGTCTCAGTCTCCTCAAACTCGGATGGAAAAGCACGGTCAGTCAAATTGTACACCTCTTATACTATCCAGTACGGACTCACTGGATAAACTGAGACATTTCTGGTGCTTTAGTACAAGTGGTGGGGGTGGGGGTGGGAGGGGCGTGAGTGGCGCTTCTTGCACAGTCTCGCATGTTGCTTCGATTTCTGCCTGCCTTGATGGACAGGAGTTTATTGTCTGCTGCAATAAACACATCGCCTCCAGTACGTTCTGACATATACATTGAGTAAACATTTATATCAGCCACAATTATTTCTCTGCAGTTGTATTGGAATTACAGGTAGCTTTCAGAATCAAGTACTATGTGAGCACCACTGCTACTTAGGACTGTTCCAGACTCTGGGACTTCATTGTATATATATGTCCGGTTGACCACTAGTATTTTAAACGTCTCGTCTCATCTTCGTGGGACAGGGCGATGCGTCTCTTTAAACATTCCACAAATGCCTCTACTTTTCTTGCATGTATCGTTATCTGGAATTAGATGAAGAGCCGCCTCAGTTAAAGAACCTCATACGTATTCCATAAACAGTCGGCCATCTCACAAAACATCACCTTATATTAGTACATCCTCGACCCATTCAGGAGCATCCAGCAGCTTTAAAATATACGGCGGGAGTCTAGGAAGATGCAGCCTAGTTTCTCACATAATCTTCGAAGCCTTAGTTTTATGTTTACCATTCGGTCCACAGTCAGTTCAGGGGACACGTCTGCCGATTGTGAGTCCCGTTGAACCGTTATGAGCAGCTTGGTCTTATATGTCACTCAGTGGGATGAACCGTCGAGCCCATCATCCCATCGTACGTTTCAACGTGAACCATGTTTCGCAATTGACTGCTACTTTTTCCCTCAGTGGCTTTCAGAACGGTCAGTTCCTCATGTAGGATCAGACTACAAGAAACACACACACATACTGACATTGCTGCCAAGAACGCCCATCCCCGGGGGCAAGAGGGAGGGGCAGCAACACTCTCCTCCCCCCCCCCCCCCCCGCCCCCACCCCCCCGTAGCTCAGGCGTAAAGGAAAATATTTAGTGTTGTCAGGTGTTTATATTTCAAGAGATTTTTAACACAGTAGGTACCGGGATTTTCTTATGGGTAGTTACAGGATGGCATTCATCTTCCAGAATATTAAAAATACTCCATACCCGCTAGTGTAGAGCTCACCCCCTTCCCCCTTCAAACAATCGTCTGGATTTCCTCATTTCCTTCCCATGCCTTATTTCTCTAAGTATTTGCGTACATGTCGACAATAAGCACACACCCTTTTGTGTTTCCTTCCCATGATATTGGATGCAGCTGACTTCCCTAGAAGTAAAGTTTGTGTTTCGGTGACAGACAGCATCCCCAATATACACTCCTGGAAATGGAAAAAAGAACACATTGAAACCGGTGTGTCAGACCCGCCATACTTGCTTCGGACACTGCGAGAGGGCTGTACAAGCAATCATCACACGCACGGCACAGCGGACACACCAGGAACCGCGGTGTTGGCCATCGAATGGCGCTAGCTGCGCCGCATTTGTGCACCGCCGACGTCAGTGTCAGCCAGTTTGCCGTGGCATACGGAGCTCCATCGCAGTCTTTAACACTGGTAGCATGCCGCGACAGCGTGGACGTGAACTGTATGTGCAGTTGACGGACTTTGGGCGAGGGCGTATAGTGGGCATGCGGGAGGCCGGGTGGACGTACCGCCGAATTGCTCAACACGTGGGGCGTGAGGTCTCCACAGTACATCGATGTTGTCGCCAGTGGTCGGCGGAAGGTGCACGTGCCCGTCGACCTGGGACCGGACCGCAGCGACGCACGGATGCACGCCAAGACCGTAGGATCCTACGCAGTGCCGTAGGGGACCGCACCGCCACTTCCCAGCAAATTAGGGACACTGTTGCATCTGGGGTATCGGCGAGGACCAATCGCAACCGTCTCCATTAAGCTGGGCTACGGTCCCGCACACCGTTAGGCCGTCTTCCGCTCACGCCCCAACATCGTGCAGCCCGCCTCCAGTGATGTCGCGACAGGCGTGAATGGAGGGACGAATGGAGTGTCGTCTTCAGCTATGAGAGTCGCTTCTGCCTTGGTGCCAATGATGGTCGTATGCGTGTTTGGCGCCGTGCAGGTGAGCGCCACAATCAGGACTGCATACGACCGAGGCACACAGGGCCAACACCCGGCATCATGGTGTGGGGAGCGATCTCCAATACTGGACGTACACCTCTGGTGATCGTCGAGGGGACACTGAATAGTGCACGGTACATCCAAACCGTCATCGAACCCATCGTTCTACCATTCCTAGACCGGCAAGGGAACTTGCTGTTCCAACAGGACAATGCACGTCCGCATGTATCCCCTGCCACCCAACGTGCTCTAGAAGGTGTAGTTACCCTGGCCAGCAAGATCTCCGGATTTGTCCCCCATTGAGCATGTTTGGGACTGGATGAAGCGTCGTCTCACGCGGTCTGCACGTCCAGCACGAACGCTGGTCCAACTGAGGCGCCAGGTGGAAATGGCATGGCAGGCCGTTCCACAGGACTACATCCAGCATCTCTACGATCGTCTCCATTGGAGAATAGCAGCCTGCATTGCTGCGAAAGGTGGATATACACTGTACTAGTGCCGACATTGTGCATGCTCTGTTGCCTGTGTCTATGTGCCTGTGGTTCTGTCAGTGTGATCATGTGATGTATCTGACCCCAGGAATGTGTCAATAAAGTTTCCCCTTCCTGGGACAATGAATTCACGGTGTTCGTACTTCAATTTCCAGGAGTGTATTAAGACAGGTAGTGCACAACTCTTGCTGGACTGTGTCTGCCGATGGTAGAAGTAGGAGGAGAGGGGAATTACAATTCACATGACTGCTTTTTCTGCCATGATGTGTTTTTAAATACTATATGATCTTGCCAGCGTCATCTTACGTTTTTAACTGGCCCACCATCAGCAGCTTGAATTATTAAATTTTCCACCATCTCCCTGCTTCGTATTTTGAATTTCCTACTGCCACCAGTAACCCCGATAGTGGTGGCGAGTAGTGTCGGAAACTTGAACTATGCACTAATGTCCATTTGGGTAAACTAATGCAACTTGATAAATGTTTTTCTGCACACTTTCACATGATCTGTAGTTGATCCCTTCATTCTTTCCACTGCACCCACAATGAGTTGATGTCACTTATTGCCCGCCATAAGCACGTGAAACCACGTTGGTTGGCAGCAACAAATGAACGAAACAGAGTAATACTCTTCTGTACATTTTTTTTTATTTGCAGTACTTTTATAATCAAACAGATGAATCAGGCGCACAAATTTAAATCTGCACGTACATATGTGGAACATATGTTATCGTGGCGACTCGTCGGTGCCGACTCAACTCCCTGCCAACAGCGTTACAGTATGGGGTATGGAGGGAGTGTGTTCACTTTCTGCCGGCTGTTGTCAGTTGTTGTGAACTGATACATTTATATATAAAGAATCTTAGTTCTCTTTACATTAATGGAAATGAGAGGTGACATCTAACATCTCCGGTAATATCATCACTTTACGAGTAAAGAAACGAGCAAAATCGACAGCCCTTTACTTACCTGAATTTATGACATTTTCTACAATATTGTATCAAAGATGAACACTAATATCACATGTGAGTAGGAAGAAGACATGCGTGCAATGAGCGGCCACCAACTAGTTCAGTGGCAGATGGTGATCTCTACCCTGGAGCACAGTGCACATGTCATCTGCGGTTAAGAAAGCCTTCCAGATGAAGTACAACATCTAAAGGAATCGTTCCACAAAAATTGGTACAGTGAAGCCTGAGCCGTGCTCACTCCCAACTATGCGTTTCGTGAACTTCGCTCTCTATCTGTGTTTTATTTCCCGCTCCTGTTGCGGTTACCTCGTGGTTCTTCTTCCTTCTACGTGTGGCAGCAGTGATGTGTATCGATACTTGCGCAGTGTACCATCTTTGGTTTGGTGCATATAGTTCCCGGATAGGGGGTCTGGAGGCAGTCGGTCGGTTGTTGCGGATGAGGGAATTTTTCTCCGCACAGTGCAGTCAGCTGGGGCCGCTGGCAGTCCCTGTACAGTTCGGAGCGTGTGTGGAGTTGTCCGATAGCAACGAGCTTCGTGGTTCACCGACCCAAGACGTCAAAGTTGAGTAGTGGTTTCAACTACCCAAGCTACGTCCATTCATGTTGTGGTGGTTCGTTTCGGTGGTTTGCCGTTGGGGAGTTTTTCCAGTGAGCAACACCGAGTGTTTCTACTGCTCAAATTTAGTCGTCGTGCAGTGCAATTAACTGTTTTGGTCGACTACGATTTCAGTGCGCTAATGGAATTTGCTTTCATGTGGCCGTTAGTGTTCTGGTTACCTGTCGCGGGCACTGTCGTAAATTCAGGCAGTGTTCTTTTGAGTGAATTTAACTATATTGTCATGTTTCAAACTCAAGTGTACCAGCGGAATTTTCTGCCTAGTGGCCGTTAGTGTTCCGGTTAAGTGCCCTGGCCACTAACGTAATTTCAGGCTGCGTCCTTTCCTCACCTGTTGTCGCTGTCCCACATGGTGTGTAATTTTGACAGCTAATACATACTCCATTGTGGATTATCACGCTTGTAACGTTTCCGGTTTGAGTTCTCATGGACTGTAGGAATGAAAGCAAGTCGTTGTGTCGGTCGGTCCGCTGCTGTCCCCTGGTTGTGTTCCGACGGGTCAAGTATAGTTGGGTTCACCACCTGTCTCGCCTAAGTGAAAGAGGGCAGACCGATCTCCCTGGAGGCTTCTAAGTGCCACCGGTGTTTAATTATTTATTGTCAGCTACTTTAAATTTAAGGTTAAAGTTTTTTATTTTGTTAAAAGTTTTGCCAAATTTATTTCTAAATTTATCTTTCTAGCTTAAACATTGCGGCCTTCTGCCTTTAAAAGATTATGTTAATATATTTTAAAATTTTGAAACTTAATTGTGGCCTTCAGCCAGTGGTACTGCACCTTGCATATGTATGTTCTATCTGTGCAGCCTTAAGGGTTTCCACGTAGCCGTGATACGTTTTTTTTTTTATTCGATTGCCTGTTTAATTGCATTGTAATCTTGTTGATTTTTAATATTTCTTGTTGGTAAACATTCTGGAGAAAGTGTGGAAGAGGCAGGGACGCAGAGGGAGAAACGGGCTGTCTTTACTTCGTATCCTGTAACACTCAGAGTGTAACCAATATAAATACTGTGGTCCCGGCTTCAGCTTCCTTGTGCCCATTCCTTTAGTATGAACATCTCGTCACAGTGTGTTGCCATGATTTTTCGTCTAAGATACCGTGACGCCATGCAGTGTAGGTAAGTTCAGCTTTGTTTGCAACTTATTGTTTTTATTTCGATGATGATCCCTACTGTTCTCTGTTACTATCGCCTGCCAGCCAGGCATTCATTTCAGAGTAAGCTATGGTCCCTAAATAATCAAAAATATGCCATGTGAACTTCGGTTCAGTCCTGCCCCTATTATTTCCTTACATAAGCGCTAAAATTAAAGTTTTTAATAGCGTTTTGTTTCGTATCATGGGCTCAAGCATCACGTCCCTTCAGTTCATTATGCTCGTTATTGGGTTTTTTAGTTTCTGTGATGCTTTAGACGTCTTTAACCAGTTCACGCTTAGCTATACCACTTGCAGCGTGCTCGGAGATTGTCCCATATGGTGCACATCTCATCTGTGATCACTGCGTCATAATCTACATCTACAAGGATACTCTGCAAATCACATTTAAGTGCCTGGCAGATGGTTCATCGAACCACCTTTACAATTCTCTATTATTCCAATACAGAATAGCGCGCGGAAAGAATGAACATCTATATCTTTCTGTACGAGCTCTGATTTCCCTTATTTTATCGTGGTGATCGTTCCGCCCTATATATGTCGGTGTCAACAAAATATTTTTGCATTCGGAAGAGAAACTTGGTGATTGGAATTTCGTAAAAAGATTCCGTCGCAACGAAAAACGCCTTTCTTCTAAATATTTCCAGCCCAAATCCTGTATCATTTCTGTTACACTCTCGCCCATATTTCGTGATAATACAAAACGAGCTGCATTTCTTTGAACTTCTTCGATGTGCTCCGTCAGTCCTATCTGGTAAGGATCCCACACCGCGCAGCAGTATTCTAAAAGAGCACGGGCAAGTCTAGTGTAGGTAGTCTCCTTAGTAGGTCTGTTACATTTTCTAAGTGTCCTGCCAATAAAACGCAGCCTTTCCTTAGCCTTCCCCACAACATTTTCTATGTGTTCTTTCCAACTTAAGTTGTTCGTAATTCTAATACCTTGGTGTTTAGTTGAATTTACGGCTTTTAGATTAGACTGATTTATCGTGTTACCGAAGTTTAACGAGTTCCTTATAGTTCTCATGTGGATGACCTCACACTTTTCGTTATTTAGGATCAACTGTCACTTTTCGTTTCATTCAGATATCTTTTTTTAAATCGTTTTTCAGATTTTTGGTCTTCTGATGACTTTATTAGTCGATAAACGACAGCGTCATGTGCAAACAACCGAAGACGGCTGCTCAGATTATCTCCCAAATCGTTTCTATAGATAAGGAACAAGAAAGGGCCTATAACACTACCTTAGGGAACGCCTGAAATCACTTCTGTTTTACTCGAAGACTTTCCGTCCATTACTACGAACTGTTGCCTCTCTGACAGGAAATCGCAAATCCAGTCACATAACTGAGACGATATTCCATAAGCACGCAATTTTACTACGAGCCACTTGTGCTGTACCGCGTCAAAAGCCTTCCGGAAATCCAGGAATTCCGAATCGATCTGAAATCCCTTGTAAATAGCATTTAGCACTTGAAATGAATAAAGAGCTAGTTGTGTTTCACAGGAACGAGGTTTTCTAAGCCCTTGTTGAATGTATGTCAATAGACCGTTTCCGTTTTCTTTGAGGTAATTCATAATGTTCGAACAAAATATACGTTCTAATATCCTGCTGCATATCGACGTTAACGATGTAGGCCTTTAATTTAGTAGATTACTCTCACTACCTTTCTTGAATATTGGTGTGACCTGTACAACTTTCCATTCTTTGGGTACGGATCTTTCGTCGAGCGAACGGTTATATATGATTGTTAAGTATGGAGCTAATGCATCAGCGTACTAAGGCACCTAATTAGTATACAGTCAGGACCAGAAGACTTGCTTTTATTATGTGATTTGAGTTGCTTCACTGCTCCGAAGATATTTAATTCGACGTTACTCATGTTGGCAGTTGTTCTCGATTCGAATTCTGGAATATTTACTTCGTCTTCTTTTGTGAAGGCATAATCGTCGCAAAAACATCCTTCAGCGACGCGTGAAGAAAATGGTTCAAGTGGTTCTGAGCACTATGGGACTTACTTAGACTTAACTAACCTAAGGACATCACACAAATCCATGCCCGAGGCAGGATTCGAACCAGGGACCGTAGCTGTTGCGCGGTTCCAGACCGAAGCGCCAAGAATCGCTCAGCCACAACGGCCGGCGACTCATGAAAATCTTGCAGTTATTTCGAGGACCCTTTATGACGCCTAGGGAAGTAACTGTAGGGATGGGAAACAGATTGCATTGTAAGTGGAAACTGTGATTATTTTGACTTTGGCCCCTTTAAAGAAAATACTTCTTGTAGGCTACATCGCGTATATATTTTTTCACGCCAACAGAAATCATGACAGGTTTGAAAGAAGGTGAGAGTACGATGGTTCTAAGTGTTTTAAACAGGATCGACAATTGGATAAATCTTGCTTCAAATCCCACTATTCTGCAATTGTCAAAGAACTTATGTAGGTTTATTGTTCCGATGAAGGACTGCTTTGCCCATTCGTGGCGAATCGATAAGGAATATTCCTTTAGCATTTGTGAAGCAGTAGCTGTAATCTATTATGAACATCAAATCTGTGTTGTATTCGTGCTTCTGGATGTCTCCACTACGTCCATTGGTTTTTCTTTTCCAGTATATGGTGGTGCGCCCATGTTGAAAACATAATTTGACACTGATCCTCAAAATGAAATGAAATATTTTTAGGACAGTCCCAGCATTAAGGAAAAATTCGTGTCTCAAAATCTGTATACACAAGCGCATTATTAATCTTGTACAAAGCTACATCTACATATACCTTCATACTACACAAGCAACCTTAAGGTGAGTGTTGGTGGAAACTTTGTATCTCCATTTCCCGTTCCAGTTCAAGAATGGTTTCTGGAAAGTCAGCTTGTGAATCAGAACCTCTGCAATTATGTTCATTCAGTGAGACATACGCGAGGGCAAACGATCCTTGGGTTACCTCTTGTAGGAACCCACGCTTTCTGAATTGTAACAGGGAAACACATCTTGATGCAGAACGCCTCCCTTCCAGTGTTTGCCACTAGAGGCTGGCTGAGCATCTCCGCAGCGATATCAAGCTTTCTAGTCAAGCTGTAACACCCTGCGCTATTTTGGATCATCTCTTTTTCCTCTATGAATCCAATCTGATGAAAGGCCTAGACGCACGATCACTATTCAAGTATTTGGTGAATTGTAATAAGCTATTTTCTATGTTGATTGTTTAAACTTGACGTACAAATGAATGTCAGTCTGAAATCTTCCTTATCAGTCAGTTCTACGTTGTCGTTTCAAACAAAAATAATTAAAATAGGAAGATCAGAGTTCAACGTCCCGTCGATATCGAGGGCATTATAGACAGAGGACAGACTAGGATTGTTTCAAGAATGGGGAAGGAAATTGACTGTGCTTTTTAAAAGGAACCATCCTGGCATTTTCGTGGGGTGATTTAGGGGAATCCCGGAAATCCTAAACCTGAATGGCTGGGCGCCCATTTGAACCGTTGTCCTCCCGAATGTGAGGGCGTTCCAGTTTAAATCGCAGCGTACACACACTCGTAGTTATTTAACGGATTTGATAGCTTACAGCGATTGTGTACTCGTACATTAATGGGTGTTTCTGCCTATTTACACACAGTACGTTACATTTGTTTATGTTGAGAAATTTTCAAGCTTTGGCACTTTTATGTATACAAGAGCATCAGTCACGAAAATCTTTCCCACAATTTATTACCCCTGGTGATCTCTGGGCCATTTTCTGTACCGCATCTTCCCATTTGCTATCCTGAAAAACTGAGTCAGCACCCCTCCATAATGAGTGAGGTGTTGAGCTCAGAGAGCGGAAGAGGTGTTAGTATTGTGCCATGCATAGCTGGGGAGGTAAGTATTTCTAGAAAAAAAAAGGTAAAAACGTAAAGTGAAGGTGTTATGTTGAATGTTGTATGTTTTATAATAATAATTATTTATTTGTATAACATTGTTTTATTAAACCCCTATTCTGTTTTATCTAAGTTCTCCTAAAATGTATAAGATATATTGCATAACAGGTACTTTTATCTGCATTTTTAAGCAAGTGTATTTCTGCAATTTCTTTAATCTCTATTGTTTATTTATTGTACAGTTTTATTCCTTGGTAGAAAATGCTGTTTGGACTTATGTTTATTTTTTCTTGGTAGATGTAAGTTGAGTCTATCTCTTATTGCATGGTCATGGACAGATCTGTTTGTGCAGTAATTACCAAAGTAATTTTTGATGTGTACAACCGACTGGTAAATGTATTCACATGGAGCAGTTAAAATCCCCAGTGTTTTGAACAGATCTTTACAATGAGTTCGACTAGTATCTTTGGTTAATATTCCTCTGGCTGTTTTCTGAAATTTGAAAATTGTGTTCATATTTGGTGCCATTCCTAAGAACTGAGTGTACATATGAATAATATGTAACTAAAATAAACTGTATGTTACACACTGATGATAGGATTCTAAGGGCATAACATGCTGATGACATTCTGTTTGCAAGTACTTTTGTGTGGTCACACCACTTCAACTGAGAATTAATATTCATTCCTAGAAATATTTGATTTGTTACAGTCTATGGAGCTGCCATCTACATTTAATTTAACATTGTCATTTTTCCTCTTCAAACTAAAATTAATGGCATTATTTTTCTTTATGTTCAGTGTCACTTTATTGCTTATTGCCCAATCATAAACTTCCTTGTAAGTTTCATTTGCTTTCTTGGCAAGCAGTTCTCTTGTTTTCTCAGTGATTATAATATTGCTGTCATCAGCGAAGAGAATGTTTTCACCATGATTAACATTACTGGGAAAGTCATTGCTGTATATCAGGAACAGTATTGGTTCCAATATTCTACCTTGTGGAACCCCTATATTAATGTATTTTGATTCTGATGAGTGTTTTACTAAATGTTTAGATCTATTTGAAGTATGTGTTATCTCTACTCTGTGTACCCTATCTGTTAGGTATGATCGAAACCAGTCATTAGCTACCCATCTTATTCCTAATACTTCTAATTTATTTAATAGAATCTTGTAGTCGACTGTATCAAACGCCTTAGAAAGATCCAAAAATACGCCTGAGGCACATTCATCTTCATCAAGATCATCAATTGCAACTTTTGTGAATTCTACTACTGCTGACTCCTTACTTTTGCCACTTCTGAAACCAAACTGTGTTTCGCTTAAAAGATTTATCCAGGTAATTCATTAATCTGTCTTCATAATTGATTCTATTATTTTTGAGAATGCTTGCAGCAGGAAAATTGGCTGGTAAATTTCTATGTCTTCTGCATTACCTTTCTCAAGCAAAGGTACAATGCTTGCATGTTTTAACTGCTTTGGAAATGTCCCTGATGTGAAGGATTCATTTAGTATATATTTCTTAAGAGGATTTGTATAGTTCCTATGCATTGTTTCAGTACACACATTGTTACTTCATCTAAGTGTACTGGCTTTTTATTTTTTAGGTTTTGAACAGTTTTATTGACTTCATTCTCTGTAGTTGGAAGTATCAACATGGTATTTAAAGCAACATTATTTACAGGTGTTATATTTGTTTTGGTGAACTTTTGCTATAACTTCTCTGCAATACTTGAAAAATGCTCATTTACAATGTTTGCTAAGCGTTGTGGATCATTTATTACCTTATGCCCCTCCCTTATCCGTATGTTATTCTGCATTCATTTGCCTCTCCCGGTTTCCTTTTTTTTGTAACTTCCCAGACTGCTCTGCTTTTATTCTCTGCGTTATATATTATTTTTGTCATTAAATTACATTTTGCAGCAATCACTTTCGTCCTATAGATTTTTTGCATATGTGATAGAAATTTAAGAATTTTGTATCATTGTGAATCTTTTGAAGCTGGCCACGGTGGTCTAGCGGTTCTAGGCGCTTAGTCCGGAAACGCGCGACCGCTACGGTCACAGGTTCGAATCCTGCCTCGGGCATGTATGTGTGTGATGTCCTTAGGTTAGTTAGGTTTAAGTAGTTCTAAGTTCTAGGGGACTGATGACCACAGCAGTTGAGTCCCATAGTGCTCAGAGCCATTTGAACCATTTTTTAATCTTTTTCATGGAACTGACGTATTTAAGTGTTTGGGAGGATTTCTTAATACCTTTTCATATCCATCTGCTTTTGTGAGATGTTGATACAGATACACATACTTTTGGAAATGCCTTTTCAAAGTTCAATTTAAACAATGTGGAGAATTAGAGAATTTCATCTTCACATAGGTTTCCTTCTACACTTCATCCCAGCCTTGTTTTTCTAGTTCTTTTGGAAAAATCTTTTATTATGATTTCTGATAGATGTTATCTGTAGGCTTGTAATTTAGGGAATGATTCGATGCCTGATTTTACTTTTGTTATTTGATAAAGATGGTCTGATTCACCGAGATCTTTTACAGTTACCTCAGATTTTTCCCTGTCCATATTGCTGGCCACATGGCCAATTACTGATGCAGTCGTTTTAGTAACCATTGTTGCACTATTAACCAATAGCGACATGCCAGAACTCTGAAGGACTTTTTTGAAGGTGCTACTGGATTCATTTATGATATTAGTGTTGATGTTAATTTCCACACACAGAATTATGTTGACTGTTGTACTTGGGACTTTATCTAGAAATTCAGTTAATTTAATGAAAAAAGTGTCCATACTACCACTGGGAGATCTATACATACACAAGATGATCAATTTCTTGATGAGATCAAGCCCTGTTAATTTAGTAGCTGATATTTCAAAGTGTTTACCAAAACATATTGTACTGAAGTCATCTCTTGATTGAACTGTGTTCCTTTTCTGATATAAATGCATGATCCTCCACCCTTTGATGTAGTTCTTCAGTAAGAGTTTGCCGTTTCATACAATGATAATACTACATGTTGGATTTCTGTGTCTCTACACCAGTGCACAGTAATACAAACTACTGTGCAGTTCACAGATTGGAGCTCAACTTATAATAGTTGTACTAAATTTTTTATTGGTTGCATGTTTTGATGGAGGATTATTAAGTCTGTGAAATGCTCCATGTTACTCTTTCCAATGGTTTGTTTTTCTTTGACATCCGATATATGTGATATTTAAAGTGTTAAAATATGTTCTGTGAGTGACTGTTTCAGTATTTTTAAGATGATGGAGATACTCTTTAGGCATGGGAAACTTGTCTGGGTTTATCCTAAAAAAGTCCTACTTTTCCTACCTATGACAACAGCTCTTTGACCATGTGTGGCCCGAAATCAACCCCCGATACTTTCATGAATCAGCTGTACTAATCTTCCCTTCCCAGTCCTGTTTGGGTGTAGGCCATGCCCAGTGAAACCCCATCTGTTGGTAGTCCCGACAGGCACCAGAGAAAATAAGCAAAGTTGGCTATCTTCAGAGCCAGCCCTAACCCCATATTGATTCATGTCAGGGCTCCATCAAGGTATGGTAGATCATGACGCCAGAACGGTCAACAAAGTGTACCTTGGTGCCATGAGTCAGGGAAGCGATTTTGTCCAGGTCATCACCTATGACATACGCCTCATCCCTGTCCAAACTCTTTCCCGCCACACCCACTATCACTACATGGTCCTCTTTTGTAAACTCGTTACATAAAGACTCTAGGTCTTCTATCACATGACTTAGCCCAGCATTTGGCTTGCAGATACTGGTGGCTTGGTACGCTGCCCCTAGCTGCATCACTTTCGTCTTCCTAAGACTTTGTACATTTCTAGGCTTCTTGGCCTCAGTTAAAGTGCGCTGTACACTTCCTGCTCCTCGTTCTACGAGAGGGTCTTCTCCACTTAACTCTGGCAGTGGTAGATATCTGTTTTTGGTGTGATTATAAAACTTTCAGATCGCGTTCTTTCTTCCTAGCCTCCTAGCAGCTTCCAGTTCCCAACCACCCTTCTCCCCCGTATCTCCCTTGATCCTTATGAGTTCCTTCCTTGCTTCCACCAACTGTGCCTGAAGGGTACAGATTTCCTTTCCTGTTCCCCAATCAAAATATCCCCACTACGAACTCTGCAGTTCCAGGAGAGAGCCTATTCTGTTATCTCAACATTCTCCCCACTGCATCCCCCCATTGAAAATATTTCCTGCAAGATGGGCAACAAATCCCTGTAGTCACTACCATGTAACAGCCCCCACATTTCTCGCTCCTGGTCAGACACGAAAGAATAATTAAGTTCAATGAATGTTTTAAATTTGTCAAGGACGCAAGATTGGCAATGTGTAAACATCAAAGACAGAAACGTCAGGTTTTTAAACGTTTGTAAGTCAGAAAATTTAGCCATAGATCGCATCTATCTAACTAGTAAACAATACGAAATGTGTTAGTTAAATACGATCTAGAAACGTTTAATTACACTTTCGTTGCCACAATAGACACCAATGAAACTAGTAGCTGTCTTTTTAAGCGAATTTAGCAGTATCAAGAAAACTTGAATAGAATTTTTTGTGTTTATGTTACACAAAATTTCGGATTATGCAGCGATTCTCGGGACTTCAGTTAAATAACAAGTTTTTTTTCAAGTGAAAGCCCTGCTGCGGATCTAATATTCATTGTGTGACAAGAACGGACACTACAGCAAGTATACAAAACAAATAAAATTTAAATTTGACACTAGTTCCTCTTAAATAAGTTCTTTTAGCGGACGAAGAAAATACCTGTGATCTCACTCGGCGGCCATCTGTTTAAAAATGTATCATTATCCTACTTCATCTGATTTTCCATTGGCGTCAGCTTTAGGTGTGGGCACCTGTGGTATGTTTCGGGTATGATCTTGATGCGGGTCTCCTTTAAGAGAAGTAGGATTACGTTTTATTTAGCTTCCCACTCCGTAACTAAATGGAGGAGCGAATTCCTTCTAAATCTTCAAAATTCCGTTCAAAAATTCGTTTCTGATGGCGAGCCCAAAATGAACAAAAATATTACACTACGATGTTTCAGTGGACAAATCTGAAGGAAATACATGATTGACTACAGCACTGCAGGAACTATAAAGAAATCTGTTTCTCTAATGGAGGTAACTCTTGGCGGACGTTACTGTTCAACGTTTGTTTTTGTTGTAGCCACGAGCTCATGGCAACCGGCTCTCATGCCTTTGAGTAGGACAAAGAGGGCATATGTCAAGCACCACTCCAAACAAAATGAAAGCCGCCTCTGAGAACTAGTACACCACTCGAAGCTCAGACTATCAATAACCACGTTACAATATCAAGGCTGCCCACTAATTCTCAAAGTACTCGATGTCAACATGGAAAAACTGCGACTTTAGATACACTGATAAATATGATGAGATACCCGGACCTGATTAGGTTAGATTTACATGTAAGGTCAGCGATGAAGTTCATTCATTTCAGATATTTTTATTATTATTTCGAATGACTTTGTACTAGTCTCTTTACTTTCTTCTGATTTCGCTGTGTTTGATTTACGCAGCACGTCCATTAAGATGGATAGGTAGATATATTCATGAGGTGTGATACTTATCTCTACAAGACACTGAAACGGAATTTTAGATTCAATCTATTGAAATAGCAAAATAATTGCGTTTACTTGCAATTACCGTAGGACAACGTTATGTCATTCGCGTCTAAATATCATTGTTTTGTAAATATAGTGCGAGCTAAAAAATTTGGTATGTGCTTCTGTAGAAAAGGATAATTAACAACGGTACTGCACACCACATTTTCCTCCTCGATCGCTCCGGACAAACCAGAGGTACCCAAATGGAATTCTGCGGGTTGACAATACTTCAGTTTGTAATATTTGCCCTGTAAAGGAAGTAGCCGTAGTGTCGGCAAGTTCCTTCATCATAAGAAGACGTGAGTTTCTTTCCCCGCAGCTGGGTCGCAGACTCCTGTATGAAGTCTCATGGATCGAGGACGTGTAACGTTCTTGGCGAGAGGTGATAATGACACTCTCATCTGTGGTGATCAATGATGATTCCCCAAACAAAGTTTGCTTTGTTCGACTGTGAAATTCAGGACACTATAGGCAAGGAAGCCCAAGATAATGCCGTGTCAGACGGCTTACAGAAAAGCCATTCGATGCAGTTCCGCAGAGTCAGTCTATGAACAAAAACAAGCCTACCAAGTATCAGACCGAAGCTGTTAACGGTTTTCGAACTTCCTAGTAGATAAAACGCAGCACTTTGCTCCTGAGCATCATCCACAACAGCTCGGTAGATGAAAGATCGGTCGCGAGAGACTGGAAAGTTTCGCAAATCACATAAATATTCGAGGTAGATAGTAGGAGTAATACACTAAATTGCAGGTCTATATCATTAATGTGGATGTGCAGCAAGATTTTGGAGCACGTGTGCAAAAATTACGAATAACTTCTAAGAGAACTGTATTTTGACACACAGTCAATATACACAAAGAATTCAGTGCTATTAACATGGGATTTCAAATTGATTCCGGATTTCTAGTTTCCCAGAAGTATTTAGACACTGTACAACACAAGGAACTTGTAGCGAAATTGCGTGCTTATGCAATATCGTCTCAGGCATGTGACTGGAGTCTTGATTTCCTGTCAGAGAGGTCGAAGTGGGTACCAACTGTCTGAAAGTCATGGATAGAAGCTGAAGTGATTTCTGGTGTTCACCAAGGTAGTGTTGTACGCCCTCTGCTGATCCTTATCTGTATAAATCATTTAGAAGACAATCTGAGCAGCCGTCTTAGGATTTTTGCTGATGATGTCGTTTATTGTCTATTAATGTCGCCACAGGATAAAAAATATTGCAAAACGACGTAGGAAAGATATCTGTATGGTGCGACAATTGGTAATTGACCCCAAAGAACGAAGAGTTTGAGGTCATCCACTTGAGTGCTTATAGGAATCCGTTAAATTTCGGTTACACAACAAATCGGTAAAATCTAAAGGCCTTAAATTCAACTAAATACCTAGGCATGACAATTACAAGCAACTTAAATTGGGAAGAACACATTGAAAATGTTGAAGGAAAGGCAAACCAAAGACTGCGTTTTATTGCCAGGACACTAAGAAAATGTAACAGTCTACTAAAGAGACTGCCTACACTATCCTTGTCAGTCCTCTTTTAGAGTACTGCAACGCGGTCTGGGATCCTTGCCAGATAGGATTTACTTAGTAAATCGAGAAACTTCAAAGGAGAGCAGCACGTTTTGTATTGTCGAGAAATAGGGAAGAGAGTGTCACTGACCTGATGCAGGATTTGGTGTGGAGAACATTAAATTAAAGGTTTTTCGTTGGGGCGGAATCTTTTCTCAAAATTTCAACCAACTTTCTCCTTCGACTGCGAAAATATTTTGTTGACAACGATATACATAGGGAGAAACAGTCGTTGTAATAAAATAAGGAAATAGAGCTCGTTCGGAAAGACATAGGTGTTCGTTTCTTCTGCACGCTTTTCGAGATCAGAATAAAGAATTGTTGTGAAGGTGGTTCGTTGAACCCTTTGCCAGGCGCTTAAGTGCAATTTTCGGAGTTTCCATGTAGATGTAGATGTAGAACTGAGTTAGATAGGTGTAAAAGCATATTTGGGTGCGATATAGGGCCGTCACTGTGCACAACATCTATAACCACATCGTCTAGTTGAAGATACTGGCAGCTCATGAGGGTGTTAGTAGACTTCGCTGATGTCGGTATGAAGGTCGCATTGTGAGGAGACCTGCGAAGTGCTGAAAAACCTGCGGAGGATCGTCGACAGGTGCTGGTGTGACGCTACAACGCAGTCCTTGCTAGGAATTTTTCGCTTACTCAACACATGAAGCTGCTTGTATACGATGTATTGTGTAGTGTAAATATGTATTGTAAATACTACGTTTAAACTACGTAATATTTAACACTGGCAAGTCAGGGCATATTTAGTTAACGTTGAAGTCATTGTTTTGTAGTGCCCGTGGGCGCGGGAGCGTGCCAGCGGGCAGTAGTTGCAGTGACGCCGCCCTCGGAGTGAGACGTACAGTCGGGTGCTGCTAGTCCTAGCTGTGTTACATCTAACGGCTAGTGTTGTGGATCTTCGGCATATCTGGAAGAATAGCCGGGCAAGTTAATATGGATTAATGGGCATACTGCTGAAGAAACGTGGACCTAAATGTGAAGCGCACTGTGGGTCTAAGTCGCAACAGTAAAAGCCCGATGCCACATTGTGTGGCTGCCGTGGACTTCCGTCGATCCACCGACAACGAGGGAAGTAAGATCTACGTAATTTCCGTAGAGGATAAAATTGTATAAGGCTTGCCAGTGACTGCATTTTTCTCTGAAGTTGAACAATTAATAACAAGCACTTTATAATCGAAGTGTTGCAGTAACATTCCACCGGACAAAAACACCAAGTAGGTTCCTTCCAATCCTTACCTGATTGAACCGAGTGTGTCACGCCATTATCAAGAGAAAATATGTTAATTATCAAATTATTTGCATAGACGGTGAAGAGTAAATTTCAGACTGGTTATCGTAGTTAATTGTTGCACTTAATAAGCTTACGCCAATCGTAGTAACTTAATAATAGATTGAAGTAATCAATTTGATTATTAAGATTTATTTCAGTGCATATACAGCTAAAGTTTATTCAAGGGTATTTCATGAAACTATAAAGCTTATTCCACCTGACAACCCCCCCACCCCACCCTATTAATGAATTATTATCATTCAAAACAGTTAATCAATTATTGGCAATATATTTCATTATCAGTGAATTAAACTGTGCAAAGTAACTTATTTTAAAGGCAGAATGACAGTCCATTATTCAAAATCTCGATGGATAATTATCTGTGTTGTCAGCATTGCACTTAGCTAACAAATTATGAACAAAATAAGTGTAGTTAGAATGTTATGACATTGTTTTATATGACTACTGAGCCTGACACAGCACTTACGTAACAGTTCCCGTTCCACCTGCTGCGCTAAAAACAGGAAAACTCCATTTTTGACACATTTATTCACGTACTTAACAGTACTGTCACTCATCAGTTGAGCTGGCAACCGATTTTTTAATTGCTTTTACAACTTAACCATTTCTTTCGGCAAAATTTCCACTGGCAAAGTTTATTTCCATTATTTCATTTACCGATCGTTATTGAATGAAATTACTCATTCAATAACGAACAAGTTATAACGTCTCCTGTTTCCCGCGGAATAATCATTATTTACGTCGGATTCGGATGCCTTATCCCGACGCGGGTCAAATTTCATAATTCACTGTCATTGTTAACTTGTAATTTCACAAATCCCGGAAAGGAGGGGGGTGTTATACAGGGACGGCAGTTGATCCTGAATGTACAGAAGGTAAAATACTACACGTAAACAGGAGAAAGGGCCCGTTACTGCTTAATTACACTAATGTCCTTTTGGTGATAAACCAGCAGAAACCAACGCCAGTCATACCGCTTGTCAGAGTAACCATCCGGAGCGATCGAAAGTGGAATAACCATTTAAAACAAATGGCAGGAAATGGAGACGCAACTCTGCGAATCATTGGAAGAGGCTTGAGGAAAAGTAATTCACATACGAAATAAGTGGCTTCGAATGCAATTCTAAGACTGGTTTTCGAGTGTTACTCATCAGTGTGCGACGGTTACGATGTTATAACATCCGTAGAACCGATTGAGTATATCCAGCGAGGACTGACCGGCTTCTTCACGAGATCGTTGGCAAGAAGCGCTTCAGTTTCCAGTGACTAAATTTACAACAGAGTCGTTGTGCATCACAAAAAAGATTAATGCTGGAATTTGGAGGTTGTGTTAAAACAGGTACTATTTTTTAACTGCTGGTTAATCATGTCAAAGCCTTCACTAAAACTAGTCTCAAATAGAACTCGACATATTGCCTTCTAATTCGCTGCTGTTTTGTGAAAATAAATCACAACAATAAAATGCTTTTACTGAACTAAAACACGGTTATATCTTATAGCTACACTTACGACAATAAACCTGAGTTAACTCGCAGTCATTCAATCACCTAAACATATACAGGTGGACACCATATTAAGTCTCAGCTTTGACCGAGTTACTATGTATTAATCTCATTAATATAAATTTTACTACGTGGAGTTATAAATTTCTGACTTCTTGTGAAAACTGCTGAAATGGGTTAAACAGAATATTTGTAAATAATTGTGACTGAAGTGAAACCGTTCTGTTCTGTAAAATATCTGCAACAAATGTATTATCTCTATGAACGAATCATATTTGACAAGTGTAATTTTGATTACTGTATAACTTCAATATCCCAGTTGAGCTATTGTCCAACGTTACGTTACTATAGAAATCGAATCAAGCAATTAGTGATTTTACACTTTCCTTTCGAGAAAATTAGTTTTCTTAATTGAGTTAAAAGCCATATGTTAGCTTCCTTAACTCTGTCAAGTGTAGTTACTAAGACGAAAGTGGTTCCTTGAAATCCAAAGGGTTAATGAAGTAACGCAATGGAATTAAATCTAATACAATTTGAATGAAAAGATGGCCCTAGCACTGAATTTCAAGTACGGATGTTTCCTCAGTTATTATACTGATTAATATCATAGAGATCTACTGATTATGGAAGTAATTGGATGATCCATGTAATTCCAAATTTTATTATAGGTTATTTTGCATGTACAGATTACCAGAAACCATTACAACACTTCGTTACACACACTTCAACAGCCTTCAACTGATACGTGAATTCGATTACGAAAGGAAGTACAATAACACTCTGGGAAGGCTATACTTAAAGATATGTACTACAATGGTAAACCACTTCCTAACAGATTCATTGCACGAAATGGAATCGTGTGCATACAGTGATTGCATGATGAAGAGAAAGAAAGAGAAATGCACGTGTACTACGCCTGTGAATTTAGTTACAGTGAGTCTGGCTGAATTTACTTGAGTCTAGCAAAGCCAAAACTTTATTGCTCCTTAGTCTGCTGAAGCTACTGTGCGATATAACCGTAATTGTGAGCAGATGTTGTGACTGCAAACGTGTAAGTGGAGGCTACAAGGATTCCGACTGCTACCACTCTAACTGTAGAACTTTTCTTCACCTCGCTCCGTCTCTAAGACCATGACTGTCTGCGCTTTCTGCATGTTAAGTCTGAGGTGGAGTTTGTGGAAGTGTGGCTAAAAGGTGGAGCAGTCTCTAGATGTCTGCACACTACTGCTAAGGAGAGAAGCCACATCATGTGTAGTATGAGGCGAAGATATACCTGAACTGAAGTGAAATGAACACTGCGTTCCCAAAGTCTGCAAAGGACAAGAATTTTCATAGCTTCCGCCAACAGTACCTATAGTTTTACTACCACTACGGGTTGTAAAATTCGTAGCTTCCAGTCCGGTGACCCTAGTGCGCTTTCTGGGCCTAGGACCTTCGCCATGGACACATGTTATGAAACTGCTTGTTCGTTTGGATGGGAAAATACTGAAAAAGCGCTCTTTTCCACCACGCATTCTGAAGACACTTCTTTGTGACTGCGTGCCACGTAATTTCCCCCGTCTTGTTCTTGCGGCACACTGCGGACGCCTCTGGACCTGGTGCTAAAAAGACTCACAGGACGTCCATCAGAATTTTTCATCTGTTTACAGACTAGGGGAAAAGGCAGTGATCTATTGAAACAGGGGCACTCATTCCCGTCATCAGCGAACTCAGCCGCACATGCAACAGAACATAAAAAACAGGCCATGTTTTAGTAGGAGAGCCACATAGTAGAAGTATGTCGCTCCTATGCTGAAAAGATTCGCTACCGTGTCGACGCAATGGGGGGCGAGTCTGCCATCATTGCTGCTTAGCTGGCGAAAGCGGTGGCGGCACGTCTGAAAAGTGTTCGCCGTGCCTAACTGCAGGGTTTCCAAACTGCGTGTGCGAACCTTCGGCATAGAACTCCAGGGACGACCCATCACGGAATTAGCGCACACTGCGCTGGCCGTTCAGCAAAAACTGTGTTTCGCAAGCAAAATCCAATCTCCACGTAAGCCTACTTATTAACTAGATAGGAAAAGGTGATCTGGCATTACCATCATTATTATTACTCTCGCAGTAAACTGTCGAATTAAATCACAGAAACGTTCTATCGATCTGAACATGATTTGCTGATTATTTATTGGATTTACATATGGGAAACAGAAAAAGTGGGGAGAGGCAGGACATTGCAACATATTAACATATTCAGCTACGAGTAATAGGAGACTAGTCTTTTTTTCTATATCTCTTAAATACTCTACACCAATGGTAAGTGATCACTATTGGAACGCTTTACTTCTCGAAATGTTTCAGATGAATGTATACTTTCTGGTACAGAGTATTATGATAGAGGATGAACTGACAGTTATATCAGTAAAGTCCAACGAAGTTTCTCACCCAGCACTACCGATGCTCCGGTGTCTCTGGTCGGAAGCTCTGTTGACCATCTTGCTGTCTGCCAAGATGTCGATACGTCGTCTATTCAGACATTTGAAATTATAAGAAACAAGGTTTCTTTATAGTAACTGCTCCAAAATAAATTTTCTGATACAAAACGAAAACACTTCAGAAGAGATATGAATGTGGCAGTTCTCTGAGTTCAAACTCATAATTTTCTGATTTCAACAATGGATGTCGATTTATCTAAGTTTTCTATTTTAAGGGTAATGTGTGTTTGGCCCTCCCAACAATCAATCTCGACAATAGTTACATCATTTCCAACTGTTCTTCTCTAATAAAGAAAAGATCGCTTAAAAGCCACTCTTCATTTACGCAGTCTACACTTCCGCCGTAGCTTACTGCCTCTCCACTTGCGTTAGTCAAAAGACAAGCCGTTTCTCCTGTGTACACAGCCACTGATATTAATCGTTACAGGGTGATACAAAAAGGTACGGCCAATTGTTCAGGAAACAATCCTCACACACAAAGAAAGAAAAGATGTTATGTGGACATAAGTCCGGAAACGCTTACTTTCCATGTTAGAGCTCACTTTATTACTTCTCTTCAAATCACATTTATCAAGGAATGGAAACACACATCAGCAGATCGTACCACCGTGACTTCAAACACTTTGTTACAGGAAATGTTCAAAATGTCCTCATTTAGCGAGGGTACATGCATCCACCCTCCGTCGCATGGAATCCCTGATGCGCTGATGCAGCCCTGGAGAATGGCGTATTGTATCACAGAAGTCCACAATACGAGCACGAGGAGTCTCTACATTTGGTATCGGGGTTGCGTAGACAAGAGCTTTCAAATGAACCCATAACTGAAATTAAAGAGGGCTGAGGTCAGGAGAGCGTGGAGGCCATGGAATTGGTCCGCCTCTACCAATCCATCGGTCACCGAATCTGTTGTTGAGAAGCGTACGAACACTTCGACTGAAATGTGCAGGAGCTCCATCGTGCATGAACCACATGTTATGTCGTACTTGTACAGGCACATGTTCTAACAGCACAGGTAGAGTATCCCGTATGAAATCATGATAACGTGCTCCATTGAGCGAAGGTGGAAGAACATGGGGCCCAATCAAGACATCACCAACAATGCCTGCCCAAATGTTCACAGAATATCTGTGCTGATGACGTGATTGCAGAATTGCGTGCGGATTCTCGTCAGCGCACACATGTTGATTGTGAAAATTTTCAATTTTATCACGTTGGAATGAAGCCTCATCCGTAAAGAGAACATTGCACATTGTTGGATGAACCATTCGCAGAAGTGTACCCGTGGAGTATCAGCCGCTGATAGTGCCTGCAGTCGCGAGATATAGGCTGGAATGTTCCGTGCTCCCTAAGACGCTGATAAATTGCTTCGAACGTCTTCCTGTCGGGACACCTTCGTTCTGGAAATCTGTCTCGATACAAACGTACCGTACCACGGCTATTGCCCCGTGCTAATCCGTACGTCAAATGAGCATCTGCCAAATCCGCATTTGTAGACATTGCACTGACTGCAAAACCACGTTCATGATGAACACTAACCTGTTGATGCTAAGTACTGATGTGCTTGATGCTAGTGCTGTAGAGCAATGAGTAGCATGTTAACACAAGCACCGAAGTCAACATTACCTTCCTTCAATTGAGCCAACTGGCGGTGAATCGAGGAAGTACAGTACATACTGACGAATCTTTATGAGCTCTGACATGAAAATTAAGCGTTTCCGGACACATGTCCACATAACATCTTTTCTTTATTTGTGTGTGAGGAATGTTTCTTGAAGATTTGGCCGTACCTTTTTGTAACACCCTGTATACCCGTATCTAGTTGTCGAAAGCCTCTCAGTTCTCGTTCTCGATACCCATTAGCTGCTCACAACCTGTAACGTGCATGAGGCCACCGTCATTTAGGGCATAGAGCACAAGTTGGGTTTAGCATGAGATTTTTAAACGTCATTAACAAATTCTTTTCATTGGTACTTTTTTGTGATAAGTACAATTTATGTAACGGATTTTTTTCCTTTTAATATACAAATCTCACAAATTCGATAAAAAAATTTGGAACACTGAAAGATAAAGAGATAATGGCTCAAGATTTGAATATATTAAATTTTTAGGAGGAGTCAGGAATTAATTCCAACTGAAAAATATATTTTCATCATACACTGCAGCCTTTAGAGGAGTTTATTCGATACACAACAATATGTTATTCGATTACCTAATCATATGAAACCATTTTAAAAGAGATGAATTTGATTTAATATTTTGGAATTGCACATAGAATTTCTGCGCTGCTCTGAGGCGCTTTACCGAACGGTGTGGACGAAGTACTACAACACTGTCAAAGTCATAATCCACGCTCCACGAATAATCCTGCTGTGTACAGCTGCGTATGCAATCTTAAGGAGAGGTGAGCTTAGAATCGTGAGGCAACTATCATCGTAGGAAGGCTTCACAGGAGCAGAAATCATTAGTGAACAAGTTAACACAGCAAACAGGAGATTTACGTAATACGTATTTCTCGAAGCGTAGAAAGACTAATTACAAATAATGAGGAAGGATTAAAGTCCAACTTAAACAATAGCAACAAGGAAGAATGCGTCTGAACCAAGCACGGAAGATGGTGCCGTAGTTAAGAGAATGCAAGCGCAGTTAGAGTGTCTGGCAGCCACTGGCCGTGCTACATCACGATGGGAAATGGCGCTCCTGTGCGGAGCCGCTGGACGTATGGCTCAGCGGGCGCTCGTCATTGGGTCCGCCAGATCCCGCACGACCACCCTCGGCGTCTGACGGAACTTCCAATTCCGTTACCAACTCCGCGACACTCAGGGGTGGTATCGATATGTGACACCACACATTCTATTATCTTGTCCTTTTCACGATGTCCAAAGCTATACTTGTAGAGTAAAAACGGAAATAGTGTTATCAAGCAATGAAGAAATTTTGTACACAGCAGAAAGCGCAGAGCTTTGAGATTCTTTAATATCTAACTTGGGGTCCTACGAACTTGAGGGAGACAGAACATAATTAGTAAGAATTAATTCACGTCCACGCCACAGATGGTAGTCCTCACCTCAGTTTTCCACGTTTGAGTGACAGCCACACTTACTAGTTATTGCTTCTAATTTATTGCCTGCAAGTGGCTACAACTGCAATGGTGCAATTCTCTGTGCTGTCATATTTGTCCATTTATGAAGGTTGATGACACGTGATATAGCTTGAGAACGCAGATATTTTTCAGTATATCACATGATCCACTGTGCGACACTTACATTTATCTGTGAACATGAAGTATATTTATCTCATGTTGTTTTGGAAAGATAATCTCTGGAAGATTGGGGATAACATGATTGGTCTCTTTTGTAACTGTTGTTAATGCAACTGTTATTATAATTTTTGGTAGCCTTTCTGCAAAGTTCTCATTTCATTAACATTGAGATCTATATAATTTATTTATAATATCTTCCCCTCACCCGATTTCTGTGACAGGCACGTGGTCTAACTATTTATATTCCTAACAACTTTCAGATGTGATTTATGACATCAATAGCGTGCTATCCACCCTGTACTACGATGTTAATGCCTCTTTCTCTCGAAGAGAATTTCATATTTCTGTGTGTTTAAGGCAGCCAAGTTTCTTTCTATGAATAAGGAGGTCAGATCAGCTAAATCAGTAGATGGGGAAGGTTTCAGTGTGTGTACTGAATAGCTTCGTGAGAAGGGGTGGCCAGTAGATAAGAATATTAGATCATCTATTGAGGGAAAGGAGTCTGTACGACAAATCGTTGGGAGAAGAACAAAAATTATCTGGGAATATAAGTTCTAGTCAGACCTTCCTGTTGGCTGCTAAGCTGATCTACAGAAGGGTAAGAAAGGAAACCGGCAGTCTCCATTTTGGAAGAAACCATTAAAGCTGTCACTTTGACCAATGTAGACAAATAATAGGACACGTAAATCTGGATTACCTGGTGGAGAACTAGACTCATATCCTACGAGTTGTGTGCCCAATGCCTCCTAACTGCCTTGGCCACTTCACTCTGAGAGAGCACACTACTGTTAGTGATTAAACTCATCGTTTGTACCCATGGCACAGTAGTTTACTGGTCTGCAGTAGTGTTAATTATTTGATTGTTTTGTTTATTTTTATAACCACCACAAGCAAACATTGAAAATTACTTCATTATTTCAATGTGTCATAATTACTTACTTCCACATGATTCTTTTAAAGAACATTTAAATTCCATAGCGCTGAAGCAACCTGTGTATTGTCCGCATAATATGTTTGCGGAACTCAATGCTTCTGTGAACAAACGTGATTTCTCGACACATCCCGCTTAGATAAAGGCAAAAAATAACTTCTTGGCAGAAACATTGTCCTAGGACATGGAGTTCACTAACTCCAGCACTAAGAATCCCTACTCATGAACTGTTGCACCAAGAGTGTGTGTACTGAGCTGATCTTCAATGCTGAGTTGGCATATTTTTTATACTGAGAGCAACGTTTCTCTGCAGATGAGTGCCATTGTTTTGATAACAGGAGAGCACTATTTTGGTTTTGTTCTACAGCATTACTTTTATTGTGTTAACTGGTTTTTGGCTTACAAGGCCATCTTCAGACATTTGCTGAGTATTTTTATCAAAGAAGGTGCAATGTTTGTAAACAACATCGGAAGAGAAGTCATACATCTATATTGAAGCAGAGCAAACAGTAACTAACATCTTTAACACTGTGGTGGTAAAGCTTTTAAAATGCAGTACCATCACACTCTTGAAGATTGCGTTTACTGAATGTTCCCTCACTTTCCTCCATTTTCCTGCACTTATTCATTTCTGTTCATCGTATTGATATTCATTAAGTTCCATATATATTCTGTAGTTACATTGATAATTCTTTCTTCTTTTAATTGGGTTGTGTATCACTCTCCAAGTTTTGTAACTCCTGAAGTAGCCTTGTCAAGTACTAATGTTATTTTACTTTATTAGTTTTCTTTATTAATAGAAACTGTTATGTAGACATGCTGTTCCGATTCTGCGTTAAAGTTCTTTTTCCTGTGTACTCCATTTTTTTTAATTTACTGTTTAGCTTTTTACTTTTTGAACACCATTACCAGCACAATGTCAAAGATGTTAGCAACTAGAAGCTTCAATCTAGACATATAGTTATCGTCCAGTGTTGTTTACAAACATTGTAACTTCTTTGGTAACAATACTCAGTAAATGTCTGAAGATGTCTTCGTAAGCCGAAAACAGGTTAACACAATAAAAGTAATACTGTAGAACAAAGTCAAACTACTGATTTTCATTTATTACAATGTTATTCTACAAGAACCGACGTAAAATTCAGTTTAGTTTCCATAGTTTTGCTTAATCATAATAACTTTATGTAATGCGAGGTGATATGTGACAGGAGACCCCTAGCATTGAGTGATGACAGTTCTATTACTCGTTTAGAACCATCTAGGGCACACGTACAGATTAAGGTATGCTGCAGATGTGAGTAACATGGTAGCCTCAAAAGGGATAGGAAATGCGTAAGGATTGTGATATCATACAGTGTGTTACAAAAAGATACAGCCAAACTTTCAGGAAACAGTCCTCACACACAAAGAAAAGATGTTATGTGCACATGTGTCCGGAAACGCTTAATTTCCATGTTAGAACTCATTTTAGTTTCGTCAATGTGTACTGTACTTCCTCGATTCACCGCCAGTTGGCCCAATTGAAGGAAGGTAATGTTGACTTCGGTGCTTGTGTTGACAGGGGACTCTACAGTACTAGCATCAAGCACAGCAGTACGTAGCATCAACAGGTTAGTGTTCATCACGAACGTGGTTATGCAGTCAGTGCAATGTTTACAAATGGGGAGTTAGCAGATGCCCATTTGATGTATGGCAATAGCCGTAGCGCGGAACGTTTGTATCGAGAAAGATTTCCAGAACGAAGGTGTCCAGACAGGAAGACGTTCGAAGCAATTTATCGGCATCTTAGGGAGCACGGAACATTCCAGCCTATGACTCGCGACTGGGGAAGACCTAGAACGACGAGGACACCTGCAATGGACGAGGCAATTCTTCGTGCAGTTGACGATAACCCTAATGCCAGCGTCAGTGAAGTTGCTGCTGTACAAGTAACGTTGACCATGTCACAGTATGGAGAGTGCTACTGGAGAACTAGTTGTTTCCGTACCGTGCAGGCACTATCAGCAGGCACTATCAGCAGCTGATTGGCCGTCACGGGTACACTTCTGCGAATGGTTCATCCAACAATGTGTCAATTCTCATTTCAGTGCAATGTTCTCTTTACGGATGAGGCTTCATTCCAATGTGATCAAATTGAAAATTTTCACAATCAACATGTGTGGGCTGACGAGAATCTGCACGCAATTGTGCAATCACGTCATCAACACAGATTTTCTGTGAACGTTTGGGCAGGCATTGTTAGTTATGTCTTGACTGGGCCCCATGTTCTTCCACCTTCGCTCAATGGAGCACGTTATCATGATTTTATTCGGGATACTCTACCTGTGGTTATAGAACATGTGCCTTTACAAGTACGACATAACATGTGGTTCATGCACGATGGAGCTCCTGCACATTTCAGTCGAAGTGTTCGTACGCTTCTCAACAACAGATTCGGTGACCGATGGATTGGTAGAGGCGGACCAATTCCATGGCCTCCACGCTCTCCTGACCTTAGCCCTGTTTACTTTCATTTATGGGTTCATTTGAAAGCTCTTGTCTACGCAACCCCGGTACCAAATGTAGAGACCCTTTGTGCTCGTTTTGTGGACGGCTGTGATACAATACACCATTCTCCAGGGCTGCATCAGCGCATCAGGGATTCCATGCGACGGAGGGTGGATGCATGTATCCTCGGTAAATGAGGACATTTTGAACATTTCCTGTAACAAAGTGTTTGAAGTCACGGTGGTACGATCTGCTGATGTGTGTTTCCATTCCATGATTAATGTGATTTGAAGAGAAGTAATAAAATGAGCTCTAACATGGAAAGTAAGCGTTTCCGGACTTATGTCCACATAACATCTTTTCTTTCTTTGTGTGTGAGGAATGTTTCCTGAAGGTTTGGTCGTACCTTTTTGTAGCACCCTATTTATCGATGTTACCCACAGGTGTCAAAATTAGCAACAGGATTGCTAGTTTCGGTCAAACACCAACAGCGGTCGTGCGGGATGCGGCAGACATAATGGAGTCGCACATCCAGCGGCTGTGGACTACAAGCGCCTCTGCTGCCCCGGTACAGGGTGGTCGGCGGTAGCTTCACAACCCAATTACATTTTGAGCCAGTTTTCTACCTGAAGCTACGGAGGCACTGCCTAGTCGCGGCTCCAACACCATCATTCGTGCTTTAGTTCAGAGACCTCATCGTCTATGTCTCGTTGCATTATTTGCAATGAATCTTAGTACACTTGGAGAAATGCAAGTTGTTATGTTAACTTGTTAGCTACTTATTTCTACTTTTGCCCAATTTTCCTACGACGACAGTTGCCACACCCATCTCTAGCTCACCCCTCCTTAGTATTGTGTACGAAAGTCTACAGAACATAGAATAAGAGAAATAAATATGTGTCCAGTATTTGCCACTATCTGAGTATAATGCCAAGATAATCGTCTCAGGATGGTGTACACTGCTGGGCGGCTTCCGTAGTAGTGGTGGAATCACAAGATCTCAATTTGCAATAATATTCAGAAAAGCACTCGTACTGAGGTTGATGGCGGGTACAACGTGGCATGTGCAGACACACATGCAGCAGCTGACAGCTCATCTGGTTTAGCTGTGCAGCGGCCACATTGACGTCAGGCGTTGGGCTGGTAGGAATGGCGTCCATAGACAGTCAGAATGGGCCTGTTGAATGCTTTGTTCTGTGTCAAATATTTAAATATAACACTGGCAACTACCAAAAGGCAACTTACGCGGAATTTTTCTACTCAATAGAGCACACTTGTTCACTGAAGCACTCAGATTGGAAAACAAACACACATAAAAAAGTTTTGCATCAAACTGGTTTCCAGAATTCTTGGAGATAGACGTTTACTGTGGATATTGTATCACAGACACAGTCCCTTTGATTGTTCAGAGGTGTCACTAAACCCACCCAAAGATGTAAACAACCATGCATGAGCAGCACATATTAGATGGAGGGGGTCTGACAGCAGATCAGTTCCAGTCTTTCCACCAGGAAGGAGGTAGACGGCTCGTGTTGTCTTTAGTTTAACCATACCTAGAGGGTCAGTACCGTCCGCATTGTTACTTTGTGTCAAGAAGGGTCCTCAACAAGGGAAGTGTCCAGGCGTGTTGGAGTGAAACAAAGCGTTCTTCAGACATGGAGGAAATACAGAGAAACAGGAACTGTCGACGGCAAGCTTCGCTCAGGCCGCCCAAGGGCTACTACTGCAATGCATGACCGCTACCTACGGATTATGGCCCGGAGGAACGCTGACAGCAATGCCACCATGCTGAAAAATGCTTTTCGTGCAACCACAGGACGTCGTGTTACGACTCAAACTGTGCGTAATAGGCTGCATGATGCGTAACTTCACTCCCGACGTCAATGACGAGGTCCATCTTTGCAACCACGGCACCATGCAACGTGGTACAGATGGTCCCAACAATATGCCGAATGGACCGCTCTGGATTGGCATCACGTTCTCTTCAGCGATGAGTGTCACATATGCTTTCAATCAGACAATCGTTTGGAGGCAACCCTGAACGCCTTAGACTCAGTGTCCAGCGAGTGTGGCAAGGTGGAGGTTCCCTGTTGTTTTGGGGTGGCATTACGTGGGGCCGAATTACCCCGCTGGTGGTCATGGGTGGCGCCGTAACGGCTGCACGATACATGAATGCCATCCTCCGACCAGTAGTGCAACCATATCGGCAGCATATTGCCTAGGCATTCGCCTTCATGGACGACAATTCGCACCCCCAACGTGCATGTCTTATGAATGACTTCCTTCAGGATAACGACATCGCTCGACTGGAGCGGCCAGCGTGTTCTCCAGACATGAACCCTATCGAACATGCCTGGGATAGATTGAAAAGGTCTGTTTATAGACGGCGTGACCCACCAACCACTGTTAGGGATCTACTCCCAATCGCCGTTGAGGAGTGGGACTAGACCAACAGTGTGTTGATGAACTTGTGGATTGTATGCCATAAAAAATACAGGTATTCATCAACGGAAGAGGACGTGCTACTGGATATTAGAGGAACTAGTGTGTACAGCAATTTGGACCACCACATCTAAAGGTCTCCCTGTATGGTGACACAACATTCAATGTGTGTTTTTCATGAGCAATAAAATGGCGGAAATTATGTTTATGTTGATATCTATTCCAATTTTCTGTACAGGTCCCGGAACTCTCGGAACCGAGGTGATGCAAAACTTTTTGATATGTGTATATGATCGCTATCTCACACCCCTGAAGAATTTCACATGTCTGTTCGTAACGTGTCTATAGTAGATGTGTGTGGTGAAGTAGTGCTAGAATTGACCTAATGGGACATAAAAGTATATCTAAAACATACATGTGTAGCTAAACTGAAATATATGTATTACGCTTTACCAATTGCCATCGATAGAATGTGTCACTGACGTCAGTACGTAACAGGAACGTACTAGGAATTTGTTGAGTGTTTGTACAATAACAGTGTAAATATTGTCAATAAAATTCTTCTGGGTTAGAGACCACATTGTCGTTTATAAAATTCCAACGTTTCGGCGTCTGTTGCAAGACGCCTTCCTCAGGGTGTGTTGCTAACTGCTGAATGAGCGCAAGTGTGGGTACGTATATACTATGGAGGAGTTTTGTGATTGGATGTGAGGATGAGGAGGATGAGGAGGATGGGTACTAGGAGTTCATTTTATTGGCGTTTGCATTGCGTCTTGTTATTGGCGGAAATAGGCGTTTTTCATTGGAGTTTCCTTTACTGCCTGCCATTGGTGGAAATCGGCGAATAGGAGACTTAGCGGCGGCTGCAGCGTAGCGTTGTTTACTAACTGCGTAGTATCGACTAGGCCGCGTCAGCGCTCTGTGAACCATCCTCCGCTGTGGCCTACCGCACGCCTGTTGCTTTGCGCGAGCTGTCCTTCCGCAAAGCTGTCACAGCAGGCAGCCAAGACGCTGGAAGTTTGTACCCGTCTTCTCTGTTCATATTATCGGGTCGCTTGGCTATTTCTATAGCCTCTCTAATCTTCCTCCTCAAACTAAACGGCTGATTCGCCAGTACTCGGGCCTCCCGAAATTCGATGTTCATCCTGCACTGCTCATGATGTTCTGACACCGCTGATTTGCTATATTGTTTGAGGCGGATATATCTCTCATGTTCAGTTATCCTCGTGCTTATTGGACGCCCAGTCTCACCTACATACACCAGTCCACATTCACACTCGATTTCATAAACTCCAGCGGCATGAACTTGTCAGTTGTATCTTTTGTCGAGCCCAGAATGTCTTTTATTTTGTTGTTGCTACGAAAAATAGGCTTAATACCTGCCCGACGGAGAATTTTGCCCAGACGTTCAGTAGCCCCTTGTACATACGGTAGCACGGCGTTCTGTATTTCCCTGTTGCCCTCCTCCTTCGGCGCCATGGTTTTGCGTATCAGCCTCATGTCGTAGCCATTAGCTCCAAAAATGGTCCTGAGTTTCTGCAGTTCAGCTTGCAGGTTGTATTCATCGCTGATCCTGTAGGCTCTCTTAGTTAAAGTTCGCAGGGCCGAATTCTTTTGCATAGGATGGTGGTGGGAGGATGCATGCAGGTACCTGTCCGTGTTGGTGGGCTTCCTGTAAACTCTGTGTCCAAGCTTCCCGTCTGGCTTACGATAAACTTCTACGTCGAGAAAAGGCAATACCCTGTTCTTTTCAATCTCCATGGTAAAATGAATTTTGCTGTGCTGCTGGTTAAGATGTTCGTGGAAGTTCTGAAGCTCTTCTTCTCCGTGTGACCAGATAACAAAGGTGTCATCCACGTATCGTAGCCAGCATTCCGGGCGTAATGGCGCGGACAGGAGTGCTGTTTCTTCGAATGCTTGCATAAAAATGTCTGCTGCAGCAGGCGAAAGAGGGGAACCCATAGCAACACCGTCCGTCTGCTCGTAAAAATCCCCTTTCCACCTAAAATAGGTGGTCGTCAAACAGTGGCGCACTAGCTCGCTGATGTCAGGTGCCATGCGTTCCTCTAAGATGTTCATGGTGTCCGTCACGGGTACATTCGTGAACAAAGATTTCACGTCAAAACTGACCATCAAATCCGTATCAGAGACACGCTTCTCTTTCAAAAGTGCTATAAAATGGGTGGAGTCCTTGACGTATGCATCTGTATGTCTCATTAAACGTCTAAGCTTCGGAGCCAATTCTTTCGCTAATTTGTAGGTCGGCGAGTTGATACTACTCACTATCGGCCGTAAAGGGAAGGCTTCTTTGTGGATCTTTGGTACCCCATATATTCTTGGTGCCTGTGGCACCTGTGGAGTGAGTCTACGGGTCGTGTCAAAATTCATCCTGGTTTGCTTCAGCAGCGCTTGCGTCGATTTCACTATCTTGACCGTCGGATCCCCCTTATGTTTATGGTAAATTGGTTCCTTCAAAAGATCCTCCATCCGCTTATCATAATCTACTGTGTCCAACAGTACGGTGGCATTTCCCTTGTCCGCCTGTATTATCACAATCTGAGAGTTGTTCTTCAGCCCCTTGATGGCCTGACGTTCCTCTTTACTGATGTTTTGCTTCGGAGGCTTTGCGTGAGCCAAGACTCGTACTGTTTCTTGTCGGATCTTCTCTGCTTCTGGTTGTGGTAGATGGCGTACCGAGGCCTCCACTGATTCGATAATGTCTTCTTTCGGTACTAGTTTTGGTGCGATTGCATAGTTCATCCCTTTCGCCAAAACTTTTGTAGCTGCATCGCTCAAGGTGTGGCTGGAGAGGTTCACCACTGTTCGTCGCGTATCCAAAACTGGTCCTTCATCTCTTGTTTTCCGTTGCAATTTGTCGAACTTCGTCACCTGGCGACTGGTGGTACATTCACTTGATCTGGCAGCTTGCTGGAAGGTTAACCTGTCGACCTTGTGCCAGTCTTCCTCTTCCAGTTTCCCACTCAGAAAGAGGTGCAGTTCACACAGTTTTATGTTGTTCACGTCGAGACTACCACGAATGTGACGGATCCTTTCCCTCAATAAAGCTTTGCTGGCCTGTGCACAGATGTTCCTGGCCTTGTACGATTTTATGTGGGACGTCAGCCGTAAAAATGTTGGTACTACATTGGCATCCCTACATCTCTTCAGGAACGCAAGATCATTCAGCAGTTTACCTCTTTTCAGACTCAGTGATTCGAGCTGCCTGATGTTTGCGTAAATCTCCTGCCCATACAGGTGCGTTAAATGTAACCGTAGGCTTCCGCGGCCGTTGTCTGCTTACCGAGGGGTCTCATCCGAGATGTGGAGGAGGCCCTGGCGGCGGTGATAGAGAGCACTGGGAGTACCCGACTGCACATTGTCGCTCATGTCGGCACCAATGACTCCTGCTATCTGGGTTCAGAGGTCATCTTACAGGCGGCTGGCGGAGTTGGTGAAGACGGAAGCCTCGCTCACGGGGTGGAATCTGAGCTAACTATTTGTAGTATCGTTCCCAGAACCGATCACAGTCCTCTGGTTTGGAGCTGAGTGGAAGGATTAAACCAGAGGCTCAGACGATTCTGCGGAGATCTGGGATGCAACTTTCTCGACCTCCGCTATCGGGTGGAGAAATGTAGGGTCCACCTGAATAGGTCAGGCGTCCACTACACGCAGGAAGCGGCTACATAAGGAGCAGGGTACGTGTGGAGTGCACATGTGGGTTTTTTAGGTTAGAGAATTCCGTCCCTAGGCCGACAAAACGCCTCCTGAGACACGACAAGATAGTAGTAGGCCAACGCAACAGGGAATGACAATATTAATGTGGTAATAATAAAATGCAGGAGCGCTACAGAAATGCCCTAGAACTGCTTTCATTAATATACGGTCATAATGACCGCATAGTACTAGGGACAGAAAGTTGGCTGAAACCAGATGTAGACAGTAATGAAATTCTAAACTCAGAATGGAATATATACCACAGAGACAGGCTGGACAGTGAAAGGGAAGGAGTGTATATAGCGATAAAAATGCAATGGTATCGAAGGAAATTGACAGAGATCCGAAATGGGAAATAATTTGGATGAAGGTCACGGTTAAAGCAGACTCGAACATGGTAAGTGGATTTCTTTATAGGTCCCCTGGCTCAGCAGCTGTTGTGGCAGAGCACCTGAAGGAAGATTTGGAAAATATTTCGAGTAGATTTCCCGACCATGTTGTAGTTCTGAGTGGAGATTTTAATTTGCTGGACATAGACTGGGAGACTGAAACGTTTATAACGTGTGGAAGGCACAAAGAATCCAGTGAATTTTCTTAAGTGCATTATCTGGAAACTACCTTCAGCAGTTAAACAGAAAACCGACTTGTGGTGATAACATATTAAACCTTCAGGTGACAAAAAGACCCGAACTATTTGAAACAGTCAACGTAAAACAGGGAATAAGCGGTCATAAAGCGGTTACTGTATCGATGATTTCAGCCGGAAATACAAATATAAAAAAAGGAAGGAAGATTTTTCTGTTTAGCAAAATAGACGAAAAACAGATTTCAGAGTATATGACGGCTCAACTCAAAAGTTCAAAATAATCGTACAATATGCATTAGATGAGCATCTGCCAAGCCAGATCGTAAGAGATAGAAATGAGCCACTGTGGTACAACAACCGAGTTAGAAATGGTACTGAAACAGAGGATGACAAACTAAAGGTCGAATTCTAAATGTCTTTTTCCATAGCTGTTTCAGACGGGAAGATAGCACTGTAGTTCCTTCTCTAGATTGTCGCACAGATGACAAAATGGTAGATATGGAAATAGATGATAGAGGGATAGGAAAACAATTAAAATAGCTCAAAAGATGAAAGGTTGCTGGACCTGTTGGGATACCAGTTCGATTTTACACAGAGTGTACGTGAAGGAACTTGGCCCCCTTCTTGCATCGGTGTGCTGTAGGTCTCTAGAAGAGCGTAGCGTTCTAAAGGATTGAAAAAGGGCTCAGGTCATCCCCGTTTTCAAGAAGGGACGTCGAACAGATATGAGGAATTATAGTCCTATATCTCTAACGTCGATCAGTTGTAGGATTTTGGAACACGTGTTATGTTCGAGTATAATGACTTTTCTATTATGTGTAAGGTTTCCATGAAAACCCTGACATGATAGCAAATCCGGCAGTATGTCACATAGCTCCAAATAAATCCTGACATTAAATTAACCAAAGAAATACGATCAACGAGTGAGAAAATGGAATACCACATACTAGCACAAGAATGCCTAAATGCATGTCATACGTACCAACAGAAGCCGAGAACAGAACCGTGTTAAGCTAGAAAGCCCTACGATAAGTGACGAACTACCATGATTCCAGCCAAGCGCCAGGACCACCCCTCATTCCATGTTAAAAGATAGAGACCTCCAGAAGAACAGTATAGATCTTACGGTAACACAAAAAGGTCATTTGTGGTCTGGCGTCTCCTTACCTTCAACAGGTCCCAGGTTCTAACTAGTCAATCCCCTAGTGCAAGTTTAGTGTGACACTTTTTCGCGTCTCTGTTACGTTGCAAACGTTAAAAACACTGCCCCACCACAAAAAGTATAACGTTACTCATTGGATAGACAGAAATTGTAGGCGGAGATTAAGATTAACATTGAGGCTCTGTTTGGTCAGTTGAAAACACAGCCAGATACATTTTCTTAAACCAACTTCGGTATATTGTAGTAAGATGAAGTTAGGAGACAGTTGCTTCCGAGACGGCTAGGTGTATGGAACTGCGCCGCCCGCCGCTCCCTGACGCTGCCTAACCGACGACAAGGTAATGAACACATGCCATGCCGCATAACAGCGCAGAAAGCTTCACTCAGAACTGCAGAAGTCTCATCTGTTTCACCCCTGTTTTGCGTAATACTAGTGTCGATCGTCAATTAAAGCTCATGGTATTCACATTTGCTATGTGAAGTAAAAATCTGAAACGCGATGATTTTTCTGTTATATAATTATTGAGAAGCCACATCGGCCACTGTAATTTACGACAAGATAGATAAGTAATTAAAGATAATTGAGGGTCACTGTAAACCATTTTGATAGTTTTCTCTTTTTTGAAACTTAACATAAATCTAGATTATAGATGTGATATGGCATAGGTCATCCTTCGATCCATTATAGAACTTGTAAACCCATTCAGGGAATATTCGTTCACATTTTTGTTCAGCGCAGTTGGTTGTTATCATCGTGTATTAAAATATTTCCTTTTATCAATAGTGCAATTTATAAACAATGTTTTGTGAGTAGAATAAAATTTCGAATGGTAAACTTAACTGCTTTTTCGACGTTATTTCACCAGCTAACTAAAAATAGGAAAGCCTTGAACCCCTTCCACTAAATTTAGTTTGTATTAAGACACTTTTGCATTGAGTGCAGTGGAGCTGACGCTAAAATAATTAAGTATTTGGTTATATCATCGCTAGTCTCACTGAACTCTTTTGAACTCTACATGTCATTTGTGGTCTGGCGTCTCCTTACCTTCAACAGGTCCCAGGTTCTAACTAGTCAATCCCCTAGTGCAAGTTTAGTGTGACACTTTTTCGCGTCTCTGTTACGTTGCAAACGTTAAAAACACTGCCCCACCACAAAAAGTATAACGTTACTCATTGGATAGACAGAAATTGTAGGCGGAGATTAAGATTAACATTGAGGCTCTGTTTGGTCAGTTGAAAACACAGCCAGATACATTTTCTTAAACCAACTTCGGTATATTGTAGTAAGATGAAGTTAGGAGACAGTTGCTTCCGAGACGGCTAGGTGTATGGAACTGCGCCGCCCGCCGCTCCCTGACGCTGCCTAACCGACGACAAGGTAATGAACACATGCCATGCCGCATAACAGCGCAGAAAGCTTCACTCAGAACTGCAGAAGTCTCATCTGTTTCACCCCTGTTTTGCGTAATACTAGTGTCGATCGTCAATTAAAGCTCATGGTTCTAACTAGTCAATCCCCTACAAAACACGCTCAGAGCGACGTTGAGCGAAAGTGGTAGGGAGACACGACTTAGAACATACAGACACCACACAGAATGTTAGAGAATGGCAACCCTTCCAGGATGGTAAAATACCATGATTGAAGGTCGACCACATGCCTAACTAGGTCAGAAAAATATCCAGTTGAAAACTTTTGTAATAATTTTTTTATAGTTATAAACTGTCGAAAACAGTAGCTACTGCGATACATAGAAAGTATTCAATAGAAAGTGAGACATTCTATCAGAAACAATAGCATAATTTTCTCTCCAATGGAAGCGCACAGGTGGCAGATACATCGTTGACAAGTTGGTTCTGACTCAACAAGTAAGTGAATGGATTCTCTGTCTTGGGTATAATAAGTCTCATGTGAACAAAAAGTTTATGAAACGTGTGAGATCGTATGAGCACATGTTGACGCGAAGTAGGGCGCGCGAATTGCTTTTAAAACAGAAAATAAGGGTTTTGGAAAGATTAGCAATGGCAGATGGAGACCTTGACCGAATTGAGGTAGAGACCCCGCATGAAGATGGACAGAGAATAAAGGACAGTACTACAGACGATGCAGTGTCGCGAGAAATCGGGCAGATAACGCACCATAACGAGGATAATGTACGTCAAGGCATAGAAAACGTAAGTCAGCATCTAAGTACAAACTTAGCGTAAATACAGCAACCGACCTATGAAGGACATAAGCACTTTATGCCAATTAAATGCAGGCAAAAGGCACAACACCTTAAAGATTTTCGAGAAGTAATGAATGAAATGCCACATAGCACTACACCACTACCTCCAGTTACTGTACTTAAAAATATTGAACCCCCAAACATAACCAGAGAAAATGTTAGGTTTCCTATTGTACCACAAAGTCAGCACAAACAAGTCATAGCAACAGCACTCTACAACATCAGAAAGGCAGTCATTAAAAGAAAAGAAAGAGGATAGAACAGCAATTAAAAGAACATTCTCAGTAGGCAAGAAAGTATTTCTAAAAACACACCATCTCTCCAGCAAACAGAAACACAAAATACATAAGCTTTACGCTGCATACAAAGGACTTGTCATAATTAGTCGAATTGCTCATGATAATACTGTGGAACGAATGAACCCGAAAACAGGCACAACCTTAGGACTTCACCATCTGAGACATATCAAAAAGTTTGAAAATTATTTTTATTTCTGCTAATAATTAGCACAATATTTCAAGTTTATGTTGCAGATAAGATCGTCGGGAGAAAGAAGAATGTAGAAAGAGGAAGGTGGGGAAAATAAAGTAGTTCCAATAAAAACAAAAAAACAAAAATAACACCAATACCAGCCTAGATTAAGGTGAAGGGATAAAGATAGATAGTCTAACAGCATGAAATACTAAAATGCTATACACCATGACACTGCACAAAAGTAAAAACGAATTTGACGATTCTTGTAGAAGTTAAGACTCAAAATATCTTAGTATTGTAACAGAGAAAGGGCGCCGACATTTTTCAAGCTTTTTAAAAAGGCACAAGACAATGTAGGTACTAGAAATATGTGGGATGAATATAAGTAAAACTTTTTGTAAGAACCATTGTAAAAAACCAGATGCAACGACGCACAAGTTGCAACCAGAGAAGTATCAAGAAAGGAAAGGACATAATTAGCAAGACACGATTCCTACAAGGCAGAATCGTCGAGAGAAGGGACAGGACAGTGAGACCAACAAAGGGCACTTGTAAATCTACTGCTGAAGGGACAGGTGCAGGGAAAGATAAGCAAACACCAGACTTTCACCGCTTGTAAACCCCGGATGCCCCGACTCAGCAGAGAGAGCAAAATACGGCCTTGGGAAAGCCACCACTGGCAAAAAATATGTCTTAAAGTCACACTACTGCTATTAAACAGCACACTGATGCACGAATCTGAAGAAAACTTCCACAAAGTAAAAATGACACATCCAAACAATTTATCAAACGATTACTTCAAAGCGACTAGTTACCGATAAATATTCCCATATCCTGCCCAGAGAAGAAACAAGAATCAAGTACGAAGCAGAGAAAAAGAAGGAAGGAAGAACAGAAGTTGAAGATTCGCAAGATTGAGACCAAGAAAGAAGATGGGTGAAGAATAGACGACATTTGTTACAAATTCCCTATGCTATTGTAATCTAGTCGTCTCCAATGAATTACAACGAAAAACGACCGCTTTCAGCGACACATAACGATGACTTTCACGCATATATAGCCAGTAAAACACGAAATTCTGCACTCACAGCTCCATTCCATTATGGGACCTCCACAACAGCAACACACAGTGGCAAAGCCAACAAGGAACGACGAACGAAGCTGCACATCAAATACTTGGCCACATCCATCTCACTCAAGTCCATCACCTTTGTGCAAAACATTCGCCAACTTCATGATTCAACATTATTAGGAATGTGTGAATTTGTGAAATCAAATTATGTGATGTAGGAATTGTGCAAAAGAAATGTGAGGAAAACTAAATAAGTTACACACACCAGACAGTTAATAGAAAGTAACAGTCATTGACTATGGACTTAAGTAAAATATAGACTATCGATAGATATAAGTAATTAGTTCTGAAATGGACAGTATATAAAGAACAAAAGTAAGGCATAATAAACACTAAAACTATATGACACTTATTTTCTCCTCATACAAATAAAAGAATAATTAAATTTTACTTATTTTCTCCTTATAAAAAAAATAAAAAATTATCTTGTGGCATGTTTTCCTTTTCTTTACATTTGTACCATTTGTTAGGATAATATCTCAATACTAGTGTATGTATATTTCTTTGTCAAAGCAATTTTTGGGAATAATTCTTATTTGTTAGTGTAACAATGTTGAAATGAGTGTCTAGAAACAAAAACAATTTACTTATACATGACATTTAGAAAATCTGTTTGGAATGTATGTTACTTAATTACTAAATTTATAAAAAAAATATTTCTAAGAAAATCGATGTGACAGACTCCTCACTTTCGATAACAAACTTCATAAAAACAAACATATATAAAGAAAGAAAATAATTAAAATATAATAATAATAACAGCATATAAATATTCAATATAAACATATTTTTGGGAATAATGTGAAAGAATTTAAAAATATAAATTAGTAATACAAACTAGCATAGAACCAGAATAACAAGGCTGAACATTGGGCACCAAATTTAAGATAAATGAATAATTTTTGACTGACTTAGACAATGCTACACTCATTACCTAATTTCAGTGCAAAAATTAAGTTTGAAGGGTGGTGATATGTAAGGTCTCAGACAAATCCAACACCTTCCATGAAAACCCTGACATGATAGCAAATCAAGCAGTATGTTACATAGCTCCCAATAAATCCTGATATTAAATTACCCAAAGTAATACGATCAACGAGTGAGAAAATGGAATACCACATACTAAAACAAGAATGCCTAAATGCATGTCATACTTACCCACCGTGAAACAGACGCTGTTCCGAAGGGAGAAAAGAGAACAGAAGCCGAGAACAGAACCGTGTTAAGCTAGAAGGCCCTACGATAAGGGACAGGCTACCACATCTCCAGCCAAGCGCCAGGACCACCCCTCAGCCCATGTTAAAAGATAAAGCCCTCCAGAAGAACAGTATAGATCTTACGATAACACAAAAAGGGCCACACCAGCTGCAACTTTAGTGTGACACTTTTTCGCGGTTCTGTTACATTGCAAACGTTAAAAACACTGCCCCACCACAAAAAGTATAACGTTACTCATTGGATAGACAGAAATTGTAGGCAGTGCTTAACATTAACATTGAGACCCAGTCTGGTCAGTTGAAAACACAGCCAGATACATTTTCTTAAACCAACTTCGGTATATTGTAATAAGATGAAGTTAGGAGACAGTTGCTTCTGAGACGGCGAGCTGTATGCAGCTGCGGCGCCCGCCGCTCCCTGACGCTGCCTAACCGACGACAAGGTAATGAACACATGCCATGCCGCATAACAGCGCAGAAAGCTTCACTCAGAACTGCAGAAGTCTCATCTGTTTCACCCCTGTTTTGCGTAATACTAGTGTCGATCGTCAATTAAAGCTCATGGTATTCACATTTGCTATGTGAAGTAAAAATCTGAAACGTGATGATTTTTCTGTTATATAATTATTGAGAAGCCACATCGGCCACTGTAATTTACGACAAGATAGATAAGTAATTAAAGATAATTGAGGGTCACTGTAAATCATTTTCATAGTTTTCTCTTTTTTGGAACTTAACATAAATCTAGATTATAGATGTGATATGGCATTGGTCATCCTTCGATCCAGTTTGAAATTGTAAACCCATTCAGGGAATATTCGTTCACATATTTGTTCAGCGCAGTTGGTTTTTATCATCCTGTAATAAAATATTTCCTTTTATCAATAGTGCAATTTATAAACAATGTTTTGTGGGTAGAATAAAATTTCGAATGGTAAACTTAACTGCTTTTTCGACGTTATTTTACCAGCTAACTAAAAATAGGAAAGCCTTGAACCCCTTCTACTATAGTTAGTATTAAGACTCTTTTACAGGGAGTCCAGTGGTTATATCATCACTAGTCTCACTGAACTCTTCTGAACTCTACATGTCATGTGTGATTGGATTGAAGAGTTCCTAGATAACAGAACGCAGCTTGTGTCAGTGGAGAGAGTCGAAGTAGGAGTGCTTTCAGGGTGTGTGGCAGGGGAGTTTCATTTAAAGCTGCTTGCTTCTTGTGCATAGATGACACCCTGGCTGTTGTGAAGTACCTGGAAATCTATTTCAACGCTGTCAGGACAACGGAATTTGCTGTGAATTGGCATTTCTTGACAGACGTGTAAAAGAGTTACCAAAGGTGATCTCCGAATCTCCCTCCCCTCTACCCGTCTCCTCCTCTTTCTCCATCTCCTTTTCCTCCCCTCCCTCTGTGTTCATCACCCATTCCCCTTCTCTCTGTCCACCTGCCCCTTTCCCTTTGAAGGTCGATTCCCCCCTCCCCTCCTTCTATCTCTCTGTTTCCTCTTATCCCTCTCTTTTACCTCGAGCCCTATTTATTGCTACAGGAAACGAAAGCCTCCTTGAAAACTGAAGTCACTTAAAACGAAGGTGCAAATCGGTTTGGATGATTCGTATGAGGGGTACGAAAGAGAACTCTTGAGCTGCTGGAACTGTGAGAAATTTAGCTTCAGTGATAGTATATACATGCTTTCAGTCTAAAAATGGGTAGGATTAGAAGGTTTTGGGCAATTCAGATCCCACAATAACAAACTAAACATAAGCCCATAAGCTATGAGTACACCTTTCCTCTATCCTGTAAAACCATCGGCAAGGAAGAAAACAATGAAAGAAAACAGCACACTGTGGGCAAAGAATTTTTGTGTGAAGTGTACGAAATTTTAACCCTGGACACCTGGTGCTAGTAGGACCCAAAATTGCTAAAGTTCTGTATGTCGACATCGCTCAATTTTTAAACTACGGAAACTTGGCGCCACGGGCTTCGATTGGCCTCGGCATTGACCAGTTGCCGAATACTCTGGACAACGCATGAGCTTGAATGCTTTGTCTACCGGAGATCGCGATATATCAAAGGTGGCCCGCACATTTGGTGGTAGTGGGCCGGCCGCGATGGTCTCGCGGTTAAGGCGCTTAGTCCGGAACCGCGCGACTGCTAAGGTCGCAGGTTCGAATCCTGCCTAGGGCATAGATGCGTGTGATGTCCTTAGGTTAGTTAGGTTTAAGTAGTTCTAAGTTCTAGGGGACTGATGACCAAAGATGTTAAGTTCCATAGTGCTCAGAGCCATTTGAACCATTTTTTGGTGGTAGTTCGCAAGGCTCCAATCTGCGGGCGAATTCACCAAGGTTCCGACACATCTATGGCAGTTCTATAACAGGACGGTCTTGGATCAAACTCGTCAACAGCTCTTAGTTCGCGTACGGAAAGTCTCTTACAAATTGTGTCGGACTGAGGAGGGCCTTCTTTGTAGCTAGGACATTGTTTACTTAAAGCAGGTGCTAGACCTGGCGACCCTCTGACGCGACACAAGCTTGGTAACGTCGAACAGTGTTTTGCTGAGCTCTTTCAAACATTCCTGGTATTGCCCAGATGTCATTGGTGGCATGTTGAACGCGATCCCTTAATTCCTCTTCGATTCTAGGTGGTTCGCGTCAGGGTGAGTGAACTAGAACCTTGAAGTATCCTCACAGGAAGAAGTCCGGTTGCTTAAGGTCTGATGATCGAGGGGTCGTGTCGTACCAGCACCTTTGCCAACTACCTGGCCGTTGAAGATTTCATTTAAATATCCGCACACAGCTCGGCTGCTATGTGCTGGCGGTCCATCATGCTGCAACCACAAGCATAGCCGTATGTCCAGGGAGCATCTTTCAGGAGGCCAGGTAAAGTCTCTTGAAAAAGTGAAAGTAATTTCCCTGGTAAGTCGAGGAAGTAGTCGGACAGGCCCATTCAGACTGTCACTCACAATGCCTGTCTAAATGTAGAGCCAAAATCATTCCCAGTGTCGGTGGGCATACGTGACGTGAGAATTTCCCTTTGTCCAATACTGGATTCTTCGAGTGTTGTAAAGGCCATCCCGACTGAAGGTGCAGTCGTCGGTAAGCAACACAGTGGTAATGCTGTCCTTCTTGCACAATACATCTAAACCTAAAATAAAATTAGCGACCAGGTTTTGGACGACGAGGAATAACCATTGCACGATTCCATTACCTACCTTGACTGTCACAATTATCTGTTTCCTAACCCTAGAAGACTTATTGCCTACGGCAGTTAAAATCTTACAGTTCTGGATAGGATACTCTGCTACGGGTTCAAACTCACAAATTTTCTTGTAAATATCATAGGAAATTACACTAACAGCCATTCCTGTGTCCAGAATAATAGTAGTGGGAATACCACCTACAACACCAGTAGTAGAGGCCAAAACAATTTCATTGGACAAGTTTTCGTCATGATTATAACTTATGGATAATAAAGGTAGCTGTATACAACTGTCGGGTACATGGTCATTGTGCTGTTGGAAAATGGTTGTATCAAATAATAAATTTAAATTTAAATCGCCCCCCCTCCCCTCAATATTTGCACAGCCACAACCTGAGACACAGTAGTGACTGTTTTTTGTTTGACGTCGTCACATTTGTGGTGGGTGCAGGCACAGATGGAGGTGGAATATCGCTATTTACTTCGATAATACTTCCATTTGGGTATTGTTTATTTCAGTCTTCGAACTGTGGCGCGCCTTGTGTTTTCATGTTTTGACTCGCAGCGGGTTCGTAGATGCATTCCAGTTTTGTGTTTGCATTTGCGGCGGCGGCAATTGCCACTGGCATGTATGTTTTGCTGCGATGGTGTCGCAGTGTTTTGATACTAAGCAGCGTGGCTGTCGTTATTCCAGGTCCGTTGCTGGTTTGGTGGGGACTGATAGTTATTTTTGTCCCTCTTAAAATGTTTGTTACCATTCTGATAATAATTACTACCGTTGCAGTTGTTTTTGTTGTTGTTTTTGTAGCTGCTGTTGCGCCGTCTTTTATTTGGATTGCCGCCAGTCGAATAAGAAGTGTTATAACTGCTGTTTGTGCTGTGTTGAGCATGTTGGTTCTGTTATGTTTATACCTTTGCCGTTTGAAACGGTTGATTCTGTTGGCTTGCGTGTTCGACAGAAGCCGTCGCGCCTCAATATATTTGGCTAGCCTGCGTATTTTGTATGGCGCTTGTGTAAACGTTGTAGCAATAATGTTTTGCCGTGCGGAACGCTGGTTCTCGTAAAGCATATCAACAGAATCGAGCACAGTGAGATAATATTCTGCGTCGTTGTCTGGAGTGTGCAGAAGCTTTTTTCTGATATTAAACGGCAGTCTTGCCTTCAATGAGCGGAACAACTGGCTCGTCAAGGAAAATGTACAATATTTAAATATTTCTCAAAACACCGGCACAAATTGCCGTGCTTAGGACTGAATGGTTCAGGATTCACAATTTGCCTACGGAGTCGTTCCTGTACAGAGTGTGAACAGAATTTTGATAAAAAGGCTCTGTCACGTTGTTCGTACGTGACACATCCGTCGGCTTCATTATACGCCCATACAGCTGCGTCGCCTTGGATATAACCGGCAAACATAAGATATCCTATTACAGTCATTCCACATACGAGGAAATTCATTTCTGAAGACTTCAAGGAAAATGACAGGAAAGGGAAAATGGCTGAAACTGTGTGTTTTATGAGGTTCTCCTCGTCCTAGGCATTATAGTAATGTTCAGTTTCAGAATGATTACTATAAGATGGAAGTGGCGAATGGCAAGTAAATTTTGCTGATAATTATCATGACTGCAATGCAGTGTGTCATGTCGAGGTGTGTGCTTTTGTTGTTATGAGTACGTAGTGCGTGGTGACTATGCATCATAAATGTACTTGTATTCATCGCCAAACTGTGTGTTTTAGTTGCTATTACCAGCATTGCACACTGGATGTACGTAATTGTCAAACTGTTTCAATTGCGCAGCGGCAGATTGTGCTGCTTGTCTGATTACGTGTTTGTTGTTATTTATACATTTCGCGAGAGTGTCGTGGAAAACAGCTGGTAATTTTTCTTTTAAGGACTCGTCAAAATATTTGTCTTTTTGCTCTATCCAACTATGAAATTCTCTATTGATACATGAGAAATGGTTGACAGTCTTACTTTATCAGAAGGCTGTTTGTCAATTGTGTCAGCCTTGTTTTCGACATAGCAATACGTGCTTTTACATCATCATGCACTGCCGGATAAGATTTAATGTAACTACAGACTCGCATGTTTTAGTGAGATTGTTTACTTGTGCTTGGATATGTCACTTCTTTGTTTGGGCTTTCATGTTTTAATGAGAGCTCTGAAAATTTCGCGTTGAGGTCGGACACTTGTGCAGTCATTCTATTATTTATCTCCTAAACACGGCTACTCAAAGTGACGTTTGACGTTTTAGGTGCAGCTAAATCTGATTTAATTTCATCATGTCGTGTTTTTATCTCGTCATGAGCTGATTTCAAAGTGGCACGTATATACGTCATCTGTTGGTCGATACGTGTGTCAATTTCTTGTTTATGTTGTGTCATCACGTATTTCTGTTCGTTCGTCTGTTTCATAATAGCATCGAACTTACTGGCACTACAAGAGATGTGCACCTGTTCTTCCCCCGCCAAGTTGTTAGACATGACGTCAGACACCAAAATGGGTTCGGAACTAGATTTAGGCATATAACTTACTGGTAGACGGTCTATTTTCTAAATTTACGTCACCAACAAAGTCAGTAACATGTCGCTCATTGTATGCGAGTCAACCGTAACTTAACTTTCATTATTTAATGGCATGCCAGAGTCGGACTGCGTATGTGTTTACAGTTTCTGGTTCTCCATCTTTACTAATTGTTTTTTGGTCAATAACATGCCACTCGTAATGTATGGCACAACAAAAATTAAAACTCATATGTGTAATCAGAATAAATGAAAAAATTAATCTTGCTATATGTCGGAACAAGAAAATGAATTGCCGAAAGTAATGGTATAAATTAGAATCCGAACGGCTGCACGCCATATTACGCTGCACAGAAGTAAAGTCGGCCATGTTGTGAACTGAGAAAACTGTATAGTTACACTGTATGAACAATGAAAATAATTTTGGAAACTGCGATGTAGCTTAAAATCATTGCTACGGAAACGGAAAATTGTGATAGATCTACCAGGCAAGCTACGATATTACAAAGCGCTTGGGCAAGATTGCAGATGTAAAGATGCGACGCCTTACCTTGTACCCGCGATTGCAGCGTAATTTCAGGTGTAGACATACAATCCAGTCTTACTTCAATGTATTCCAGTCTTGTATCCCGTTTGTAGTTTTGAATATACACTCCTGGAAATGGAAAAAAGAACACACTGACACCGATGTGTCAGACCCACCATACTTGCTCCGGGCACTGCGAGAGGGCTGTACAAGCAATGATCACACGCACGGCACAGCGGACACACCAGGAACCGCGGTGTTGGCCCTCGAATGGCGCTAGCTGCGCAGCATTTGTGCACCGCCGCCGTCAGTGTCAGCCAGTTTGCCGTGGCATACGGAGCTCCATCACAGTCTTTAACACTGGTAGCATGCCGCGAAAGCGTGGACGTGAACCGTATGTGCAGTTGACGAACTTCGAGCGAGGGCGTATAGTGGGCATGCGGGAGGCCGGGTGGACGTACCGCCGAATTGCTCAACACGTGGGGCGTGAGGTCTCCACAGTACATCGATGTTGTCGCCAGTGGTCGGCGGAAGGTGCACGTGCCCGTCGACCTGGGACCGGACCGCAGCGACGCACGGATGCACGCCAAGACCGTAGGATCCTACGCAGTGCCGTAGGGGACCGCACCTCCACTTCCCATCAAATTAGGGACACTGTTGCTCCTGGGGTATCGGCGAGGACCATTCGCAACCGTCTCCATGAAGCTGGGCTACGGTCCCGCACACCGTTAGGCCGTCTTCCGCTCACGCCCCAACATCGTGCAGCCCGCCTCCAGTGGTGTCGCGACAGGCGTGAATGGAGGGACGAATGGAGACGTGTCGTCTTCAGCTATGAGAGTCGCTTCTGCCTTGGTGCCAATGATGGTAGTATGCGTGTTTGGCGCAGTGCAGGTGAGCGCCACAGTCAGGACTGCATACGACCGAGGCACACAGGGCCAACACCCGGCATCATGGTGTGGGGAGCGATCTCCTATACTGGACGTACACCTCTGGTGATCGTCGAATGGACACTGAATAGTGCACGGTACATCCAAACCGTCATCGAACCCATCGTTCTACCATTCCTAGACCGGCAAGGGAACTTGCTGTTCCAACAGGACAATGCACGTCCGCATGTATCCCGTGCCACCCGACGTGCTCTAGAAGGTGTAGTTACCCTGGCCAGCAAGATCTCCGGATCTGTCCCCCATTGAGCATGTTTGGGACTGGATGAAGCGTCGTCTCACGCGGTCTGCACGTCCAGCACGAACGCTGGTCCAACTGAGGCGCCAGGTGGAAATGGCATGGCAGGCCATTCCACAGGACTACATCCAGCATCTCTACGATCGTCTCCATTGGAGAATAGCAGCCTGCATTGCTGCGAAAGGTGGATATACACTGTACTAGTGCCGACATTGTGCATGCTCTGTTGCCTGTGTCTGTGTGCCTGTGGTTCTGTCAGTGTGATCATGTGATGTATCTGACCCCAGGAATGTGTCAATAAAGTTTCCCCTTCCTGGGACAATGAATTCACGGTGTTCTTATTTCAATTTCCAGGAGTGTATATGCAACAAAAGGAACACAATATAATACATATAGCAATGCGTCAATACACGAAGTTACCAAATTAATTATTTGTGTTCTTGGCTTATTCGTAACTGGATAGAGAAATTACAATGAATTATAGTAAGAAGGGCGCTTGAGCATGGCATTTTCGTCAAAGGTCCATTCATGTATTTTGAACCGTGTTTCATCTCTCTGTGGCAAATCGGACTCGTTATCAGACAGCAGCCGAAGACGACGATGGATCGAGCTGGCCGATTGTTTGCTTAGGTCTATGGAGCCTTTGGCCATGCCAAGTCACCCAACAATCTTACAATGACTAGAGATACAAAATAATACATAGGTTAGTAATAACAGTATATTTTGAAACAAAAACACATTTTAATTTACGACACTTACATTATGCAATTACTGGTGCCTTATCGTTGCAATTCTTGAATATGTTAATAAAATAATCTAGTATTAAAGGCGGTGCTCCTAAATACGTCCGATCTGGAAAACACCTAGAAAACAAAAGGTGACTCTTACTCTAATCAGATGACGATCAAAAATCTTCAAATGTTTCCTGCGGCTGCATACAATATTTATACAACCCTGGACTATATCTATGGCTCAAATTTTTATTTATTTTATTACTTACAATTACGTTTTTCCTAATAAAAGCTCAGCTGCGAAATGTGACTTTAAACACTGAACTACGACTTTATCGTTGTTTATATACCCAGCTGTATCTAGGATTTTATGAAACGTCCTGTATTCCTATGTAAACAGTTACCACCATTAACGAATGTACAAAACAACCTCACCACAAGGGTCTTGTAACAAGCCGCTGGTCCTGCACTGATAAAGCTGGATACCAGAAGAAAAAAATGACTGTATTACCTCGAGAGATTATGCACGTTTTGGGTATTGGGCACTTCGAAAACTAATCAAGTTTTAGCACTGTTAACACATCCTGAGGGTCCACTTCGAGCACGCATCGTTTTCTCTAAAACTTCGTTTCAGCCAAAACATCAGATGCTGCAGTTGGTTTTGTACGATATTGAATGAATAACAAACCAGACGCTGAGTGAAAGCAGTGATATTCCCTCGCCTGAGAAACTAACGCCAAACACTATATTTATATTTGACGATGCCACAGTCGAAAATTAGTATGAAATTTGCAGTTATTTCTGCTTTGTTTGCCATATGAAAGTCGATATATTTTATTTGAGCTACATGTACTCATGGACGCAAAGTAGTTTTTCCAGGATAATGCGAAATTTATTATATCTTTGAAACAGGACAATATAAATTTGAAGCACATGTAGGAACTGACATTGATTTCGTTCCCATATGCACTAACACCCATTATGGTTTCTAGTGATAGATAAAACAAGTAAATTGAATAAGGGCCGATATATAGACGAAATTCTATGAGATTTTGCTTAAGAGACAGTGCAATAAAACGTAACTGAGTCAGTATACTGTAGTCTAAGGACAAATGTGCAATTGTGTCTTACACTCATTAGGAGGACACAAAGCACATGCGAATATTGGCAGAAATATCGAGGCAATCAACGCTAAAGGAATTGAAATGGTAAGTACACTACTGGCCATTAAAATTGCTACACCAAGAAAAAGACGCGCTACAGACGTGAAATTTAACCGACAGGAAGAAGATGCTGTGATATGCAATTGATTAGCTTTTCAGAGCATTCAAACAAGGTTGGCGCCGGTGCCGACACCTACAACGTGCTGACATGAGGAAGGTTTCCAACCGGTTTCTCATACACAAAAAGCAGTTGACCGGCGTTGCCTGGTGAAAAGTCGTTGTGATGCCTCTTGTAAGGAGGAGAAATGCGTACCATCACGTTTCCGACTTTGATAAAGGTCGGATTGTAGCCTATCTCTATTGCGTTTATCGTATCGCGACATTGCTGCTCGCGTTGGACGAGATCCAAAGACTGTTAGCAGAATATGAAATCGGTGGGTTCAGGAGGGCAATACGGAACACCGTCCTGGATCCCAACGGCCTCGTATCACTAGCAGTCGAGATGACAGGCATCTTATCCGCATGGCTGTAATGAATCGCGCAGCCACTTCTCGATCCCTGAGTCAACAGATGGGGAAGTTTGCAGGACAACAACCATCTGCGTGAACAGTTCGAGGACGTTTGCAGCAGCATGGACTTTCAGCCCGTAGACCATGGCTGCGGTTACCCTTGACGCTGCATCACAGACAAGAGCGCCAGCGATGGTGCACTCAACGACGAACCTGGGTGCACGAATGGGAAAGCGTTATATTTTCGGATAATCCAGGTTCTGTTTACAGCATCATTATGGTCGCCTCCGTGTGTGGCTACATCGCGGTGAACGCACATTAGAAGCATGTACTCGTCAGCGCCATACTGGCGTATTAACCGACGTGATGGTGTGGGGTGCCATTGGTTAGACGTCTCGGTCACCTCTTGTTCCTATTGACGGCACTTTGAACAGTGGACGTTACTTTTCCGATATGTTACAACCCGTGGTTCTACCCTTCATTCGTTTCCTGCGAAACCCTACATTTCAGCAAGATAATGCATTACCGCATGTTACAGGTCCTGTACGGGCCTTTCTGGATACAGAAAATGTTCGACTGCTGCCCTGGCCAGCACATTCTCCAGATCTCTCGCCAATTGAAAACCTCTGGTCAATGGTGGCCGACCAACGGGCTCGTCACAATACGCCACTCACTACTCGTGATGAACTGTGATTTAGTGTAGAAGCTGCATGGGCAGCTGTACCAGTTCACGCCATCCAAGTTCTGTTTGACTCAATGCCCAGGCGTATCATGGCCGTTCTTACAGCCAGAGGTGGTACTTCACTCAGGATCTATGCGCCCAAATTGCGTGAAAATGTAATCACATGTCAGTTCTAGTATAATATATTTGTGCAATGAATACCCGTTTATCATCTGCATATCTTCTTGGTGTAGCAATTTTAATGGCCAGTAGTGTATTATAATGTCTGTGGCTATAAATATGTTGATCGCTAGCACAGTACAATGTGAACTGTATGTCAATGAGAAAATTGAAGAAGTCAACGCAAAACTAACATATATGCAGGGATATACCTAGGCGGTAGCAAAGGCACTTGACTCCCAACGTCACCAGTAGTGTCAAAGTATATATGAATCGTAAAGTATCTCAAATATGGCTTGGTATACAGCAGGATGTCGTCGACCAAGCGTAACATTACTGGGGCATGTATGGAAGTCTATTAGACTTATTGAGATCCGAGTCTCTCAGAAACGTGTAAGCCAGTATACAACAGTGTGAAAGAACAGTCACGTACTATGGTGGGAGACAGAAAGGAAGAATAAAAAGCAGAAGGATGAGGGAGTAAATGCTATTATTGACTTCATTGATCGTTACGGTAATGCTGAGTTAGACAGAACCTATAGGATCAGGCAAGCACCCAGTACATTTACGTGTGGTAAGAGTTGAGCATAAGGAATTTGAAAGAGTATCCGGTCCATCAGAGCTACAGTCCTTAAACATGTCGCACATCAAAAAGTATACCCAAAAAGATATAAAAGCATACCGCCAAATAATACAGAACCCTGAAAGGATGAATGAATGCCACAAAGCATGACAAATAGGGGAATATTATTAAACTTGCTGTACCAGTTTCACATAGTGCGGATAAAGGGGTTGAAGTTTAGCGTAAAAGACTGAAAAATCTTCTTCTAGAGAGCATATATATCATGGTGACCCAAGTGAAATCACAGATTTTTTGCAACTACGTACAGTAGCAGCTACCACAGGGAATACTGGTCGAGTAAACAGAATATTCTGAATATTACCTGAGCTTCGAGAAAGACGCTTCACGGAGTAATTATGGAGATATCTGTTCACTAGCTTCGGACACACATAGGCAAAATATTTTTCACGGACCTGTGGTCGTACAATACGATGACTTATGGCCGGCTGATCTCATAGATATGTGAGACATTGAGAATTCTCACTATCGAATAACAAAGTACGTTCTGAAGGTCATTGGTAATTAATCCAAATACACTTTGGTCCTACCTGTGAAGGTAAAGGTGGGAAGAGTAGGAGGCTGCAGTTCTAATGGTCATAGATAATATTCCAACTACACTTGGCTGAGGATAAAGTGGCGGAGGTGGGGGAGGGGGGGAGGAATTGCAGAGGGTTTTGAACATGTATTTTACAAATGACATTACAAAGCGGCGATGGAGGGAGAGGAGGAGGAGGAGGAGGAGGAGGAGGAGATCTATGCTTAACGTCTCATCGACAACGATGTCATTGGAGACGGAGCACAAGCACTTATTAGAGAAGGACACAGAACGAAACTGGCTGTGCCGTTACAAATAAACCACACCATTATTTGCCTGAACCGATTTGGGTAGCAGTAATGGAATGATACAGGATATATCACCACTTAGCATTCTAACATTTGAAAGCCAGTACGGTTAAATGATTAAACGGCATGATTACAAAGTAGATGCGGGCATAATTTAATCTTCAGGGGTCACACAAATGGCTAAACAATCAACCACAGATCACTGACCAGTATAAACTCACTACTCACCACACAGTAATGAAGAGACCTATTGTGAGACCTGAGCTTCTCCTGGCGTAAACTATGTTCAAAGTACTTACGGGCATTCAGCCTGGTTGAATTTTCGACAACTGCCGATATTTCGGCACCCTCCGCCATTTTCAAGGCTTAACTGCAACGACCAGACGAAGTGCAGAAAACACGAGAGCTCGGTTCTGCGAGTCTAACAGAAAAGATTACACACACCTAAACAAAAGCCACCAAAGATGAACGAAGTCAGAGCTATCGATAGTAAGAAACTATGGACTGGTAGTTGAGGAAACGTTAACTCTGTCCCTATGTTATTTAACAAGTGAAAGAGCAGGATTCCAGGCCGAGTTTAAACAAAAGCCTCCATCCCTATTCACAAGGTTGCTAGTCAATTTAATTTCAACAGACTCCTTAATCACACTATCCCAATAGCCGGACGTGCATGCTAATATCTCGGTATTATTATACCACATGGGGTGACCAGTGTCCAAACAATGTTCGGCAATAGCAGATTTGTTAGGCTGCTGTAGTCGCCTGTGCCGTTTATGTTCAATACACCGGTCCTCCACGGTCCTGATGGTCTGACCAATGTATGCCATGCCACAGCTACAAGGAATGCGATAAACACCTGCTTTACGTAAACCAAGATCATCCTTAACAGACCCCAAAAGCCCTTTAATCTTAGATGGAGGTCGGAAAACACATTTCACATTGTATTTCCGTAAAATACGACCTATCCTGTTTGAAGTGCTTCCTATGTAGGGCAAAAAGGCAAAAGATTTAGGAGTCAACTGAGAATGGCGATGGGTAGCCCGTTATCTCCTGTGATTGCAAATCTGTTCATGGAAGACTTCGAGGAGCGTGCATTGGAGTTCCTTACCCAAGGGAACCGCTGCCCTAACTCAAACAGTAAATGATGCATCAAATGTTGAGAAGTAATTGTAAGGAGCTAAAAGGCATAATATAGCCATGGAGGCCCGCGCTATCGGTAAAAGCCTGTGGTTAAATCCATACAAGCTTGTACATCAACTAAAAGCCCATAGCAACACTACCGAATAGAACACTTACTAACATAGGTATGTTGAAGCTCGTCAGAGAACGCAAAAACCTTAGATTTCAAGGAGTGTTTATGCAGGATACATTGCCTGAGGCAATGTGGATCTACAAAGAATGCAGGATTGTCAGTTCAGATATTTTGTGTGATACGAAACTCATCGGGTGAGCCTATATTATAAAACGGAGTAACGTCTACTACTTTGACACATTCGGTGATTGAAAGTGCCTGAAAGAATGTATCGTTACTTCACTGACAGGAATCAGTTGTTGTACAATTTTTGTCGCTACCGAGAATTCAGTTCATATTCTGTGGACTTTCTGCTAAATATATTTCTGAAAATTGCATAAAAGTAAGAAGTATACACATCGTTGCAACTGTTGAGGTCGCAATGCGAGGTTGTTCAGACTAACTGTAAAAGAAAGTTCATCTAAATTGAAAGCAAACTACTTTCCTTCAATGGATGTGAGCAGTTGTCGCAGAATATAAGATAATCGGTATGGAAACACATAGCAGGATACCTAATGTCACTGATATAAATAATAAAATACATATAGGAATATGGATGTTGTGGTAACACCTCCTGGCTCCTAGACACCTATAAATTTAAATGCTCGTACAATACGATTTGTAAAACTATTTGAGATACATGCAAATATGAACATGTTTAAAACAGAGATAAAACCAACAGAAGAGACAGTGAACTTTTAGTCACAAAGGTTCAATAGGATCGCTACCACGTTCTTGGGGGTAAAAGTGCTGAAGCATAAAACTGAAAAAATCACGAGTCGAATCAGCTAGTGGACATTCTGCCAGTCAATACGATTCATCTTGAGCGTAATATTGTGACGAATTCCAAAACTCGCGACACAGTAGTACATTCATTTACATGTCCTTTCGTACGGTGTGTCTCGACTATAAAATTGCAGGGGTTCCAGTAATGTGATGTATGTCCCTGTGACTGCTCAGACGTTAGACCATATCAAGCTGAATATAATAGATCAGGAAGCAAATCTCGTCGATTTTTGGGGTGAGAAAATTATAGTATGTCTCCATCTGGAGCAAAATCGTGGATATTAATTACAGATGCAGTTTACGCAACCATCAGAAGACCAATCTGCACTGCCAGCAGAACGCTACATATATACCCATATCTACATCGATAATCCGCAATCCAGCTTACGGCCCATGGCTGAGGGTACCTGTTACACTCAAAAATATAAAATGGGAAAGCAACCGTTTGTATGTCTATGGAAAGGCCCTAATTTCTCATATCTTATTTTTATGGTCCTTACGTGTTAACTTATGTGAAGGCAACACCGAACAGGGGACTAAAGCGAATTATGATTTTGAAACATATTTTTATAAATTAATGAATAATGCTGTTTTAGACAAAACCATGGAGAATGTTAGCAACCGTTGAGATATTGATTTAGTTGACCGTTGGGATGGGTGTTCTGGTACATGAGATTAGATCACAAGGACATTTATAAGCTGGCCACGGTCTTCTACATCTAAATCCACATCCATACTCTGCAAGCCACCTGACGGTGTATGGCGGAGGGTACTTTGAGTACCTCTATCGGTTCTCCCTCCTATTCCAGTCTCGTATTTTTCGTGGAAAGAAAGATTGTCTTTATGCCTCTGCGAGGGCTCTAATTTCTCTCATTTTATCCTTATGGTCTCTTCGCGAGCTATACGTAGGAGGGAGCATATACTGCTTGACTCCTCGGTGAAGGTATGTTTGCGAAACTTCAACAAAAGCCCATACCGAGTTACAGAGCGTCTCTCCTGCCAGGTCTTCCACTGGAGTTTATCTATCATCTCCGCAACGCTTTCACGATTGTTAAATGATCCTGTAACGAAGCGCGTTGCTCTCCATTGCGTCTTCTCTATGTCTTCTATCAACGCTATCTGCTGAGCAGCATTCAAGCAGTGGGCCAATAAGTGTGCTGTAACCTACTTCCTTTGTTTTCGGATTGCATTTCCTTAGGTTTCTTCCAATGAATCTCAGTCTGGCATCTGCTTTACCGACGATCAACTTTAAATGATAATTCCATTTTAAATCACTCCTAATTTGTACTCCCAGATAATTTATCGAATTAACTGCTTCCACTTGCTGACCTGCTACATCGTAGCTAATTGATAAAGGACCTTTCCTTCTATGTATTTGCAGCACACTACACGTGTCTACATTGAGAGTCAAGTGCCATTCCCTGCACAATGCATCAATTCGTTGCAGATCCTCCTGCACTTCAGTACAATTTTCCATTGATACAACCTCTCGATATACCACAGCACTATGCGCAGACGCCTCAGTGAACTTCCGATGTTATCCACACGGTCATTTATGTATACTGTGAATAGCAACGGCTTCTGTCGAACACGCAAGCCAACGGAATCCACCGTTTCAAACGGCAAATGTATAAACATAACAGAACCAACATGCACAACACAGCACAAACAGCAGTTATAACATTTCTTATTCAACTGGCGGCAATCCAAAAAAAAACACAGCGCAACAGCAACTAAAACAACAACAACAAAAACAACTGCAACAGTAGTAATTATTATCAGAATGGTAACAAACATTTTAAGAGGGACAAAAATAACTATCAGTCCCCACCAAACCAGCAACGGACCTGGAATAACGACAGCCACGCTGCTTAGTATCAAAACACTGCGACACCATCGCAGCAAAACATACATGCCAGTGGCAATTGCCGCCGCCGCAAATGCAAACACAAAACTGGAATGCATCTACGTACCCGCAGCGAGTCAAAACATGAAAACACAAGGCGCGCCACAGTTCGAAGACTGAAATAAGTATTATCGAAGTAAATAGCGATATTCCACCTCCATCTGTGCCTGCACCCACCACAAATGTGACGACGTCAAACAAAAAACAGTCACTACTGTGTCTCAGGTTGTGGCTGTGCAAATATTGAGGGGGGGGGGGATTTAAATTTAAATTTATTATTTGATACAACCATTTTCCAACAGCACAATGACCATGTACCCGACAGTTGTATACAGCTACCTTTATTATCCATAAGTTATAATCATGACGAAAACTTGTCCAATGAAATTATTTTGGCCTCTACTACTGGTGTTGTAGGTGGTATTCCCACTACTATTATTCTGGACACAGGAATGGCTGTTAGTGTAATTTCCTATGATATTTACAAGAAAATTTGTGAGTTTGAACCCGTAGCAGAGTATCCTATCCAGAACTGTAAGATTTTAACTGCCGTAGGCAATAAGTCTTCTAGGGTTAGGAAACAGATAATTGTGACAGTCAAGGTAGGTAATGGAATCGTGCAATGGTTATTCCTCGTCGTCCAAAACCTGGTCGCTAATTGTATTTTAGGTTTAGATGTATTGTGCAAGAAGGACAGCATTACCACTGTGTTGCTTACCGACGACTGCACCTTCAGTCGGGATGGCCTTTATAACACTCGAAGAATCCAGTATTGGACAAAGGGAAATTCTCACGTCACGTATGCCCACCGACACTGGGAATGATTTTGGCTCTACATTTAGACAGGCATTGTGAGTGACAGTCTGAATGGGCCTGTCCGACTACTTGCTCGACTTACCAGGGAAATTACTTTCACTTTTTCAAGAGACTTTACCTGGCCTCCTGAAAGATGCTCCCTGGACATACGGCTATGCTTGTGGTTGCAGCATGATGGACCGCCAGCACATAGCAGCCGAGCTGTGTGCGGATATTTAAATGAAATCTTCAACGGCCAGGTAGTTGGCAAAGGTGCTGGTACGACACGACCCCTCGATCATCAGACCTTAAGCAACCGGACTTCTTCCTGTGAGGATACTTCAAGGTTCTAGTTCACTCACCCTGACGCGAACCACCTAGAATCGAAGAGGAATTAAGGGATCGCGTTCAACATGCCACCAATGACATCAGGGCAATACCAGGAATGTTTGAAAGAGCTCAGCAAAACACTGTTCGACGTTACCAAGCTTGTGTCGCGTCAGAGGGTCGCCAGGTCTAGCACCTGCTTTAAGTAAACAATGTCCTAGCTACAAAGAAGGCCCTCCTCAGTCCGACACAATTTGTAAGAGACTTTCCGTACGCGAACTAAGAGCTGTTGACGAGTTTGATCCCAGACCGTCCTGTTATAGAACTGCCATAGATGTGTCGGAACCTTGGTGAATTCGCCCGCAGATTGGAGCCTGGCGCACTACCACCAAAAAATGGTTCAAATGGCTCTGAGCACTATGGGACTTAACATCTTTGGTGATCAGTCCCCTAGAACTTAGAACTACTTAAACCTAACTAACCTAAGGACATCATACGCATCTATGCCCGAGGCAGGATTCGAACCTGCGACCACCACGGCCGGCCCACTACCACCAAATGTGCGGGCCACCTTTGATAGATCGCGATCTCCGATAGACAAAGCATTCATGCTCATGCGTTGTCCAGAGTATTCGGCAACTGGTCAATGCCGAGGCCAATCGGAGCCCGTGGCGCCAAGTTTCCGTAGTTTAAAAATTGAGTGCTGTCGACATACAGAACATTAACAATTTTGGGTCCTACTAGCATCAGATGTCCAGGGTTAAAATTTCGTGACACTTCACACAAAATTTCTATGCCCACCGTGTGCTGTTTTGTTTTCATTGTTTTCTTCCTTGCCAATGGTTTTACAGGAAAGAGGAAAGGTGTACTCATAGCTTATGGGCTTATGTTTAGAATGTTATTGTGGGATCTGAATTGCCCAAAACCTTATAATCATACCCATTTGTAGACTAAAAGCATGTATATACTATCACTGAAGTTAAAATTCTCACAGTTCCAGCAGCTCAAGAGTTCTCTTTCGTACCCCTCATACTAATCATCCCAACCGATTTACACCTTCGTTTTAAGTGGCTTCAGTTTTCAAGGAGGCTTTCGTTTCCTGTAGCAATAAATAGGGCTCGAGGTAAAAGAGAGGTATAAGAGGAAACAGAGAGATAGAAGGAGGGGAGGGGGGAATCGACCTTGAGAGGGAAAGGGGCAGGTGGACAGAGAGAAGGGGAATGGGTGATGAACACTGAGAGGGAGGGGAGGAAAAGATGGAGGAAGAGGAGGAGACGGGTGGAGGGGAGGGAGATTCGGAGATTACCTTTGGTAACTATTTTACACGACTGTCAAGAATTTGCCAATTCACAGCAAATTCCGTTGCCCTGACTGCGTTGAAATAATTTCCAGGTACTTCACAACAGCAAGGAAGTCATCTATGCACAAGAAGCAAGTAACTTTAAATTAAACTCATTGATACTGTTTCAATTTCTGGTATGGTACATTACAAGGATTCTGTTCCTTTTAATGTCTGAAGCAACAAAAAACAAGAAAGTGGTTTGCGGTGTAACGACAGAATAACCTGGTACAAATTTTGTTCCTCTCAAGCTAGCGTTTGTGGCAGTTGTGCTCACTGACTGTCGTAACAACTTCAAAACCAGGATAATAACAACAAAAATCTACAATACACACTATTGTCGCAGGCGGAAAATGCAGCAAAACATTCTGTTGAGGAAAAAAGAAATTTACAGTTGATTATATATTTCGCATCCCTTGTAGCGCCCACAGACTGTCGAAACTACACCTATAGCGCGATGCACGAAGCCTTGACACAATCAGTGGAGTATAATGGCAAAATTCACTATCGTGAAAGTGTTATAATCTAGCATTTTGAATCAGCCATGTCTGTAACATGTAGTCTCACATAAAGGAGAAACCGGAAGTTGGATTGTTTAGTTGCTTGCATTTCCGACAATTTCTACATTAAAATGCATAAGGTAAACACAACGGCATCAGTTCACCCCACCGATGACAACATAAATCGTGGAACACCAACGTATCACACCTCCACATGGGGCAGCTAATAATACAAAGCACTAGCACTCTCTCATCTAGCTGCTAAGATTTAAGACAGCACAGAGGCGAGATGTTTATAATGAAGTTTCAGCGTGTACAATAATCGTCTTCATTCTATTATTTTGGTTCAAATATCTGATCGCAATTTTTTACCTTGCCATGAACTATGATCGAAGATACCGGAACGCCAGTTGCTGCCTTCGGTTGGAGTTAGGTAAGAAGTCATCCTTTTCGTCTTAGCACATTTGATGGACACTATATCAACAACAATATGCGTTAAGCACCCATATTTTTGCCCGTTCCTTCGATTCTTTTCGTACAGAACCCCCCGCAACTACGATATTTCGTGGCTAATCCCTCGGAATTTGGGCGCAGTCACCACACGCAGACATTTCATCATGGTTACTACGTGTTTTTATTTCACTTGATACATTTGAACACGTATTTATCCCTTACACACCTTTCTATGGCGTTATACTACCTACAGGTTTTTCGTAGTTTGTGGTACACAAGTTGTACATTCTAGCTGGGATCACTGTTTTAGAATATTTGAACAAACATACTTTTGCGATGATTGGAAATTTTACAGTTATTTCGAGGACACCTTTTAGGAGGGCAAGGGGCAAAACGGGAGCCGTGGCAGAAGCGACTGAATTTTAGGTCTAAACTGAGCTTGCTGTGACCTAGGCCCATTTAATGACAACGTTATTTGCCCACCATCTTTCAACGAGTATATTCCTCCTCTAATCTGGTACGTAACATTAATGTTGCGACAAAAGTTTCTACAAATCTCTTTTTCTTCCATTTGCAAAGAAACGTTTTGGATAGGTTGATTGTCCAGATGGATGATTATTTTGGCCTTTGGAGGCAAAACTATGAAACATTGGTCACAACATACTGGTAAATCAGACCTGTTTTACCTTTGTGATACGATACCACTGAATACTACGCCACTGATTTGACACTGGTTTCGTTTCCGGGGAGAGGTGATGTGCCCAAGTCTCATCCATAATACAAAACTTGTGCAGAATTTTTTTTTTTTAGGAATACATCAAGAGGAAGGGACAACGTGGATTGGAAATAAAGAGAACGCTGACAGAGGGCAATAGACGAGAACTGTGCGAGAGGAGATGTTAACTGACAAACTGTAACCGAAAATTTAAGTTTCATTCCGCCTCATATTAAAAATGGAGGGGGAGGGGGGTTGAAGTTGACAGAGGATCAATCTATCAGTTAAAACAACAAGCAGGATATATAGTCGAACATGGAAACAATGTGCGTAGCCAACAGGTTACCAAACACATTCAAAAACCATTGGCAAACCTATTCTGTGCACTTCAGAAGGCAACCCGGGGGCTTGGCAACAAGATAATTTTGCGCTTGCCCCTGTGTCCAGAGAACGCAGACGGTTGAGACTGAGAGAGAGAGAGAACGTGGCAACATCCACTCCAAGCAAAGTGACAATTGAAACAAAGAAATACTTATCAAATTATCAATAGTCGCACCACGCTAATCAAGACTGCGTCTTCCCTGCTATCAGTCAAGTAATACACGATCGGACCATGCACAAAATGCCACTTGAAATATCTTCTGATGCGTATGTCTCGATTATATTTCTAAATGATGGGTAACTGCAACCAGTTGTCCTTACCTTTCAGGTTTTATTGTAGCGGCAAATCTAGACTTCGGCTAGCAACTAGCCATTATCAATGCAAAAAAATATAAGAATTACGTCGTCAGGTGATAGTGAAAAAGTTACAATTCATGGCATAACCTATAACACTTGTGCATTAGATTACATACCAGTATTTCAGAGTTTTAATACATTGCCTACTATGCTAATCACATGTGGTTTGTGGACCTGTCACAATTTATTTAAGACTACTTAATAAGGCAGGCTTATCGGAGAATGCATCGACTGGCTGTATGGCGCCCTCTACATGAACTACGTAATATGTAACACTCATAGTAAAGCAGTTACAGTCTCTTATAAAACTTAAAATTTGCATAGGAATTACACAAAACAAAATTCGAGAAAAATTATTAACGTTACTGTCAGACTTACTGTCACATTTAACAGTTGGGATCAAAAAATGTAAAAAGTTCCAGATTCACTGCTTGTGAGCCAATTGTTTTGTTACTCTTTAAAAACACATTAGTAACGTCAGATAGATAAAAAAATTTAAAGTATTTGCAAAACACTACGATGCACATGATGTATGCTACGACTATTAGAATCGAATTGATTTAAATATTTTCCTTTTGTGCCATTTTTTATCTTCACGACGAGGTATGTGGCTCCTCTTAGTTACTGAATAGTTTGTAGGTGGCACCAAATATCAGCAAGATAGATAGTAGATTGGATTTACCAGTAGGTAACAGATGGAGAGAGTACAAATCTCGGTGCCACTTCAAGCACATTTTTAACTATCTGTACAACAAAAGTAATGTACTGAATTGATGTTATTAACAATTGACATCGTCTAAACGAATGTAATATGGAAAAAGTTTCATTGGTTCAATATTATAATCATCGTACACAGTTACTTTAAAGGTTGCTGCATTTTGCTAGGAGGACAGAACCTATTTCGTACCGCCTAGGTTGTGTCGTTCATTGCTTCCTAGCCAGCAGCCAACGTTTTGTGCTTGCAAAAGATGGCTTGCTATTGTAGGTGGTCGGGAAACTTGCTATTCTCACACTTTTGCAGCAGGATTTTGAATCAGATATTGTGGTCGAACATTATGATTACCTCAAAGAGAGCGGCCCATTGACACAAAGTCAACAAGGATTTAGAAAACATCGTTCCTCTTAAACACTACTAGCTCTATACACACACTGTTTAGTGCTATTGACAAGGGATTTCAAATTGATTCCATATTTCTAGATTGCCATATAGCTTTTGGCACTGTAGCACACAGGCAGCTTGTAGTAAACTTGCGAGCATATGGAATATCTTGTGAGTTAGATGACTGGATTCGTGATTTCCTGTCAGAGACGTCACAGTTTGTAGTAACTGTAGTTACTGAGGGGAACATAAGTGATTTATAGCATTCGGCAAGATGGTGTTGTATAGGCCCTCTCGTGTTCCAGATCTGTACAAAAGCTGTAGGAGACAATGTGGGCAACCGTCTTAGGTTGTTTGTCGACGATGCTGTGGTTTGCCGTGTAATAAAGTCGTCAGAACATCAAAAGAAATTGCAAAACGGTTTAGAAAAAATATCAATATGCGGCGAAAATTAACAATTGACTCTAAATAATAAAAAGTGTGATGTCATCCACATGAATACTAAAAGAAATCCATTAAACGTCGCGTAAACAATAAATCAATCGAATATAAAGCCCACAAATTCGACTAAATACATGGGATTTACAATTACAAATTGGAAAGAACATAGGAAATGTTGTGGGGAAGGCAAAACACAGACTGCGCTTTATTGGCAGAACATGTAGGAAATGAACACATCTGCTAAAGAGACTGTCTTCACTACGTTTATCCGTCCTCTTTTGTAGTACTGCTGTGCAGTCTGGGATCCTTGACGGGGTACATCCTGATCTCTATACACTCCTGGAAATTGAAATAAGAACACCGTGAATTCATTGTCCCAGGAAGGGGAAACATTATTGACACATTCCTGGGCTCAGATACATCACATGATCACACTGACAGAACCACAGGCACATAGACACAGGCAACAGAGCATGCACAATGTCGGCACTAGTACAGTGTATATCCACCTTTCGCAGCAATGCAGGCTGCTACTCTCCCATGGGGACGATCGTAGAGATGCTGGGTGTAGTCCTGTGGAACGGCTTGCCATGCCATTTCCACCTGGCGCCTCAGTTGGACCAGCGTTCGTGCTGAACGTGCAGACCGCGTGAGACGACGCTTCATCCAGTCCCAAACATGCTCAATGGGGGACAGATCCGGAGATCGTGCTCGCCAGGGTAGTTTACATACACCTTCTAGAGCACGTTGGGTGGCACGGTGTACATGCGGATGTGCATTGTCCTGTTGGAACACTAAGTTCCCTTGCCGGTCTAGGAATAGTAGAACGATGGGTTCGATGACGGTTTGGATGTACCGTGCACTATTCAGTGTCCCCTCGGCGATCACCAGAGGTGTACGGCCAGTGTAGGAGATCGCTCCCCACACCATGATGCCGGGTGTTGGCCCTGCATGCCTCGGTCGTATGCAGTCCTGACTGTGGCGCTCAACTGCACGGCGCCAAACACGCATACGACCATCATTGGCACCAAGGCAGAAGCGACTCTCATCGCTGAAGAGGACATGTCTCCATTCGTCCCTCCATTCACGCCTGTCGCGACACCACTGGAGGCGGGTTGCACGATGTTGGGGCGTGAGCAGAAGACGGCCTAACGGTGTGCGGGACCGTAGCCCAGCTTCATGGAGACGGTTGCGAATGGTCCTAGCCTATACCCCACGAGCAACAGTGTCCCTAATTTGCTGGGAAGTGGCGGTCGTGAAACTTGTCGTGCGTTGACGAAATCCAAGCCGATGAAGTAAAATATCAGCAGTAAAGAGAGGGCGGCCATTCGTAATCTGAGGGAACGCTCTGAAATTGTCGTCTTACCGGCTGACAAATGCAATGCTACAGTTGTTGTCTCCCATAAGGACTACACTGATAAGATGCAGAGCCTGCTAAATGACGATTCCTACCGGAAGATCAGCGTTGACCCTACAAAGAAGGTGGAGAACAAGACGAGGGTTCTTCTCAAGGACGCAGATTTACCGTAGGGTGACGCTAAGAAATTGTTACCGCAAGATCCGGTGCCGCCTAGACTATATGGACTCCCGAAGGTTCACAAAGAGGGGGTAGCATTACGCCCCATTCTCAGCAACATCAGTTCACCTACATATTGGTTGGCCAAAAACCTGACGGGAATATTAAGTCCTTTGTGGGTAAATGCCCTCATCATATCCGTAATTCCGTGGATTTTGTTAAACGCCTTGATAGCTTCAGGTTGGATGAGTCAGATACCATGGTGAGTTTTGACGTCGTTTCCTTGTTTACGAGGGTACCCCTGCGAGAGTTGCTAGAGTTGATTGGTCAGAGGTTTGACGAGAATACCACTGAACGTTTTAGGCATGTCATTACTTCCACGTATTTTCTTTTTAATGGAGAATACTACGAACAAACGGAAGGAGTCGCCATGGGTAGCCCACTCTCATCGGTGGTAGCGAATTTGTACATGGAGAACTTCGAGGAGGAAGCCCTGTCGTCATCCGAATGGAAACCTACTTGCTTTTTCCGTTACGTGGACGACACGTTCGTCATTTGGCCACATGGTGTGGATAAACTCCTTGACTTCCTTACACATCTAAACTCCGTACACCCCCACATCAAATTCATTATGGAGACTGAAACGGAGGGTAAATTACCTTTCCTTGACGTCTTGGTCAGGAGAAGGGCTGACGGCACCCTAGGTCATGGGGTGTATCGAAAGACGACACACACTGATCTGTATTTGCACGCAGACAGCTGCCACCACCCTTCACAGAGGAATGGGGTACTTAAAACTCTAGTACATAGGGCGCGCACTATCTCTGACACAGAGAGTCTACCCCAGGAATTGGAACATCTGAGAACTGTATTTCGAAAAAATGGGTACTCAGAGTGGCAGATCCAACGTGCTCTCCGCCCAACCACTGCATCACAACCTGTTGAGATGGATGAAGTCGCGAGGGAGGAGGTAGGCACTGCATTTATTCCATACACAGGCGCACTCTCGGGAAAAATCGCCCGCATTCTGAAGAAACACAGGGTCGGAACTGTGTTTTGTCCTCCGAATAAAACTCGTGCACTGGTGGGGAGCGCCAAAGATGACCTCGGTTTGAGGAAGGCCGGCGTGTACCAGATTCCGTGTCAATGTAGCAAGTCGTATATTGGTCAGACGATGCGTACCGTCGAGGATCGATGCCGTGAACACCAGAGGCACACTCGACTGATGTATCCGAGAAAGTCGGCGGTAGCTGAACATTGTTTGTCGGAAAATCACGCTATGGAGTATGACCGCACGAGGATTCTGGTACAGACGTCGAGATACTGGGACAGCGTTGTTAGAGAGGCCATCGAAATTCGCACCAATGACGACCTCATAAACCGTGACTGTGGCTATAATCTTAGCAAAGCTTGGGAACCAGCGATTGGGTTAATCAAGAGTAAATCGAGCAAACGCATAGTTGTGACGACCACGGCGGACAGAGCCATCACACCGACGTCATCTCAGACGCCGTCGCAATATGTTCCACCGCGCTACCGTGGCGCGGGGCGCGGACGGCGGAGGGAGCGCGCCGCGGGCGGAGGGTATTTAAATCGGCCGTCGCTGCCACCGAACCCAGTTCCCCCTGAGCAGCCATAGCGTACGGATCTCCGTGCCGGCGCGTTCACAGGAGCTCAGTCCGTCAGTTCACCTGATGATGGCGACATGTTTCATCGCCGAAATATTGTGCCCGTTGGACACTATAGACCGGCAGTACACCCGTTGATATTTTAATTATCAAATACGCCGGGAGAAACTCAAGGATCACATTATACAGACATTGCTCATAGACCTAAAAGAAAATGGACTGCGTCTACTTTTGTGGAAAAAGGAAGGGTACTATTGTCGCGATTGTGTTTTCATTTTTAATAGATGATTATAAGAGATACACTCCTGGAAATGGAAAAAAGAACACATTGACACCGGTGTGTCAGACCCACCATACTTGCTTGGACACTGGGAGAGGGCTGTACAAGCAATGATCACACGCATGGCACAGCGGACACACCAGGAACCGCGGTGTTGCCGTCGAATGGCGCTAGCTGCGCAGCATTTGTGCACCGCCGCCGTCAGTGTCAGCCAGTTTGCCGTGGCATACGGAGCTCCATCGCAGTCTTTAACACTGGTAGCATGCCGCGACAGCGTGGACGTGAACCGTATGTGCAGTTGACGGACTTTGAGCGAGGGCGTATAGTGGGCATGCGGGAGGCCAGGTGGACGTACCGCCGAATTGCTCAACACGTAGGGCGTGAGGTCTCCACAGTACATCGATGTTGTCGCCAGTGGTCGGCGGAAGGTGCACGTGCGCGTCGACCTGGGACCGGACCGCAGCGACGCACGGATGCACGCCAAGACCGTGGGATCCTATGCAGTGCCGTAGGGAACCGCACCGCCACTTCCCAGAAAATTAGGGACACTGTTGCTCCTGGGGTATCGGCGAGGACCATTCGCAACCGTCTCCATGAATCTGGGCTACGGTCCCGCACACCGTTAGGCCGTCTTCCGCTCACGCCCCAACATCGTGCAGCCCGCCTCCACTGGTGTCGCGACAGGCGTGAATGGAGGGACGAATGGAGACGTGTCGTCTTCAGCGATGAGAGTCGCTTCTGCCTTAGTGCCAATGATGGTCGTATGCGTGTTTGGCGCCGTGCAGGTGAGCGCCACAATCAGGACTGCATACGACCGAAGCACACAGGGCCAACACCCGGCATCATGGTGTGGGGAGCGATCTCCTACACTGGCCGTACACCTCTGGTGATCGTCGAGGGGACACTGAATAGTGCACGGTACATCCAAACCGTCATCGAACCCATCGTTCTACCATTCCTAGACCGGCAAGGGAACTTGCTGTTCCAACAAGACAATGCACGTCCGCATGTATCCCTAGCCACCCAACGTGCTCTAGAAGGTGTAAGTCAACTACCCTGGCCAGCAAGATCTCCGGATCTGTCCCCCATTGAGCATGTTTGGGAGTGGATGAAGGGTCGTCTCACGCGGAATGCATGTCCAGTACGAACGCTGGTCCAACTGAGGCGCCAGGTGGAAATGGCATGGCAAGCCGTTCCACAGGACTACATCCAGCATCTCTACGATCGTCTCCATGGGAGAATAGCAGCCTGCATTGCTGCGAAAGGTGGATATACACTGTACTAGTGCCGGCATTGTGCATGCTCTGTTGCCTGTGTCTATGTGCCTGTGGTTCTGTCATTGTGATCATGTGATGTATCTGACCCCATGAATGTGTCAATAAAGTTTCCCCTTCCTGGGACAATGAATTGACGGTGTTCTTATTTCAATTTCCAGGAGTGTACATTGACGTTAAATAACAGAGTTCTTCATTGCATAACAACAGGTCTGTTGGAGCCTTGGTGGCATGCCTGCTCTGTGTGTGAGGAAGTCGATGCTGCTAGTTGTGCAATGGCGAGGAAGGGCGGCGTCTCGTTATATTTTAGACGAAAAAGTAGCACCTGGGGCGGCCTTCCTTTTATCTCCTATTGTTCAGTTGCTTTTGTGTTGGTGAAGGAATGTCGCCTCAAGTGGTCAGCGACTGTGGCGAGCTTGTGCCACGCAGGAATGGCGATAGACCGCAGCGCATAGCGTGGTGGCAGCAGCTGCGCGTTTGAAAAAGCGATCTGGGGCGTTCTCTGGAATTTCGTTGTTTTTCTGGAGGGGCCCAGTCCTTCCAAGAAATACGTTTTACAGATTGCAGGAAGTGTCTTCTTATTACCTTTGTCTCTCTGTGACTGATTTCTGCAGACTTAAGACAGTATATCCTTGTCACCAGAAGAACCTTTTTGTTGATCACCAGTGGGGAGATAGAACAGGCTTCTATCCGTGACAATGGTGAGGAGAAAGATGGATGGATGGTTGGTGAGGGGTGGAAGCATGAGGTAAAACAACCTCGTAGCTCCTTAGTTTGTGAGTGCACATTAAGGAGGACACAGCTGCAACTGCTACCCCACTGCAATATGTAGCATCGGTAGTTGTGTTATTACGATGGTTTCTCCCCAATCCCCAGAACATGTGTGACATTTCGACCCATTCATTACATGTGATGGTTTTTTCGAGACAATTTCCGTGTGTAATTAGAGCAGCCAAGCTCCTTGCATCACTTACAGTAGCATGTGTTAACTACGGGTACCTGGGCTGCAAGGTGATTGTGGAACAGGTTTCTATAGCGGAATCTGATGTCAAACAGCAGTAGATTCAGTCCTCAGCCTTAGGTTTACAGATAATATGCTCATAAAACTCCTCTGTGTCCAATACGACTGTCTCGTCAGTTCAATATATTTCTCACGAAAAATAAAGACCTTTCCTCCCACTTCAGCCTTCTTTCCCGTCAGCTTGAAGTTTCGAGTCGTTTTGTGAAATCTGTTGCCAGCAGCATAACACCAGGTCTATGCTATCGTCAATATTTGAGCTGTGTTGCGATGTTAGGCACTTCCTGTGTAGCACTATGCATATAGTTTCGTAATTAGGACTGATCCTTGTGATTAATTACGTAATTAGGACCAATCTCTACTTCCCACCTAAAATAATTAATGTATGCTAACCCATCCTCCTGCATTTGGACAGTTTCCATGTGTTTGGCAGGTTCACTTGGCCCCTCCATCCAGGTATAACAGGATTTGGGTCCCAGAAAGGGCACCCCCATTTTTAATTTTCCGCCAAGTTCTAGGTGGAGAGGTGGGGTGAGATGCCAGCACAAACTCTGGGACAAAGAAATTCCCTTCAATACTAGAAATAACCGCAAAAATTCGCAATTCCCCAAAAAATTCGAAATTCCCGCCAATAGGGTAGGTAGGTGCGAGGTAGGGCGTAAGGTTAGGGAGGGGGCGAGGGCAGGGATCCACGTGCCGGTTAAAGAGAAACCATGACTTCATCCGGGGTGGGAGTCATTGGGGTAATTAATTTGTAAATTTAATTAATTTGCGTATCGATTTTATATCTAACCTACACCTTTCCACGCGAGCTTTGACTTCCCTTATTTTATCTACGTCTACATCTACATGACTACTCTTCACTTCACATTTAAGTGCTTGGCAGAGGGTTCATCGAACCACAATTATACTATCTTTCTACCATTCCTCTCCCTAACAGCGCGCAGGAGAAACGAACACCTAAACCTTTCTGTTCGAACTCTGATTTCTCGTATTTTATTTTGATGATCATTCCTTCCTATGTAGGTTGGTCTCAACAAAATATTTTCGCATTCGGAAGAGAAATTTGGTTACTGAAATCTCGTAAAAAGATCTCGCCGCGACGAAAAATGTCTTTGCTGTAATGTCTTCCATCCCAATTCGCGTATCATATCTGCCACATTGTCTCCCCTATTACGTGATAATACAAAACGAGCTACCATTTTTTGCACCCTTTCGATGTCCTCTGTCAATGCCACCTGGTAAGGATCCCACACCGCGCAGCAATACCCTAACAGAGGACGAACGAGTGTAGTGTAAGCTGTCTCTTTAGTGGACTTGTTGAATCTTCTAAGTGTCCTTCCAATGAAACGTAACCTTTGGCTCGCCTTCCCCACAATATTATCTATGTGCTCTTTCCAACTGAAGTTGTTCGTAATTTTAACACCCAGGTACTCAGTTGAATTGACTGCCTTGACAATTGTACTATTTATCGAGTAATAGAATTCCGACGGATTTCTTTTGGAACTCATGTGGATGTGTTATTTAGCGTCAACTGCCACCTGCCACACCATACAGCAATCTTTTCTAAATCGCTTTGCAACTGATACTGGTCTTAGGAAGACCTTACTAGACGGTAAATTACAGCATCATGTGCGAACAACCTAAGAGAACTGATCAGATTGTCACCCAGGTCATTTACACTCCTGGAAATGGAAAAAAGAACACATTGACACCGGTGTGTCAGACCCACCATACTTGCTCCGGACACTGTGAGAGGGCTGTAGAAGCAATGATCACACGCACGGCACAGCGGACACACCAGGAACCGCGGTGTTGCCGTCGAATGGCGCTAGCTGCGCAGCATTTGTGCACCGCCGCCGTCAGTGTCAGCCAGTTTGCTGAGGCATACGGAGCTCCATCAAAGTCTTTAACACTGGTAGCATGCCGCGACAGCGTGGACGTGAACCGTATGTGCAGTTGACGGACTTTGAGCGAGGGCGTATAGTGGGCATGCGGGAGGCCGACTGGACGTACCGCCGAATTGCTCAACACGTGGGGCGTGAGGTCTCCACAGTACATCGATGTTGTCGCCAGTGGTCGGCGGCAGCTGCACGTGCCCGTCGACCTGGGACCGGACCGCAGCGACGCACGGATGCACGCCAAGACCGTAGGATCCTACGCAGTGCCGTAGGGGACCGCACTGCCACTTCCCAGCAAATTAGGGACACTGTTGCTCCTGGGGTATCGGGGAGGACCATTCGCAACCGTCTCCATGAATCTGGGCTACGGTCCCGCACACCGTTAGGCCGTCTTCCGCTCACGCCCCAACATCGTGCAGCCCGCCTCCAGTGGTGTCGCGACAGGCGTGAGTGGAGGGACGAATGGAGACGTGTCGTCTTCAGCGATGAGAGTCGCTTCTGCCTTGGTGCCAATGATGGTCGTATGCGTGTTTGGCGCCGTGGAGGTGAGAGCCACAATCAGGACTGCATACGACCGAGGCACACAGGGCCAACACCCGGCATCATGGTGTGGGGAGCGATCTCCTACACTGGCCGTACACCTCTGGTGATCGTCGAGGGGACACTGAATAGTGCACGGTACATCCAAACCGTCATCGAACCCATCGTTCTACCATTCCTAGACCGGCAAGGAACTTGCTGTTCCAATAGGACAAGGCACGTCCGCATGTATCCCGTGCCACCCAACGTGCTCTAGAAGGTGTAAGTCAACTACCCTGGCCAGCAAGATCTCCGGGTCTGTCCCCCATTGAGCATGTTTGGGACTGGATGAAGCGTCGTCTCACGCATTCTGCACGTCCAGCACGAACGCTGGTCCAACTGAGGCGCCAGGTGGAAATGGCATGGCAAGCCGTTCCACAGGACTACATCCAGCATCTCTACGATCGTCTCCATGGGAGAATAGCAGCCTGCATTGCTGCGAAAGGTGGATATACACTGTACTAGTGCCGGCATTGTGCATGCTCTGTTGCCTGTGTCTATGTGCCTGTGGTTCTGTCATTGTGATCATGTGATGTATCTGACCCCAGGAATGTGTCAATAAAGTTTCCCCTTCCTGGGACAATGAATTCACGGTGTTCTTATTTCAATTTCCAGGAGTGTATAACAGTCTGAAAATGCACATGCAGTTTATTGATTACATGCATGTAGAAAACTTGTTCTGCGTTAAAGTTCTCAAACAAGGTTTGAAGAAGAATAAAATGCCACTACCAGACGGCAGCTAACGTAGATAATACTTTTCCGGCGTATTTAGGCACGATGTGCTCTCCCCATAGATAATACAAAACTTTCGAGATGCATCTACTGTCTGGCTGTCTATTAAACCTGAAGTGAACAAAATGTCGCAGAAGTTAGCCCTTTTCACACAAACGACTATTTTGGGTTGAGAAGTGAAGGGAATTATGTTACAAGTTCCATTAGATTGATAACTTTAGCAGACAGCAGAACTGCGTTTTAAGAAATATACCAGTGAATGTACTCGAGGTCGTGACATCTAACCTACCGCGCACGATACTGAGCATTACACTACTAGCTGACACGTAGCTATAACAGCTCCATATGTCAACAGCAATTCCTCCAGAACTTCTTAATTCCACAGCGCCATGGGATAACGCATATCGCCAGGTCAATACTTATGAGAGACAAACTGTTATACCTTTCCTTTCGCACTGCACGACCTTTCCAACAAACAAATGGCGCAAAGGAGTAGCTCAAGTGGAATGGAACACTTCCTATTTAAATTTCTGTATCCTTTACTGTTGGCAGTTCTGTGTAGGTGGCAGTTACGTGATTTAATTTGGTGATTACAAAATAAAGTTGAATGTATGCACTGGGTAGCCGAGGCAGCATGGTGATTCTGTCAATTAAGTAAATGAATTTACAGAAGATGCTGCAAATTGATACAGGGAGCCTGTGTGTCAGAATTCTCAGCCAGCGTGGCACAACGGCGTTATGATAGAAAAATGACCCACTGGGAAGAGGATTTGGTATGGGTGAGATCTGTACTACAAACAATGATGAAGGCGACACCTCCCGTTACTGGATCCTGTGATGAAGCCGACACCTCCCGTTACTGTATCCTGTTTTATTATATTTTAAATAATCGCTCTTTTCCATACTGTAATCTACAACATTAGACATAGCTTTTCTGGTACCGTGCACCGCGGAATTTGAATCCGCGAGAGACAACATGGACGTCGAAGACCCCTAGGGGTCTCTGCGCCATAGCGCCGTAAGCTGTGGCGGCGCGTGCCTCATGGTTCGCTTTTAGCGTGAGGGCGCCACAGTGGAACACATGGTTCCAACGGCCAATAGCGGCGCCCCTGATAGCGTATTTAAGCACCTGTCTCTCGCTCAGACAGCGTCCCCCTTTTTCCTCTTCCCTCTTTCTCCCAGAGCGGATCTTCCTCCATTCCCCTCCCTTGGGACCCTGCACCCCATACTTGCCTCCTTCCTTCCCACATCCCTCCCTATATGGCCCTCTTCAGCGCGCCCCCCGCTCATCTCCCCCATCTCTTCCCCTCCCACCCTTCTTCAGGTCTCACTCATCTCCTAGCGCCTGGCAGATCCTCTGCTTTGATCATCATCAGTGTGCCACATCAGTGTTGTGTTTAGTGCTGTTTCTCCTGTGCGTCAAGAGTTGTGATTTTAATTGTGTACTGCCTTGAGGTTCGCCGTCAGTGTTACATTATGTGCTACGCCATCCGTCGATACTTTTATACTCCAGTCATACTGTGCCTTGTGTTCTTTTAATCGTTGCAGTGTGTGGCTTTTTGTGTGTGCTACTTTTAAACAGTTTCTTTAATCTCCTTTGCCCCCCTTTTTTATATCTATGTTCACGATATTATCTCCTTTGTTATTTTTAAATGTCTTCTCTTGTTTGTTCTATGTCTTTTGGCTGAAGAGCAGCGCATATGCTGTTGCCAGCCTGAACCGATGTGGAATTGAAATACAGTACAGAAAAAAAAGCTCAGTCTCGACACAGGTCCTGTACGACCTTATCCCGTTCCCCCACCTCCTCCTTTTCCACAAACGGATATGGATCCTCTATACCTCCCATAAACTTGACCCCCTCACCTGCTCGTCTCTCATATCCTCTCCCTCCCCCATCTGCTGCCGTGCCTGTATTTCCACGTCCCACCTGCTCTCCATCTCTCCACTCTCCTCCCCGCTCCCAAGGTGGTTTCCGCCCGCTCCCCCTCCCTGATGATGCCCTCCTCACCTCTATTTACCCCTCCTGTGAACTTTGGTACTCCCCCCTCCCAATTGCTGTGTTTATTCCTGTGGGCACCCTCTCTCCCTTCTCTCTCCCTTCTCTCCCTCCTTCCTTCCTCACCCTCCTCCCCTGGGCTTCCCCAATCCACATACCTTCATTTCTCCCACCATCTCAACTGCCATTGGCATCTCTGCTCTCCCCTCTCCCTCCCCCACATCCCTCTTCTCCTCTTGGCAGGTCCCCAGACGCGCACACGTTAAGTGGACATTTGCGCGCCGGAGATCATCGCCATCAGTTTAGTGTATGTGCCATCCCATTTGCGACTCAGTGCTTTCGCCGCCCACGCTCCTTCATTCGCATGTGTCGTCTAAATCATCAGTGTTTGTGCACAGTACCGACAGTTTTCTTGTTTTTTTCATCGAGTGAACAGCTCATGTTTTTTTAATTATTGTATCTACTGTTTTTTAACCGTCATTATGTTACTTTTCAGTATTCATTGGTTTTCTCGTTTATTGCATTGCTGGTGGCTCAAGAGCGGAGTAAAATTTTCCGCTGCCAGCCCACCTTGTATTAGGTGCCAATTAACAATAAAGAAAAAAAAAAGCTCAGCCAGCCAGTCTAATCTCATGTACGTCTCTTGACACATAACCTAGCGTTAAACAGCTTACTTACTTGTTTTGTGTACGGGTGGACTTGTTTGTTAGGTTTCCTTGTGACTCCGTTGTTTGATCTTGTCGTTGTTCGTTCTGTCCCACGTTGTTGTTGTTCGCGGGCCTCTACGCGGGTCCCGCCGCGCTTTCCGTCATTTCAAGCCCGCGACCGTCCCGGTCGCAGTTACAACAGCTTTCTTAGTTGTACTGTAACTTTTCTATCCAACTTCCGATATAAAGGGTGTTACAAAAAGGTACGGCCAAACATTCAGGAAATGAACCTCACACACAAAGAAAGAAAATGTGTTATGTGGACATGTGTCCGGAAACGCTTAATTTCCATGTTAGAGCTCATTTTTGTTTCCTCAGTATGTACTGTACTTCCTCGATTCACCGCCATACGGGATACTCCACCTGTGCTGCTAGAACATGTGCCTTTACAAGTACGACACAACATGTGGTTCATGCACGATGGAGCTCCTGCACATTTCAGTCGAAGTGTTCGTACGCCTCTCAACAGATTCGGTGACCGATGGATTGGTAGAGGCGGACCAATTCCATGGCCTCCACGCTCTCCTGACCTCAACCCTCTTGAGTTTCATTTATGGGGGCATTTGAAAGCTCTTGTCTACGCAACCCCGGTACCAAATGTAGAGACTCCTCGTGCTCGTATTGTGGATGTCTGTGATACAATACGCCATTCTCCAGGGCTGCATCAGCGCATCACGGATTCCATGCGACGGAGGGTGGATGCATGTATCCTCGCTAACGGAGGACATTTTGAACATTTCCTGTAACAAAGTGAAGTCACGCTGGTACGATCTGTTGATGTGTGTTTCCATTCCATGATTAAAGTGATTTGAAGAGAAGTAATAGAATGAGCTCTAACATGGAAAGTAAGCGTTTCCGGACACATGTCCACATAACATATTTTCTTTCTTTGTGTGTGAGGAATGTTTCCTGAACGTTTGGCCGTACTTTTTTGAAACACCCTGTAGACTACATGTCCGCCTGAAATAGGGATACATGACCTGCTCTCCGGAACGCCCGAATCACAGTGACTAGCGTAGTTTAAGTACTTCGTCTCACTAGCGCGCCAAAACGACCCAAAGGCGTGCAAAGCACTTCGATTGTACTATCATTACTCGTATGTTTCTCAAAACTAGTGAAATTTAAAAAGAAAAACGGTAGACTTGCAGGGTAACCATGAGAGATTGTCATACTGAAAACTGGGTTAAATAAATAAAAAGTATGTAAATAATTATCAGTGAATATAGGCATTTTGACGCCTAGCACCCGTATGTGCCGACCAATCAGAAGCAAGTTCAGTACAAATGGCGGACTATTCCATGGGAATTGTACATACTGTATCATCTATCACCCAATTTTTGAACCATACGCTACCTCACGTGTAACAAGCTCTGTCTAGGCGAGCTTCCACCAAAATAAAATAATGGCAGCCACAGCCATGAAAATCACACTGCGTACAAGACAATGTTGTATCAAAATGGCTCGGAGCACTATGGGATTTAACATCGGAGGTCATCAGTCCCCTAGAACGTAGAACTACTTAAACCTAACTAACCTAAGGGCATCACACACATCCATGCCCGAAGCAGGATTCGAACCTGCGACCGTAGCAGTAACGCGCTTCCGGACTGAAGCCCTTAGAACCGCTCGTCCACCGCGGGCGGTAATCTTGTAACTTGGGACATTTTTCCACATTGGGAAATAGATTATTTTTCCGCAGTAAATTTTGTACTTACATAAGAATAGTGCGGCACATACATACTGAGTGCCTTCATTGAAAAATGTAATAAGAAAATACACGAAGCGCCAGAAAATGGTATAGACATGCTTATTGAAAACCAGAGATACGTAAACAGACAGAATACGGCGCTGCGGTCGGCAAAGCGCATATAAGACAACAAGTGTCTGATGTAGTTGTTAGATCGGTTACTGCTGCTACAAGAGCAGGTTATCAAGATTTAAGTGAGTTTGAACGTTGTGTTATAGTCCGCTCATGAGCGATGGGACACAGCATCTCCGAAGTAGCGATGAAGTGCGGATGTTCCCGTACGACCAGTTCATGAGTGCACCATGAATATCTGGAATCTGCTAAAACATCAAATCTCCGACATTGCTGCGGTCGAAAAGAGGTCCTGGAAGAACGGGACTAACAACGAATGAAGAAGTACAGTCCTTCTGCAGATTTCAATCCTGGGCCGTCAACAAGAGTCAGTGTGCGAACTATTCAACGAAACATCATCAATATGGGTTTTCGGAGCCAAAGGCCCACTTGTGTACCCTTGCTGACTGCACGACACACGACTTTACGCCTCGCCTGGGTCCGTCAATACCGACATTGGACTGTTGATGATTGGAAACATATTGCTGGATCGGACGAGTCTCATTTCAAATTGTATCGAGTGAATCTACTTTTACGGGTATGGGGACAGCCATGAACCCGCATGTCAACAGCGGACTGTTCAAGCTGGCGGAGGCTCTGTAATGGTTCAGGGCGTGTGGAGGTGGAGTGATATGGGGCCCCTGATAAGTGTATATACGACTTTGACAGGTGACATATACGTAAGCATCTTGTCTGACCACCTCCATCCATTCATGTCCATTGTGCATTCCGACGGACTTCAGCAATTCCAATAGGACAATGCGGCACCCCACACGTCCAGAACTGCTGCAGAGCGGTTTCTGGGACACTCTTCTGAGTTTCAACACTTCCGCTGTCCACCAGACTCACCAGACGGGAACGTTATTAAGCCTATCTGGGATGCCTTGCAACGTTCTGTTCAGAAGAGATCTCGGCCCCCACGTACTCTTACGGATTTCTGGACAGCCCTGCAGTATTCATGGTTGAGCATATCTGGGATGCATTGCAACGTGTTGGTAAGAGGAAATCTGCTCCTCCTCATATTATGCAGTTCCCTCCAGTATTACTACAGTCATTAGTCGTTTCCATGCCACGTCGTGTTGCGGCAATTCTGCATGGTCGCAGGGGCCCTGCACGGTACTACATTGGTGTACCACTTTCTTTGGCTCTTCAGTGCAAATGGTACTTGTATAACAGAAACGGCTAGAACTGAATAACATAAAAGCGTATCGAGGTACAACATTCTTCCCTATTCTGCCCCTGTGCTTTATTAATCCTGCATCATAGTGTAAAACGTCGCTGTAGGACACTTATAGCAATGATCATGGAGAGAGAGCGAGAGAGAGAGAGAGAGAGAGAGAGAGAACGATAGAGAGAGAGAGAGAGAGAGAGAGAGAGAGAGAGAGAGAGAGAGAGAGAGAGACAGAGAGACTCAGCCTAACAAACAGAATAACAACACTACCATGCGACAACGCTCGAACAACTGAAGTAGGCCGCACTCTGTGCTGGCATTGGCATCACACCCAAACAGCACTGACCTTCCTCTGTGCACGTAGATGGTACACATGACCGTCACACAAGATCACTTGTTAATCCGAAGCGTCTGCAGTCCATGTACACCCGTAGAATTCCAGTCCTAGTCGCTGTACACATACAGTAGCACTTCTTTTTACTACAACAGACAATCACAAGTTATACACAATATAGTGTACTGCTAGCATCCACAGGCTGCTTACACGACATCAGCCAGTTAGCAATATGGCGGAAGTACGACAATTACACGGAATTGTAAGTTTTGGTCACGTTGATTCTATAAACGTGTTTACTACTGAATCCTATAATATATCCAGGGTGCTATTTGGCATGGTTCATTCCATCGTTATACACTACTGGCCATTAAAATTGATACACCACAAAAATGACGTGCTACAGATACGAAATTTAACCGACAGGAAGAAGATGCTGTGATATGCTAATGATTAGCTTTTCAGAGCATTCAACAGGGTTGGCGCCGGTGGCAACACCTACGACGTGCTGACAAAAGGAAAGTTACCAACCGATTTCTCATACACAAACAGTAGTTGACTGGCGTTGCCTGGTGAAACGTTGTTGTGATGCCTCGTGTAAGGAGGAGACATGCGTACCATCACGTTTCCGACTTTGATAAAGGTCGGATGGCAGCCTATCGCGATTGCGGTTTATCGTATCGCGACATTTCTGCTCGCGGTTGTCGAGATCCAATGACTGTTAGTAGAATATGGAATTGGTGGGTTCAGGAGGATAATACGGAACGCCGTGCTTGATCCCAACGCCCTCGTATCAATAGCAGTCGAGATGACAGGCATCTTATCAGCATGGCTGTAACGGATCGTGCAGCCACGTCCCGATCCCTGTCAACAGATGGGGACGTTTCCAAGACAACAACCATTATCAGGAACAGTTTGACACCGTTTGCAGCAGCATGGACTATCACCTCGGAGACCTTAACTGCGGTTACCCATGACGCTGCGTCAGAGACAGGAGGGCCTGGGCTGGTGTACTCAACGACGAACCTGTGTGCACGAATGGCAAAACATTTCTTAGGATGAATCAAGGTTCTGTGTACAGTATCATGATGCTCGCATCCGTGTTTGGGGACATTGCGGTGAATGCACATTGGAAGCGTGTATTCGTCATCGCCACACTGGCGTATCACGCGTCGTGATGGTATGGGATGCCACTGGTTACACGTCTCGGTCACCTCTTGTTCCTATTGACGGCACTTTGAACAGTGGACGTTACATTTCAGAGGTGTTACAACCCGTGGCCCTACCCTTCATTCGATCCCTGAGAAAACCTAAATTTCAGCAGGATAATGCATGACCGCATGTTGCAGGTCCTTTCTGGATACAGAAAATGTTCGACTGCTGCCCTGCGCAGCACATTCTCCAGATCTCTCACCCATTGAAAACATCTGGTCAATGGTGCCCGAGCAACTGGCTCGTCACAATACGGCAGTCACTACTTTTGATGAACTGTGGTATCGTGTTGAAGCTGCATGGGCAGCTGTACTTTTACACGCCTTCCAACCTCGGTTTGACTCAATGCCCAGGTGTATCAAGGCCGGTATAAGGCCAGACGTGGTTGTTCTGGGAACTGATTTCTTAGGATCTATGCACCCAAATTGCATGAAAATGTCTTTGTATGTCAGTTCTAGTATAATATATTTGTCCAATGAATACCCGTTCACCATCTGCATTTTTTTCTTGGTGTAGCAATTTTAATGGCCAGTAGTGTTCTTTTTACATTCTGACAAGCATCTTTTCGATGTACTCAATTTCATTATGAAAACCCACCGATGTTGTTTGATTCCTAACGCCGATAACTTCCCGAAACCCAGGACTAAGTAACTGTCCATCTACGTTATGGAAATAAAACCTTTATAAACCTGGAGATGCGTCTTTACTGTGAAACCGGTAGTTGCGAATAAAGTACCCTCACACTTTTAGATACACCTCATGAGTGGTGACTTAGTAACTGTTTTAATTTTTTTGATATTTTGAACTGTAATCGAATTTTGACTGTTATTCACAAACACAGTTTCCCCGACCAGAGCGTGCCTACACAAGGTGGCTGCCAACTGCAGTGACGACAACTCAGACAGGGTAGCATACGTAAGGTACAACACAAGCCAGTCTGATTCGGCAACAGTGAACAGTATCTGTTCGATTAATGGTTACCCTCTTTCTGCCTGATTGATCCCTCATTCTCCACCATTCTATCAAGGCGGTAATTCAGACAAGTCATGCGTTCGCGATTCACAGTGTCCAAACTGCTGACCCGCGATGTCGGAGGACACTAACCACTAACACTGCTACTGAGATATCCCCTTTGTATGTAAAGAATGACAGTGCTGGAAAAATTCTTACGTTATTTGATTTTCAAACAGCTCAGCAAAACTTTACGTATTCAGACATTTTTCTCTTTTCTTATTCTGATCATCACAGAACTGACAAACAGTATTGTAGCTCAACGCAATCTGACTTTCAAACAAAAATTAAAAAAAAATTCTCCACGATATGCAGTTGACTCATCTGAACGAAACACATGCGGCACAAGAGCAATAAAATAATATATACGAAACTAAGTTATTCTACAGACGGTGTGTTCTTGCACAGAGTTTCAACTCGATCTAGAATTCGGGTGCATCGCAATAGCAGACCTGTTCGTCGTGCGACTGTGTCCTGGCAGTACAGACGAGTGACAACGACGAACGAGACGACGGGAAGAACCACTCCAAGGAAAGTGACAATTGCAACTAAGAACTACTTCACCTCTTTGAGGTCACATTATCAATAGTCACGCCACTTTAATCAAGACTGGGTCTTCCTTACCATCACTTCTGTAATACACGATCAAATGAAGGACACAATGTCACTTCAAATATACCGATAACATCTTCTGATATATGTATTCTGATTAGATTTGGTTTTTACAAGAGATAACTTTTGACAATCACTGCCAACACCTTCAATCTCCTCAAGTGAAATGCGATAACCTAATCTCAGGATGAGAGTTCTCCAACATCTCAGTTCTCTATCTTCCTACCCACACGTGATGCCTCTGTTAATCCAGACACTGAAAGTTTCCAAAAACGAAAGAAAGAAATAACATTGCTTTATTCAATTCAAAATGGTACTTAGTTTCAAGTTCCCCATTCGGATCTTCGACGGCAACCATGTTAAAGGAAGCCACATGAAGAGCACGATGCTGCAAAGAGAAGAAACATTGAATGTGAGCTTCTTGCATCAAGGAAAACTGGACGCAGTCAAAAGAAGAATGGAGAGAGATGTCATTGACATGTAAGGAATAAGATAAATGAGGGTGACCGGTATGGGAGCATGTGCATAGGAAGAGTGTACATTATAGAACCTTGGACAAAAGCCAAAATAAGTGACAGAGTGGCCACCACAGTTTTTAAGAAAGTAAGTAAAATTATGTGATGAAGTACAAATATAACAAAATAATATCTATCAGATAAGAATGTCAACCACATAATATCACTGACATCCAAGTTTGCGCGCCAACCACCGATGATGAAGACGACAATCTTGACCAGTTTTATGGAGATCTCCAAGAACTACTTGTCTGGCCACCAAACGGAGACGTCGTGACCTTGGCTGGGGATAGTGGATCCGAAATGGGGAGTCAAATTTTAGGTACTGTAACGAGAAATCTACTGTCGGAACAAGAAATGAAGCTCAGCAGAGACCCTCAGAATTCTGTCAAAACAATTCATTGGTTATTACCAACACTGTTTCAGCTACCCAAACGACACCTATGCACCTAGAATTCTCGAGACGGTTGCAGATATGACCTTTAGTGCATACCACCTGATTACACAGTAGAAGCCAGGAACAGGTTTAACAAATTAGAGTTAGAAGGCAAAGCAGTTATTGAGAGAAATACCCTGCGCTGTCAAGGTGTCAGCAGAAAAGGAATACTCAAAGGTGATGATCGATCAGCAGTGTTTCAATTAAATGAGGAAACTCGCAAATTAACTAGCAGAAACTACAATATATTCTTATCAATTAATGAACAGTGTAAGGAAAATATTCTTGCGAGTAAATTAACAGTGTAAAGAAGGTGAGGAGCATTACAACGAATTTTCCTGAGAGAGTTAGTGTCATCAGAGGAAAAATGCAGGTGACAGTTGGAAAGATAAAAGTTAATAGGGTAAAGAACTAACTGAAGGAAAAGACTTTAGGGAAAGACGGGTAGAATATGTAGGAGACGTGTATAAAAGAGAACTGTATATTGGTAATGATCAAGTTATTATGCTCGTAGTAGAAGGTAAAGGTGTGAAGTTAAATGAGTACCAATACATATTGCTATGCGCAAGGCTATAGCAACTATGGAACTTCCGAGGAATTGTTCAGAGTCGTTGAAGAGAATGTGCTGAAAGCGTTGCATTCAATACGTGAGCAAATGTGGACCACCCAACAGTAGCCAAAAGACTGGAAAAGTTTAGTGTTCATCCCAATACCAAAGAACAAAAATTCTAAATACTGTGTGAATCACCGAACAGTCACACTTATCTCACATTTTAGCAAAGTGATGCTTAAAATCTAACAAACATGCTTCACCAGACCGAGGCACGCGTGGAGAACTAACTGAATTTCGTAAAGCAAGAGGGATCAGACTCAGAGGTGCCAAAATTTGATCGATTATAGAGGAAGCAAGAGAATTCCAGAAAGATGTGTATCTCTGCTTTATTAATTACGCTCACGTCTTCGACCGTGGCGATCACAATAGTGGGAAATACGTAAAAACATGGGACTACAAGGTCAACTCATTTGCTTCATACGGAATTTATTCTGTGACCAATAAGCCAGGGTGAGAATCTTATCTAGAGCGATTAAAGAGGTCAAGATCGAGGAAGTAAGATGGGACTACATATTAACGTCTTATTTACTTCACATGTATACAGAACACGTGACGTGGAATGCGGGGTTAGATGAGAAAGGAACTGAAGGAAAATGTAGCTTGCATAAATATTTTAAAAAATTGACATGTGGATTGTACTAACTTGGTAGCCGAAGCTGAAGAGGAGGTAAAGATCATTCTATTGAAAGTGAAAAAAGAAAGTACAGAGGCTCAACTAATGTTGAATGTAAGGAAAGCGAAAATTATGGTAACTGCACGTATCACGTCATAAAATGTGGGAGGAGAAACATTGGCGTTAGCTTTTATTTTGAACTACAGGGGCGCGCACATGTCTGCTGATTGTGGCTGCAGACACGAAATTAAGAAGGGACAACGACTAGGTTTTAACGCCCCTTCGACATCGAGGCCATTAAAGGCCGAGTATATACAAGGATATGGAAGGAAATCGGCTGTGCCTTTTCAATTCAACCATCCCGGTATTTCCATGGAGCGATGTAGGGAAAATGTGGAGACACTTAATCTATATGACTGGACGCGGATTTGAGACGACAAAATTAAGAGACATTTGCTGCAAGGCACTATACCAATTGATAGTGTTTAAAGGAGTAAAGGCATACCTTTATCGACAAATATACGTATAGTAAGATCTATGGTACTTACAGTTTGCCCGCATCTCGTGGTCGTGCGGTAGCGTTCTCGCTTCCCACGCCCGGGTTCCCCGGTTCGATTCCGGGGGGTGGCAGGGATTTTCTCTGACTCGTGATGGCTGGGTGTTGTGTGATGTCCTTAGGTAAGTTAGATTTAAGTAGTTCTAAGTTCTAGGGGACTGATGACCTAAGATGTTAAGTCCCATTGTGCTCAGAGCCATTTGAACCAATTTTTTTGTACTTACAGTTTTGATGTCCGGCACAAAAGAAGAAAGGAGGAGCACAGTAAACTCATCTGAACTGAGGTTTTGAAGGAATCTCCATTGTATTCCAAGGCCTGGAAACACATCGGAAAAGTCGGTATTACAGCAAATAAAACCAGATTGCTCCTTGGAAGGTCCAATACACAAACCCACCTCCAATGGGCACATGAAGCGAAGACGTGATTCTTAGGAAAACACCTTAATGTTGGATAACATAGAAGACACACCGTGAAGAAAGAGGCAAGGGGTGGTATTGCATCACAGAAATAACGGATTCCACCGTTGAAAGTCTGTGGAAATTTGTGTACGACAAGAAAAGAGCTGGGGTGCTTCAGTTCATAGGATCACGGAGAGTCGGAATCGGCTAACAGAGTGCCCTCGGTAGAGAGAGAGGGGAGATAAGTAGATAACTTAAAGGGCTGTCTTTGACATTTAGAATGACTTCATGTATGCCATATTCTTTGCAAATTTCGTTCTGTTTCACTCGTACTGCACATCTGTTGAGACTGATTGGTAGATATCTTGGTGAAATGTGCTAGTGAAGCCAATTATTTGTCGAACATCTCTCTAGACACAATAGAAATTTAATTTTAGAACTATTCTACTGAAAGACTTCTTAAGTAACAAAACCCAGTATGTTGTCCTCTACGGCGAGTGTACCTCAGGGAGAAGAGTATCGTCAGGAGCGCTCCGGTTAACTGTGGTAGGACCGCTGTTATTTTCTGTTCATGTGAACGATGAGGCGGACAGGGTAGGCAGCAGACTGCATCTGCTTGCTGATGCTATGGTGTATTGGAAAGTGTCGTCGTTGAGTGACTGTAGGACGAAAGAAGGTGATGTAGAAAAAATTTGTAGCTGGTGTGATTAAAGGCAGAAGCTCGACACGTAGGAAAATATAAGTTAACGCAGATGGGTAGGAAAAAGGAACCATAACGGTCAACTACAGCGTTAGGAGTGTGTTGTCTGTTACCGTCACCGCAACGTTGCCAAGTAACATGAAATGAAAGGAGCATGTAAGGTTTGTAGTAGGGTAAGCAACTGAAAAAAACAGTACTGGCAGCGACGTGGGAGGCACCCCAGTGCCTACATGCCGAGCCGTATTGCAAATTTTGTTCGTCGTTTACATGAGTGCCGTAGGCGTCCTGGAATGCATTTCAACGACATTATTTTTAAGCAGCAAAATTCTAAACTTTGTATTACAATAATAAATGAAGATTTTGTTGATATACTTCAACCTTTATGTTATTTTGACACATCAATTATAAACTTTCTTTTGAGACACACTGTATTTGTTCCTGTAGGAATGTGTAGCTAACCAGGATACTGCACATTAAGTTTCTCAGCTCGTCTGGCGGGGTCACACAAGTGCCAACTGTGTGTCTTGAAGTTTTCTCAGTCGACAGTGTCAGTTTCAGTGTCAGTGTCGTCGCAACTGCCGTCTGCTTCTCGTCTGCTGTGCAGTCAAACAGAGTCCCTTTAGTTATCCACAGTACCAGTAGTGTTAGTGTTCGTTTTCAATACAGTCCTGGGGCTGGTAGTGCTATTTGTTTTCTACAAGAAGTGTCTAGTAACCACAGTTTAGTCAGCTAGCAGCCGCCTTTAGTGAATTAGCAGTCTAGTTGATTAACTCTCTACAGTAAATTGATTTCATAGGCTGGATAGGATGTGTGACTGTTGTGTACGGACGCAGGAGAAGCTGGCCACTGTTCCCGAACAGCTGAACGTGTTGTTTGCTGCGGTCAGCCGTCTTCAGGCTGCTGCCTCGGAGTGTAGCGGCAGTGTGGAGTCTGGTGTGTCGCATTGTACACCCCAGGTGTTACATGCTTCACCCACTGTCCCTGCTGTCGAGACATCTTCGCAGGTACCGGGCGCGATTGGGCCACCCTCTCCCCAAGGGACGTGGCGGGTTCAGCGGCGTTCGCGGCGCACGAGGCGGAGGGTCAATGTGGAGGCTGGCCGTGTGGCATCGCCCGCTCTGCGTATGAGTGGACATGTGCCTGCTCCTTCAGCAAGGTCCGAGCAGGCACACGGGGGGAGGGGTTTATTAGTTATTGGGAGCTCCAACGTTAGGCGGGTGATGGAGCCCCTTAGGGAAATAGCGGAAAGGTCGGGGAAGGAGGTCAGCGTTCACTGTGTCTGCTTGCCGGGGGATCTCATCCAAGATGTGGAGGAGTCCCTACCGGCGCCGATAGAAAGCACTGGGTGCACCCGACTGCAAATTGTTACTCCTCATGTCGGCACCAATGACTCCTGCCGTCTGGGTTCAGAGGTCATCCTCAGTTTGTACAGGCGGTTGGCGGAGTTGGTGAAGGCGGAAAGCCTCGCTCGCGGGGTGGAATCTGAGCTGTTGTTATTTGTTATATTGTTATTTGTTATTTGTTGTTGTTATTTGTTGTATCGTTCCTAGAACCGATCGCGTTTCTCCGCTTTGGAGGCTCAGACGATTCTGCGAAGATCTGGGGTGCTAATTTCTCGACTTCCGCTATCGGGTGCAGAAATGTACTGTCCCCCTGAATAGTTCAGGCGTGCACTACACGTAGCAAGCGGCTACAAGGGTAGCGGAGTACGTGTGGAGTGTACATGTGGGTTTTTTTGGTTAGAGAAGACGCCTCCTAAGACGCGGCAAGGTAGGAGTAGGCAAAATGCAAATGGGAATTACAATATTAATATGCTAACAGTAAAACGCAGGAGCATCTATAGAAAGGTCCCAGAACTGCTCTCATTAATAAACGGTCACAACGCCCATATAGTACTAGGGACAGAAAGTTGGCTAAAACCAGATGTAAACAGTAATGAAATTCTAAACTGAGTTTGGAATGTATACCGCATAGACAGGGTGGACAGTGAAGAGGATGGCCTGTTTATAGCTATAATAAGTGCAATAGTATCGAAGGAAATGGATGGAGATCTGAAATGTGAAGTAATTTGGGTGAAGGTCACGGGTAAAGCAGGCTCAGACTTGGTGGTTCTATAGGCCCCCTGGCTCAGCAGCTGTTGTGGCTGAGCACCTGAAGGTTAATTTGGAAAATATTTCGAGTAGATTTCCCCACCATGTTATACTTGTTGGTGGAGATTTTAATTTGCTCGATATAGCCTAGGAGACTCAAACGTTCATAAAGGTTGGCAGGGACAAAGAATCCAGTGGAATTTTTTAAAGTGCTTTATCTTAAATCTACCTTGAGCAGTTAAACAGAGGATCGACTCGTGGCGATAACATATTAGACCTTCTGGTGACAAACAGACCCGAACTATTTGAAACAGTTAACGCAGAACAGGGAATCAACGATCATAAAGCGGTTACTGCATCTATGATTTCAGCCGTAAATAGAAATATTAAAAAAGGTAGCAAAATTTTACTGTTTTGCAAAAGTGACAAAAAACAGATTTCAGAGTACCTGACGGCTCAACACAAAAGTTTTTTTTTTTTTTTAAGTACAGATAGTGATGAGGATCAGTGGACCAAGTTCAAAACCATGGTACAATATGCGTTAGATGAGTATGTGCCAAGCAAGATCATAAGAGATGGAAAAGAGCCACCGTGGCACAACAACTGAGTTAGAAAACTGCTGTGGAAGCAAAGGGAACTTCACAGCAAACATAAACACAGGCAACGCCTTGCAGAGAAACAAAAATTACGCGAAGCGAAATGTAATGTGAGGAGGGCCACGCGAGAGGCGTTCAATGAATTCGAAAGTAAAGTTCTATGTACTGGCTTGGCAGAAAATCCTAAGAAATTTTGCTCTTATGTCAAAGCGGTAGGTGGATCAAGACAAAATATCCATACACTCTGTGACCAAAATGGTACTGAAACAGAGGATGGCAGACTAAAGGTCGAAATACTAAATGTCTTTTTCCAAAGCTGTTTCGCAGAGGAAGACTGCACTGTAATTCCTTCTCTAAACTGTCGCACATATGACAAAATAGTAGATATCGATATAGACGACAGAGGGATAGAGAACAATAAAAATCGCTCGAAAAAGGAAAGGCCGCTGGACCTGATGGGATACCATTTCGATTATACAGCTGTGTGCCTTAGGTCTCTAGAAGAGCGTAGCGTTCCAAAGGATTGGAAAAGGGCACAGGTCATCCCCGTTTTCAAGAAGTGACGTCGAACAGATGTGCCGAACTATAGACTTATATCTCTAAAGTCGATCAGTTGTAGAATTTTGGAACACGTATTATGTTCGAGTATAATGACTTTTCTGAAAGCTAGAAATCTACTCTGTAGGAATCAGCATGGGTTTCTAAAAAGACGATCATGTGAAACCCAGCTGGCGCTATTCGTCGACGAGACTCAGAGGGCCATAGACACGAGTTCCCAGGTAGATGCCGTGTTTCTTGAATTCCGCAAGGCGTTCGATACAGTTCGCCAAAGTCGTTTAATGAACAAAGTAAGAGCATACGAACTATCAGACCAATTGCGTGATTGGATTGAAGAGTTCCTAGATAACAGAACGTTGCATGTCATTCTCAATGGAGAGAAGCCTTCCGAAGTAAGAGTGATTTCAGGTGTGCCGCAGGGAAGTGTAGTAGGACCATTTCTATTCACAATATACATAAATAACCTTGTGGATGACATCGGAAGTTCTCTGAGGCTTTTTGCGGATGATGCTGTGGTATATCGATAGGTTGTAATAATGGAAAATTGTACTGAAATGCAGGAGGATCTGCAGCAAATTGACGCATGGTGCAGGGAATGGCAATTGAATCTCAATGTAGACAAGTGTAATGTGCTGTGAATACATAAAGGTCCCATGTCATGTAGCTACAATTAACAGGTGAGCAACTGGAAGCAGTTAATTCCATAAATTATCTGCGAGTATGCATTAGAAGTGATTTAAAATAGAACGATCATATAAAATTGATCGTCGGTGAAGTAGATGCCAGACTGAGATTCATTGGAAGAATCCTAAGGAAATGCATTCCGAAAACAAAGGAAGTAGGTTACAGTACGCTTGTTCGCCCACTGCTTGAATACTGCTGAGCAGTGTGGGATCCGTATCAGATAGGGTTGATAGAAGAGATAGAGAAGATCCAACGGAGAGCAGCGCGCCTCGTTAAAGCATCATTTAGCAATCTCGAAAGCGTTACGAAGATGATAGATAAACTCCAGTGGAAGACTCTACAAGAGAGACGCTTAGTAGCTCGGTAGGGCTTATGTTAAAGTTTCCAGTACGTACGTTCACCGAGGAGACAAGCAGTATATTGCTCCCTCCTACGTATATCTCGCGAAGAGACCATGAGGATAAAATCAGAGAGATTAGAGCCCACACAGAAGCATACCGACAATCATTCTTTCCGCGAACAATACGAGACTGGAATAGAAGGGAGAACCGATAGAGGTACTCAAGGTACCCTCCGCCGCACACCGTCAGGTGGCTTGCGGAGTATGGATGTAGATGTAGATGTAGAGAGAATAAGTCATCACCCTTGCTGTGTGACTCCAGGAATTTCTCCTGGCGACTTTTCGGCTGATAACCTTCAAGCGGACACTGCACTTATAATGTTTCACTCTTAGGATCACAAAGCTTTATCTATGAGTGATGCTCCAGTTGTCAACAGTTTTATCTCCGACAGATACGTGTTATCTCCACAGTAGTGTGTGAAGTGGTTTAAATTCTGCAAGCGACTCACCTTGAAGATGACTGTTCGGCGGGCAACGAAATACCAGAAGAAGGAATAATAATACCCACGATGATCGCCGAAAGGTGAAGGAATACGCAGATACTTTATTTTGGATTCTAGTGGTTGACGACACTGTAGTCTGTAATATCTGGCCAATTATGGATATGGTGAAATTCCTTCATGAGCAGGCCTTAGTGAATATGCCCTCATTCGGGTTGCTAACTCCTAAGCAGTGTATCACGCAGCAAAGAGAAGTGACGCTGATGACATGATACTCAGATGGAGATGATATTGAAAACATCTTTTACAATAATCAACATAGGTTTCGTAAACAGAGGTCTAACAAACCTCAGCTCGTTCTGTTCGTCTATGAAGTCCAACGTGCAGTAGACAAATGATCCGATGTCGATTACATGTTACTTGACTTCTGAGAGGCATTCCTGCAACTTGGCGCTGTCGGCCCAGTGAATAAAATACGAGCATACAGCGTGCCAGATTTTTATTGGATTGAAACTCTTTTGCAGAAAGGTAGCTACACGTTGTTCTTAACGGAACAGAATCGTCAGGTGTACAAGTAATTTCGCAAGCGTCTCACACGAATTTTGCGTGGTCGTCGCTGTTTACAGCATATTTGAGTAAATCATCTAGTGGAAAACTTTGTGAACTCCATGAAGCCATTGACAATAAGTAAATAAATGCAACGCATTGCGCAAAAATAGTCGAAGAGATCCGGTATTGTTCGATTACGCTATTTTGTTGATACAACAGTGAACATTAACAAACGATAACCTGTCTCAGAGTTACCGAACGAAGCGAATTAAAGCGTAATGAAGACTTAAGGCGACTGTACGAAATCTAGATGCCAGGCTGACATGAGAACTGTTCGGTCTGACATGTCGTAAGGAAATTTTTTACAGGGGCAGAATACACGGAAAGGAACACGATGTCCAAATTTTAGCTGATAACACGCACTGAAGTACTTTTTTAAAAAATTTGAACATCAACATATTCGTAGCTAGACAGATGGCTGAAGAAAAGTACACCCCCGCCTTCTGCCAACACAACGATTCATTTTGTCCAGCAACTAACATTTATCCGACCTCTCTGTCATTGACAAAGTTAGTTCTTGGCATCGAGTTGACTTGACTTCGATGCAGATTGTTCCCCTGTTCCCTGGGGAATTTCCAGAGACTGATCAATCTGTACATCGACTCGGAGGATTTGAACTGATGCATCGGTCGCGTTGATCGATCCCACGACGTCTGCGTTGCTGCTCCTTTGAGTGCGATCTGAAGAATGATTTCCTGGGTCCCAGTCTGGTCCTTCAATCCGCAACAAACATCTCTGCCCCGTCAGCGGGCAAGTAATCTAATCCATGTTCAACGTCGTAGCCAATTTCGTTATTTTTAACTACCCCCACACTTGCCTTGTATTTTTCTTGGTCTAAACATAATTCTACGTCAGCCTCTGCGTGGTTACGTAAATTCCCCCCATTTAACCCGCACCCATTCAGCTGTGGAGGTCTTAATTTATCGCTTTTGACAATGTAACACCACATCAGTGATGTCTGCGCTCCTTTAGACTGATCTTTCGACCACGACATGCAACACCTATCACCAAAGTGATTGTCAGTCTGATTTTCGGTGGAGTTAAGAGAAATCACCGTCTCTGGCAGGGAACCGGCCATGTGGTAGCCTTACGTCCCTGCACTCGTTTAACTATCTGGATAGTAGTCTGTTGCTCACATTAATCTTTCCCTTATTGCGGCAGTCCTTCGATACGTGGCCCCCATCCCATAGTTGTAGCTAAGCGGTCTTTCCTTAGAGTCTTGACGTTTATGTCCAGGTTTGTTACATCTGTAACATTCTACATTGGAACTGGATACGTGACGCTCTTTTTTCCGTATATCATTCGGTCGCCTTAATGTTTCCACGAAGTCGGCCGGAGTGGCCGAGCAGTTTTAGGCGCTACAGTCTGGAACCGCGCAACCGCTACGGTTGCAGGTTCGAATCCTGCCTCGGGCATGGATGTGTGTGATGTCCTTAGGTTAGATAGGTTTAAGTAGTTCTAAGTTCTAGGGGACTCATGACCCCAGAAGTTAAGTCCCATAGTGCTCAGAGCCATTTGAACCATCTGTTTCCACGAAGCTAACAGCTGCTTCTACTGCTCCGTGAATGGTGTTCCATTGCGCCAGTGTAACTGCTTTGCTTACTTTCCCGCCATACAACCCGTAACGAATTTGTCTGCAGCCCGGAGTGGCCGAGCGATTCTAGGCGCTTCCGTCTGGAAACGCGCGACCGCTACGGTCGCAGGTTCGAATCCTGCCTCAGGCATGGATGTGTGTGATGTCCTTAGGTTAGTTTAATTTAAGTAGTTCTAAGTTCTAGGGGACTCACGACCTCAGAAGTTAACTCCCATAGTTCTCAGAGCCATTTGAACCATTTTTTAAAATGGTCTAAAGCTCTCTGGTCGGCTTCGAGCAGCCGAATGCGATTTCCATTCACATTTCCGAGCACGTCGTATGTTTGAACGTAATGTTTCGACTTGTGCCAGCAAAGTGTTCAGTATATTCGTCTCGTCGCATCTGCAGACTATATCTCTGTAGAATCTGATAGCATTTTTGCGTTTGAATCTCTGAAGAACTGCCACATTGAATTAATTGTAATGTTGTGATGAAATCTTGTGTGGTTCCCTGAATTCTTAATTTAACAACTGATAATTTATCTGAATGAGCCCACGAAGCCTAGAAGGCAGCTCCTTCGAGTACACAGAAGAAACTTTACGTTTTCCTTGGGGTTTACCGCTAACCACAAGTACTGATGGGAATAATGAGAAATTTTTTATATGGCCAGCACTGCAGGAGCTATCTTTGGACAAGTCATGCGAGAGGCTGCGATCGTTTGCGTCTGCTTGTAAACTTTGCGCAAATGGTTTACAACGGTTTGGAGATTGCCCTTGTCACCCGGGTTAGATTCTGCCACAATTATTCATGTACCCCAGAAATGTTAGCCTATTGCAGCGAAAGTCTTATTAATCCATCACATTCGTTCCTGTTGTAGCCAAATTTGAGTAGAATTCCAGCGTCGGATTACATTCACGCTGCTGCTACTGCTGATGTTGATTCGCCATGGAGATACGACAGGTACTCGGAAATTCTCGGAAGTTCACACATCACCGCACCTCCTCAGGACTGTACGATTTCCATAATTGGTCCCCACACTGGCAAAATCTCTACAAGGCGTTTATGAGGATTGCTACCTAGACTGAGGGTCTCTCTCGGTATTTCTAAGGATTATTGCGGGTATTTGGTCCATGAGGTAGAGAACTCCGAGTTAATAGCCATCACCACTTTGTTTCCATGAAGACATTTATAATAACGTACTCGCTACGCCGACGCGTCATATCACGAACAAATACGGATTTGTCTATAATCGTGTCGTAACCACGCGCATTGGAGAGTGTCCTGCCCGTGTAAGCAGCTAGTGATGCGACGCGACTTCTGTGTGTGTGTATGTGTGTGTGTGTGTGTGTGTGTGTGTGAGGCGCTCTGCGGCCGGCGTGTACTCAGACAGCAGTTCGTCAGCGATCCACGACATCGCCAGTTCGCACTCGTAAGCGCACGTGGAGGCTGCGTCCAAGCCTGTGACCCTTAAATCACAATGGTTCTCTTGCACTTGGCAATCTAAAATGTTCAACATATATTTTGTTTGTTATACTCTTTTCTCCGTTGGTTTGTGAGGTTATGGTGTGTTGGTAACAACTGGATTTCCACTGCTGGTAACAAGTGAATTTCCACTGCTTGTGGTGCTCTTACTAATTTTTCATGTATTGGCATGCAGGACGTCAGCGTTGAACAGCAGTTGCGGAGAGTGATGATCACAGTAGAGGGTACCAAGTTAAAGGCAGAGGCGGCGTCATTCAGCTATAGTTACATCTATTTCGTTAATCAGTCTATGGATTAAAAGTCATCGGCCAGAACAGTGCAGAGTAATCAAGAGTTTGATTCGTTCGACGCCACTAGTTCACCCCAGCTGGCCCAGTAATTTCGAGTTCATGGAACAACCGTGGTAGAGAGTTACTACCTCTTAAGGTTCTAACTGGTCAGGTTACAGTAAAGAACAGCTAACACTTCACACAAACAATAATAGAAACAAATTTACATGCACATTATTATTTGCACCATGAATTCGTATTTAATTGTGGGAGATACACTACTGATCATTAAAACTGCTACACCAAGAATAAATGCAGATGGTAAACGGGTATTCTTTGTACAAGTATATTATACTAGAACTGACATGTGATTACGTTTTCACGCAATTTGGGTGCATAGATCCTGAGAAATCAGTACCCAGAGCAACCACCTCTAGCCGTAACAACGGCCTTGATATGCCTGGGCATTGATTCAAACAGAGCTTGGATGGTGTGTACGGGTACAGCTGCCCATGCAGCTTCAACACGATACCACAGTCCATCAACAGTAGCGATTGGCGTATTGTGACGAGCCAGTTGCTCAGCTACCATTGACCAGAAGTTTTCAATTGGTGAGAGACCTGGAGAATGTGTTGGCCAGGGCAGCAGTCGAACGTTTTCTGCATCCAAAAAGGCCCGTACGGGACCTGCAACATGGGGTCGTGCATTATTCTCCTGAAATGTAGTGTTTCGCAGGGATCGAATGAAGGGTAAAGCCACGGGTCGTAGCACATCTGAAATGTAACGTCCACTGTTCAAAGTGCCGTCAATGTGAACAAGAGGTGACCGAGACGTGTAACCAATGGTACCCCATACCATCACGCGGGGTAATACGCCAGAACCTGGATTCATCCGAAAATATGACGTTTTGCCATTCGTGCACCCACGTTCGTCGTTGAGTACACCATCGCAGGCGCTCCTGTCTGTGATGCAGCGTCAAGGGTAACCGCAGCCATACTCTACGAGCTTGCTGCTGCAAACGTCGTCGAACTGTTCGTGCAGGCGTCCCCATCTGTTGCCTCAAGGATCGAGACGTGGCTGCACGATCCGTTACAGCATGCGGATAAGATGCTTGTCATGTCGACTGCTAGTGATACGAGGGCATTGGGATCAAGCACGGCGTTCCGTATAACCCTCCTGAACCCACCGATTCCATATTCTGCTAACAGTCATTGGATCTCGACCAACGAGAGCAGCAATGTCGCGATACGACAAACCGCAATCCCGATAGGCTGCAATCCGACCTTTATCAAAGTCGGAAACGTGATGGTACGCATGTCTCCTCCTTACACGAGGCATCCCAACAACGTTTCACCAGGCAACGCCGGACAACTGCTGTTTGTGTATGAGAAATCTGTTGGAAACTTTCCTCGTGTGAGTACGTTGTAGGTGTCGCCGGCGCCAACCTTGTGTGAATGCTCTGAAAAGCTAATCATTGGCATATCACAACATCTTCTTCCTGTAGGTAAAATTTCGCGTCTGTAGCACGTCATATTCGTGGTGTAGCAATTTTAATGGCCAGTAGTGTATTATGATTAGAGCATGACGTTTTGGTTTCGTTTTACATTGTCACATGTATTACGAAGGATCTTATTCAAGTCATATATAAATTTTATTAATAAATGAACATACGCAATTTGAGCGCCCTCTCTATAGTTTCTTATAAGGTTTGATTCAAAATTTTAGATAAGTCGAGCAAAAGCATCGACAATCAGAGCTGACGTTACAGTTAATGGAGCGGTTAGCTCACTTCAGCAACCGAAACACAGTTGCCTGGTCCTTCGCGACTGTGCAGAAGTCTGTATTGAGTGTTCGTGACTTGATTAAAATGAGCCGCCATTCTCATGGACTCTAGCACACATCGTTTCTACACGACACCAGCAGGGAATCGCAAGTTGCTGACAACAGTACCAGGTAAGCGCAATGTACATCTACTTCTACATCTACATGACTACTCTGCAATTCACAATTAAGTGCTTGGCAGAGGGTTCATCGAACCACAATCATACTGTCTCCCTAGCATTCCACTCCCGAACAGCGCGCGGGAAAAACAAACACTTAAACCTTTCCGTTCGAGCTCTGATTTCTCTTATTTTATTTTGATAATCATTCTTACCTATGTAGGTTGGGCTCAACAAAATATTTTCGCATTCGGAAGACAAAGTTGGTGACTGAAATTTCGTAAATAGATCTCGCTGTGACGAATAACGTCTTTGCTTTAATGACTTCCATGCCATCTCGTGTATCATATCTGCCACACTCTCTCACCTACAACGTGATAATACAAAACGAGCTACCATTTTTTGCACCCTTTCGATGGCCCTCGTCAATCCCAACTGGTAAGGATCCCACACCGCGCAGCAATATTCTAACAGAGGACGAACTAGCGTAACCTGTCTCTTTAGTGGACTTGTTGCATCTTCTAAGTTATATTGGAGGATGGGGCCCCTCCACGCCCGCACCAACGTGGTGACCAAACCAAAAGTCCTACTGTCACCTCCGTAAGCATGTTAGTTTTGAATCAGGCGTCACAGGATGCAGGCTGTTATGTTGTCCATGCGTCTGGGTAAGATTACTCATTTACATGGTCCATCAGGAGATAGAAGTGGTCGAAAGCGATCGAAGGGTAGCGGTTGTAAGGGCAGAGAGAAAAAAAGTGCCAAGGCCAGCGCCAAGGGAAAAAAAACCTCTGCGACAGTAGAACGGGTGGTAAGGGCAGTAGCGGCTTGCTAGCTGCGATAGAGCATGCAAGGTGAGGTCGGTTAGCGTGAGGTATCGTGCATCGTTACCTATGTGCTGCGTGTCCGTTAGCTGGGTCAGTCCGGGTGCTGCGGCTGGGCTCGCTTGTAGTCTCCTGGGCCGGCTGCAATGGCTTCCTCCCTGTAACATAAGAGTTCGGCGCGGCAACGCATGCGTTGCTGTTAGGCTCTCTGCTGCGCCTTGTCGTCGGTGACTTGGTGCAGCTTCATCAGGCTGGTGCAGAACGGCAGCGATCGGCTACCGTTCAGCGTCCTCCTCTACTGCACGCCGCAGCCCTTTCGCAATGTAGCTTCCATGAGCTCCGATTGTTCGAAGAGCTGCGACAGTTCAGCGTCCGAGGAAGTTTTGCCGTTCGCTCGCGCCTGGGCGATAAAGGCTGCCCTTTTGGCTTCTCGATTCTTTGGGGGACCCGCTCCCGTAGCGGTCGGCGTTGCCACCGGTTCAGCCGGGGCGGCGGTTTTCTTCTTAGCACCTTTCACCTGCGGTGCTGCTGGGGCAACCGCTGGCTCAGGCGCGCGGACGTCCTTCGGCGAGGTCGCAGGAGTGTTCGCAGGTACTAATGCGCTGGGGCCTCGGGCGAAGACTGCTCGCAGCTGCCTTAAGGCCTCTTCTTTCTCTGCAGCCACGGCGGCTGCGAAGGCAGCCCTCTCTGTCGCAATGACGGCTCTGAGGGCTGCAGTGGCCTCCTTCACGGCGGTGCCGAGTTCGAGGTCACGTATCTTCTCGGGAGCTCGGGCTGCGTCCTGGCCGCCCGTTTCCAAGCGGCCTTCCCTGCTCATGGCAGGTGGAGCTGCTGCTGCGCCGTCCCTCTGCTGCGCCGGGCTGTTCTGCGCCCTACGCCGTTTCTGACGTCGTCTTCGCTTCTTCCGCTGCGTCGGTGCGGCCACGGCCGCCTCGCCGCCCCCGACACGGCTGCGGCTTGCGAAAGCAGCACAACCGCGCCAGCTGGCGACGTGCGGGCCGCCACACCGGACACAGGTCGGCAGGACGTTGCTGCCGCGGTCGCAGGCGCGGCTGTCGTGCTCCCCTGAGCACTTGACGCACCGCACCGCGTTGCGGCAATACTTCGCAACATGGCCCTCGCCCTGGCACCTGAAGCACTGGGGCAGGGGGCCCATGGCGGTCGGGAGAGCCTCTGACGTCACCGGGAAGCCCAGCAGCTTCCGCAAGTCGAAGATGTCGCTCCCGCCGTCGACCGTATGCACGGTAACGGCATAGAGCGGCGCCCTCTTCTTGTTGGTCCGGTTGTGCAGCCTTGCGGTTACACCACCAAACCCGGCTCGCAGCAGCCCTTCCCGGACCGCTGCCTCGTCACAGCACCAAGGTAGCCCCCTGAGGAGTGCCTTGGTCGTCTTCATCCTTCCTGCGGAAGGTGCCTTCTCACGCGCCGGCGGCGCGTCGACGATGTGGTCGGCCACTGCGACCTTGATCGCCCTGTGGTCGGCCACGTTTGCGGCTCGAACGCAGATCAGCGAGTCTGTATCGACAGACTCGTAGACCACTTCGTTCCGTGCGCAGTTCGTCATGGTGTCGAACAGCGCTGTCCACCCGCCTTTACACTTGATGTATAAAGGGGGGACAGGCCGCGACTCGTCTTCTCGGGAGTTCCTTGCATGGTCGGCAGACTCAGTGAGTTGCGCAACCGAAGGACCCTTCGTAACGGCAGGTTTCCTCTGCGCACCCTTCTTTCCCATGCTGTGAGGCGCGGGACACGACAATCTGCACGCGTTGTGAAAACAACGCACGACAATTTGCTCTGCGCGGCTCCCACAGCACAGAAACCTCTTCACGAGCTCTCAACGAAGTGTCCTGCCAATGAAACACATCCTTTGGCTCGCCCTCCCCACAGTATTATCTATGTGGTCTTTCCAATTGAAGTTGTTCGTAATTTTAACACCCAGGTACGTAGTTGAATTGACAGCCTTGACAATTGTACTATTTATCGAGTAATTGAATTCCAACGGATTTCTTTTGGAACTCATGTGGATCACCTCACACTTTTCGTTATTTAGCGTCAACTGCCACCTGCCACAACATACAGCAATCTTTTCTAAATCGCTTTGCAACTGATACTGGTCTTCGGATGACCTTACGAGACGGTAAATTACAGCATCATCTACGAACAACCTAAGAGAACTGTTCAGATTGTCACCTAGGTCATTTATATAGATCAGGAACAGCAGAGGTCCCAAGACGCTTCCCTGGGGAACACCTGATATCACTTCAGTTTTACTCGATGATTTCCCGTCTATTACTACGAACTGCAACCTTCCTGACAGGAAATCACGAATCCAGTCGCACAACTGAGACTATACCTCGTAGGCCCACAGCTTGATTAGAAGTCGCTTATGAGGAACGGTGTCAAAAGCTTTCCGGAAATCTAGAAATACGGAATCAACTTGAGATACCCTGTCAATAGCGGCCATTACTTCGTGCGAATAAAGAGCTAGCTGCGTTGCACAAGAGTGATGTTTTCTGAAACCATGCTGATTGCGTATCAATAGATCGTTCCCTTCGAGGTGATTCATAATGTTTGAATACAGTATATGCTCCAAAACTCTACGGCAAACCGACGTCAATTATATAGGTCTGTAGTTCGATGGCTTACTGCTACTGCTCTTCTTAAACACTGGTGCGACCTGCACAATTTTCCAATCTGTAGGTACAGATCTATCGGTGAGCGAGCGATTGTATATGATTGCTAAGTAGGGAGCTATTGTAACAGCGTAATCTGAAAGGAACCTAATCGGTATACAATCTGGACCTGAAGACTTGCCCGTATCAAGCGATTTGAGTTGCTTCGCAACCCCTAAGGTATCCACTTCTAAGAAACTCATGCCAGCAGCTGTTCGTGTTTCAAATTCTGGAATATATTCGTCTTCCCTGGTGAAGGAATTTCGGAAAACTGCGTTCAATAACACCGCTTTAGCGGCACAGTCGTCGGTAACAGTACCATCGGCACTGCACAGCGGATGTATTGACTGCGTATTGCCGCTAGCGTACTTCACATACGACCAGAATTTCTTCGGATTTTCTACCAAATTTCGAGACAATGTTTCGTTGTGGAACCTATTAAAGGCATCTCGCATTGAAGTCCTAGCCAAAATTCACGCTTCAGTAAATTTTAGCCAATCTTCGGGATTTCGCGTTCTTCTGAACTTTGCATGTTTTTCCGTTGCCTCTGCAATAGCGTTCGGACCTGTTTTATGTACCATGTACCATGGGGGTTCAGTTCCATCTCTTACCAGTTTATGAGATATGACACTCTCAATTGCTGTTGCTACTATATCTTTGAATTTGAGCCACATGTTGTCTACAGCCGGCCGCGGTGGTCTAGCGGTTCTAGGCGCGCAGTCCGGCACCGCGCGACTGCTACGGTCGCAGGTTCGAATCCTGCCTCGGGCATGGATGTGTGTGATGTCCTTAGGTTAGTTAGGTTTAAGTAGTTCTAAGTTCTAGGGGACTGATGACCACAGTAGTTAAGTCCCATAGTGCTCAGAGCCATTTGAACAATTTTTTGTTGTTGTCTACATTTGCATAGTCAGTTCGGAAGGAATGGAGATTGTCTCTTAGGAAGGCTTCTAATGACACTTTATCCGCTTTTTTAAATAAAATTATTTTGCTTTTGTTTCTGGTGGATTTGGAAGAAACGGTATTGAGCCTAGTTACAACGACCTTGTGACCACTAATCCCTGTATCAGTCATGATGGTCTCTATTAGCTCTGGACTGTTTGTGGCTAAGAGGTCAAGTGTGTTTTTGCAACCATTTACAATTCGCGTGGGTTCGTTGACTAACTGCTCGAAATAATTTTCGGAGAAAGCATTTAGGACAATCTCGGAAGATGTGTTCTGCCTACCACCGGTTTTGAACAAGTATTTTTGCTAACATATCGAGGGAAGGTTGAAGTCCCCATCAACTATAACCGTATGAGTGGGGTATTTATTTGTTACGAGCCAATGTAGGCACAATGCAGGCGACAGCGCTACAATTCGTCGTCCGTACTGACACGTTCCAACACTGTACTATTGCAACCGTATCAACGAACTTCTCATAATACGCGTCCATCAAATTCCTTCACTTCTCATATCCGCTATCATAGTACAAATAGCACTTTTATATCATACGGTTTATCAGCAGACTTCTTATAATTCATCCTCCAGTAAATTCTTCCACTCAGATTCCAAGATTTTTCACTCTGATATCTCTAGGCAACATATTTACAAGTTGATTATGTGCGCCCATTCAAATAATAATAATTTATTTCTATTAATTTCTATATTTGCAATCACTTCTCAAGTTCCTGAAGTGAACCTGCGCTTCTCATCAAATCCTACTTCAGAACAGTATAATGTGTACTCAGGACAGGACAACATAGTCTACCACGAATTTCTGTATAGAGTGTCACCCCAACATAGGACAAAATACGAAAAGTGACAGAAACCTAATAAAACTAATGCTCGTAACTGAGTGGGAGTTAAGCTCGTACGTTAACGAGATATCGAAGTATAGTACTCATTCAAAGCTTTCTTAATCTCTTATCCTGAAATGTACAAAACTTTGACATCAGTGGTTCTGATAATGTTACCGCATACAGTTTGCCTTCCGTTTGAAGTACCAAATATTGTACACTTATCTCTACCATGTACATACTTGGAGAGAAATCAGTAGATATTTTCATAATCTAGGCATCTTTGTGCCTGGTGAAGTGTTTCTCCCCTAGTTGAAATTATAACACCTGGGTTAGGTTTAACTAAATAAGTATCTGTTGCTTCAGACCTACTTTTGCCTCACATACTGAAAAATTATTTTTATCCATTCACTATTGTTCCTGTGAAGGAAATTTTCTGTGAATGTGATGATTTCACTATTTACAAACAGCTTTCAGAATTATATTCAAATGTAGATTTTAGACTCATTACTTACGCATATATTTCCTTAAATAGTAATGGGAAAATAATCCTTTAATTTTGTCACTTTTAGGATAAGCTAGGGGATTACTCCATGGGTGTGGTATTTGTACAGTTCTTTAAGGTCCAGTATATGGGAGCTGCCGCTTGCAATTCACCTTGTGCAGAAGCGTATGGCAACACATCACCAGGTTGATCAGCTGAACATCGATCAAGGATAAGAAGAGTTTCTCGTCTCAGTTTAAGCGAGCGTAGATACTTTCTCATGGACGGAACAAACTCTTCTTGAAAGCAGCTGGTGAAAATATTAGATGCCATCCAAGCATTCTTTGAATGCTTGTAAGTGAACTCAGTGTCACAAGACGTTGCTTCTCCAATAGTCTATTGGCGAATTCCATAGAGACATTTCCATCTTGAATACCATCCGTCGTAAGCCATAAAATCTTTGTTGCAATGTGAATGAAAGCGATATTTTACAGCTTGGGTTTTAATAATTGGCCCGGAAAGTAGCAGTCAGTCACGTCTCCGTTTTAAAAACCACCTATAAAGGCGTTTGTCAGATCAACGTTTGCTCCTAGTTTCAACTACGTTTCCATAACTCCTAAGTTCACTCTCTTCTTTTACCTGTCCCCTGAGTGTTCCTTCAGGTACACCACACTCAGGAAAGGAACTTGCTATAGTTTCACCACTCCCAACACGATCAATAATTTGTAGTTTGCCATTCACAGAATACGCTTTCCGTTTGTGTGACATCGTAATAAGCACATAGAAATTTAGACAATAAATGAATCATCTATGATCCACATGATGGTTGTGCTTATTTCGATTAATGCTGAGCACTGTTGCATAGTCACTTTATTGAGTGCGCCACAGTGTTATTCGTAAGATGTGTATTCAAAGCTTATGTCCAACAACAAACCTAAGACGTTCATTAGCTAAACCAAAGGTGAGTATAATTAATTTGTTTTTAGAATGGAGACACTGGAAGTGGCAGCAGTAACACTGCAGAAAGGCTACACGCAGACTCTAGTCAGATTTTTTCCAGTTTATGAAATAACTGAGAGTATAAGAATAATTCATAAATGATATTTTATTTTTAGGGACACACGTTATACCACGTCATATTAGATTCCGCTACGTATGTGACCGCGTTATATCGGTCTTCTACTGTATCTTGAAAACAATACATCGGATTCAAAAAAAAATTATAATTAAAATTTGTTTGTCTCAGAGGTGAACGTCCAGTGGTACCAAACTCTTATCTCCTACACCTTGACGGTGTTTGGGGAGGGGACTATGAAATCTGAACGCACCTTTTTTACTGCAGATTCGGATTCTACAGACAGAAATACACCAGTTTCGCTTTAAACATTTTTTTTTATTTCGCGACAGATGGCGCTATAATCGGATAAATCAAAATGGTTGGGGGGGATCGTATGTTTCAAGGCATTTAAATTAACCTCCTATATCTACGCTGCGATTGTAGGACAGGCAATTATTTCACAACTCTTAATGGGAAACAACGTTCTCAGTGTTGCATTCCTTCCACGAAACGAAAGATTGCTGCTCGATGTGCCACTGTGGATGTGCAGAAAACTACGATGTATCATAACAGGCAGTGCAGTGCGATCATAAAAACTTTCATTAATTCGTATAAGTCAAAATGTATGTTTAGCGTTACCCAAGAAGAACCATGTGGACGTTATAATATTCTGTTCGCTTTGGAAAGTTTTATTAATATGAGTTTCCTTGGTTCAGATATAGCGGAGTATTTTTTACAATCGGAGTAAGTGTTCAAACGTTGAACTTTAATACGCTTATCGACCCTTTCTAAAACCACTGTGCACTGGACAGAAGAATATCTGCGGAAATTTCAGCACAATTGGTTCTCATGCGTTCTGCGATGTTTTCACGGTAGTTTGGAACTTGTTGATAAGTATTATCCTTTAGGTAAACCCACAGAAGGAAATCTGCCGACATCAAATCTGGCAACCTAGCACGTCTGTCAACAGGGTCACCTCTACCAATCCACCGAGCACAGTAAACATGATCTGATAATCGCCGTGCTTGAATTGACTACTGTGCTGGGCAGTCGTCATGCTGAAGCCACATACTTGTCGAATGTCCAAGGCAACATCCTCAATTAGTGTTGGTATTTCCTAGTCGAAAAAATTTCGATTCTTCATTCCACTCAAAGAGGCTTCAGTAAAATAAGGGCCAACAGTTTATTCTCTGTGATTCCACAGTAAACATAACTGACAAGAATGTAGAAGATGAGCTCGTCACAACCTGTGAGGATTTCCTACACTCCATTAATGCATACTATGCTGATTAAAGCTACCACGATTTGTGAGTGTAGACTCATCTGAAACCAGTACATTAGCAAAGAAATTGGGTTTAGTTTGAACTTGTTGATCATTCACGAAATACTACTCCATTATGTAAATCGTCGCCATGAAGTTCTTGGTGCAGTTAAATATAAGATTGGTGATACATATAACCCATACTACATAGGGAAGTTCTTGAATGGTGTTTTAACTGCCTGCTGCTTACTTGTGGGTTTTGTTGAACAGCTGCTAGTATTTTGGCCACCTTCTCCTGTAATCGTTTCTCCTCATTTCGTTTTGGGTATTTAGGCTGCCATCAGATGCGAAAGCATTCGAGAGAGAGAGTTATCTGAAAAACGCTCAGTATACAAGGCAACCGCATCGTCAACATCTCTCCTACATTCAGTATAATTCAGAATCGTTTCAAATTTTCTTCTGCGGTTGCAACAGTAATTGTCGATTTGCAATTCTGTTCTAGAAATGAAAGTAGATGGTTCAAAAATGGCTATGAGCACTATGGGACTTAACTTCTGAGGTCATCAGTCTCCTAGAACTGAAAACGACTTAAACCTAACTAACCTAAGGACATCACACACATCCACGCCTGAGGCAGGATTTGAACCTGCGACAGGAGCGGTCGTACGGTTCCAAACTGAAGCGCCTAGAACCGCTGGGCCACACCGGCCGGCAACGTAGCTGTACACGCTATAGAAACTATTCACATAACGAAATGATGGCAGATCTTTGAGTTCTGCTTGTGGGAGTCGAGGCCTCCCACCGCACTGCAGCCCCTGTTACGTTTCGTCGTATCCGCTGCACGGTCACGGTGGTACGCCGAGCAGTACCTTATCCGTTCTGTCGGAGGAGTACAACATTGAGAATGGGCCTTTCTCCCTCTCCTACCCTCGCAGCGTGCAGATGAGGGGGCTTAATTCAAGTGTCCTTGGATAGTATTTTGAAACATTCGATTTTCTACCCATTTTGATTTTTCCGATTACAGCGCATCTGTCGCGAAACGAAAAACAAAATTTCAGACAACATCGATGTTTTTTTGTCCTGCAGTAAAAAATGAGGGTTCCCACCTAAGATTTCAAAGTGCTCCCCCCCCCCCCCCCCCACACACACACATACACGGATAAGTGTGCACACGCACTGGGTGTGGTGGGGTTGGAGGATAGAGTTAGTTATCATTATATGTCCCCCTTAGAGAAGAACAAATTTTAATTACAAACTGTGTGGATCCGATGTGTAGTTTTCGTTATATTTCACTGTCTTCACATATAATTGTATTTTGTACGTTTACAACACTCCATCCACGTTTAGCGTTTGTAGTTACACTAAATGTATTATTTATAATGCAGTGTAGCGTTGCTCGTTTGTTCGATTACGTTAATATTACTGTTTAGTTCAACATTTCATATAAGTTTGGCTTGTGAGTGCTCTGTCTAGTGTGTGTGACTCATAACCATGGTAATGTCTTTGTTGGGTGTGATGGTAACTAGTTCGATTTTGCTACCATTTCTGTTCAACTGAATTAGATTCGGTGGGGCGTACTCCGCGTGCAGAGTGCAATGTACGCGTGGCGTCATCGGCCGTGTTACGTAACTCACATCGTCGCTTTTTACCATGCCAGGACTCTACCACCTTTCACGTGGCGGAGAGGATCGTTCCACCTATCTATTGTTGTTGCTACGCGTACCGATGTTTACTTTGTCCGCGAAAACCTGAATAGTTTCCCCTCGAAATACAGGTATTCATCGAGTAATATTGATTGCACAAAAGACACTGAAGCACGCCATATATTAAGTACTTGGACGTATTTGATGTGTTTCGTGTGTGAACGTTTCACCGTGTAGGGGAGAATAAAATCTTTGTTTTCTGTAACAGTCACAGAAGGAAGCACATCCGATGCTATCTGTTTCACGTCGGACGGTTCTCGCTATAACTTACTGATTTGTTTTGTGTTATGTAGTTCCGGTAAAATTTAGCTTAATGTCCTTTCATATGCTTTCACATCAGGTTTAATTATTTTATTCTAAGAGGCATACTGAGCTAAGAACTCAGCAGCTGAAGGCTGCGCTATCTTTGTCGGATCTGAATTTAATTTTTCAATACCAGTAGTTAAAGTTTCTTGATGTTTAATGGAAATTTCACCACCCACGATAACAAGATATGATAGTGTATCTGATACTGTTTGTTCTATGTTGACTTGATCATGTTGCATTTTCCTTACGTGCGGTACTACGTCGGAATTGTATTGTGGCTGCAACAACATTTATCCTAGTACATTCTCAGACAGATCTACTTGAGGCTCAACCCATCTTTGAGGCGTCTGCCTAAGATGCGAATTCATCAGTTGCTGTTTGCACTAGGTGTGTTGCATCTGAATATACACCCCGCTATAGATAGCGAGTAGTTCATTGATATGTCTTTTAATTCGCCTATCTGATCACTCGCCTAATCGATTGCTTCTTTTATATCAGAAGCCTTTCCCTTCTGTTAGATGACACTTCGTTACTTACACTGTGCATTTTCCTAAGATTGGTAGACATCTCACGAATCACAGTAAACATTCTCATACACCCGTAAGACATTTTCTTATTATTAGAAGATATATCCCTACATTTAAGTGAAAATACTTCTTTTGGTTTGGCAGGCGTCACCGATGACAAATTAGGTGATAACAGATTCGGCATTTTTAATTCAATGGATATCATATTTTCTTTAAGGGCAACGTGAGTTACAATGGATGGTATTTCATTGTATTTGGTTGAAAATACACTGCCTATTTAAATTAAAATTTCATCTAATGGCTTAGATGTTGAATGATCTAAGGTCTTGTTAAGTTTACTAGGCTTATGATTTGAACTTCCACCGAAATGAGTGGATATAATCTTTCACATTTCTGACATTTCAGTTTTTACGTCTGACGTTTGATTATCTTTAATGAATATCCCATTACGTATTTCAGATGATGTTTCATTTTTCTGTCTTAACATATCACTTGTAGTGAAGTGTGCACTTACGTTATAGTACGCATTCATTAGGTAAAGTACCAAATTAATTTAAAATTTCTAGAACTTCTTCCGTCTTCTGTAAAGTTAGGTACATTACAGTATTCATGTCTGGTATTTGTACCATATACCTGGCTAGTGGTCAGACCAATAATAATATTCATTACAATCTCAACAGCAGGATAGACGTCTTCACTTTTAGCTTGCAAGTCAAGTTCGTGTGCCTACACTTCTGTCATCAACAATGTTTCCAGGTTTATTTTTATTCCTTAAGAACAAATGTTCAGTTGGGCAAAAAACAGGGGTTTCATATTTTTGCCTGGGACAAGCTGGAAACAAAGTTATTTCTTGTGTACTATTGGTTTTTATAGTATTTTAACGAGGATACCTATAAGTTTTAACGTGCTTTTGTTTGATTTTACATTCTTAAAAAATTCGGACAAATTCGGGGAATCTTTGTTTCGTACATCTGTCCATTTTAGTGCCATCTGTGAGAAAATGCTTTCTACGGAGCAGCAGGAACAAGGGATACTACAGATGAAGAATGAAAACTGAAAGCTAAACTCCGCCCTAACAGGCCTTGAGTGCCTCACGGTATGGACCTGCCACCGTGTCATCCTCAACCCACAGACGTCACTGGGTGCGGATCCGGAGGGACATGTGGTCAGCAATGCCCTCTCCCCGCCGTATGCCAGTTGACGAAACCGGAGCCTTTACTTCTGAATCAAGTAGCTCCTCAGTTTGCCTCACAAGGCCTGAGTGCACTCCGCTTGCCAACATCTAGATCATCCAAGTGCTAGCCCAGCCCAACAGCTCTTCGGTGACCTGACAGGAACCAGTGTTACGACTGCGGCAACAGATGAACGATAAGAAGTGAATAATATATATGAAGACAGTAACTGTTCTCGAAAGAATATATACTGTTGATGACCGTGCAGCTTTTCCCTGGAATAAATTATAATTAACTGAAAACCTCAGCTACCGACAGATGTTGTTGATATACCTCGATGTGGACAGGCGAAAATGTGTGCCCCGACCGAGACTCGAATCCGGTATTTTCTGTTTACATGGCAGACGCTCTATCCATCTGAGCCACCGAGCACACAGATGAACAGCGCGACTGCAGGGACTTATCCTTGTGGATGGGCAAATATCTATAAGGTACATTACATATGTACAATTGTGGACAGTTGGGGGAATGTGAGTCTCACGGGAAGCGTGCAAGGGATAAGTCCCTGCAGCCGCGCTATTCATCTGTGTCCTCGGTGGCTCAGATGGACAGGGCGTCTACCATGTAAGCAGGAGATACCGGGTTCGAGTCCCGGTCGAACCCGGGAACCCGGGCTCGCGAAGCGAGAACGCTACCACACGACCACGAGATGCGGGCGTTTATTTAGCAGTTTTGTTGCATTTTCTAGGTGTTCTGCCCCTTAAATAGCACTCTTCGGTTTGCTTTCCCAAAATTTCAATATAAGTTATTCGTAATTGTGATCCCTAAGGATTTTGCTGAATTTACAGATTTTTCGTTTGTGTGATTTATCCTGAAACCGAATTTTGACGGATGCCCGTTAGTATTCGAGCACATGACTTCATACCTTTGATTATTTAATGTCAAGTCCCAGTTTTGCACCATGCAGATATCTTGTCTGCATCATTTTGCAGTTGTTTTTGATCATCGGATGACTTGTGAAATCTATAAATGATAGTATCATCCGGAAACAATCTGAGAGGAATGCTTAAAATTTTCTCCTAAATCGTTTATTCAGATCAGGAACAGTAGAGGGCCTACAACACACCTGTGGGAATGGAAGATATTACTTCTAATTTACTCAGTGATATTCCGTCAGTTACTACGAATTGTGACCTTTCTGAAAGAAAATAACGAATCAAGTGGCACAACGGAGACGATGCTCCATACCCACGCAACTTGGTTACAAGTTACTTGTTACGAAGGGAGTCGAAAGCCTTCTGGAAACCTAAAAATGTGGAATCAGTTTGATATACTGTGCCGATAGTAGCCGTTACTTCATTAGAATCAAGAGATAATTTGGTTCACAGGTACGATATTCTCTGAATCGGAGTTGGCTGTTTTTCTATAGATCGTTTTCTAAAAGGCAATTCATAATGGTCGAACACAGTAGATGTTCCACTTGGCCTTACCATGATCTGTACAATGATAATTCTAATCAAGGCATTCTAGAAATAGAACGCCTAGACTTGCTGTCAGGAAGGGTCCTTTTAGTACCTATGGTGGTAAATTAGGCGCCGTGATGGGTTTATTGATAGTAGATGAGGAATCTGAGACCTTTTTTTTCCAAACTCGGATAGGTCCTTGGTCTCCTCTTCTGAAGTGACGTGGATGTCGCCCGTGTTCCGAACTTAACAGACCGATAGGAAGGATAGACGTATCGGAATTAAAAAATGTCACATAGCGTATATGCAATAAGAGAAAGTGGAAATAGGTGCTGTAGGTTTTATAATGATTGTAATTTTAGAGTTTATGAGTCGATAAATGTTTAGGTTCTGGATCGAATTCTTTATTCTTTCCGGTGACGGATAAGACCTTTGGGTAGGTTATGTTTCGATCTGGTCGAGAAACGAGGAAAAGTTATGTTGGAGAAGAAGCGTAGGTGTGACGAAGTTGGAATCCATTGTTTCAGCGATATAATATTTGCGCAGCTCATTGTCCCTTTAGGCATGTTTAGGATGTCTGTGATAAGACTGTGACTTCTTTGAGTCAAAGTTTGTAAAGAATTTTGTATAACACCAATAACTGGTAACAAACCTTTATTGGTTAATAGATCCGTTCCAAACCATCTTCAGATGTCATAAAACTGTTGAAATCGCTAAAGACAAGGCGCCGGTCAGTGACCATGACCACGATCAAGTCACAGCAGTGAATCTCTGGAGGAGGTTGACTACAGTGGTCTGTGTCATCTCCTCGCTATCAGCCCACTCCAACAGTGAAATGTGGCTGACATATCCAGTACGAAGTCTTAACTTCAACGTGACTACATCGGCAGCACATCATGAAGATATAATATACCCAGTGCTATTTTTTGAAACGGTAGACAATTACTCGATTGTTCCCTTCACCTATCTGTATAGTATACTATACTGTCTGATAGTCGGTATAGAATGCCCACAAAGGTATTAGGAACTCTTCAGTTGTGAAAGTGATACAATACAGCAAGCGAAGACATGCATCATGAATTCTTCTTATAAAGGGAAACAGTACCATTTCTGAATAGTACTGACAGGTTATAGCTACGAATAAACATTTTCTTTTCTTATGTTGGGCCACCGATGCCAATCTAGAATATTAGATTGCTGTATAATGGTGATGCAAAGCTAAAAGATGCCTTGTGGCGACAGAGGAATTTCTGTATCGAAGTAACTGCTGCCTAAGTGCTTCACTGTTGAAGATATGTTCATTTATTTTTGAGTGTACTGTCTCTTAAGAATGTTTGGAAAAGGCTAACAGCCATCGAGCTATTTATCAGTATTGATACCTGAATTATCACCTTTGTAATGAAGATGTCTGACTGTGTTGTGAATTCCATTCAGACGTAAGATAAGATAGACGTAAAAGCTCAGCCAAAATTAGCGTATCGATGATTATGTTTACATCAAAGCACCCAAACGCATGGACACTTCACGAACAAGTGTGAAGTATCGATTACGTCTTTTTTTCTGTTTCGTATGACCTGGAGACACGCATTTTGAACGTGCGACACGGCTGGGGGATACACGCTTTGAACATGTGTTGCAGACAAAGGTGGTAATTACTCCACCAAAAATTATGTTGAAGGTTTCGTCACAAAAGGCAGTTATAAGAGTACCACACCGCCGATCGTGGTCTGTTAGTTAACGTGCTCTCTGTGGACCATTGGATCCCCGGTTTGATTCCCACGTGGCTCCGGTATTTTCTCAATTCGGGAACTGTGTGTTCGTATTTTCCTCATCATTCCATCATTATCGACTCGGGAGTGGGTGAAGATGAGTGGAAGGATGTGCAGTAGACGGTTGAATTACTCCAGATTGCGTTTCTTGATCCATAACGCAATACGACCATTACTTTTTGTTTGGCAGTAACGGCAATCAACAGTAACAAGTGAAAGAATAATACTATTTACAGTCGAGTAATAAACGTTTAGGGATTATATAAATGCGTGGTCTCTCGGCGATATGAATTAACAGAATCTTGAAGCGCTCTCAGCCGCGTCAAGTGTCTAAAATCCGACCGAGATTTTGGCCGAGCACTCCTAGGCCATAGTCTACTGGTAACGAATAGCCGTGTCCCAAGGTCCTAGCCGTTGTATAGGCCTACCATCTCTGCTGACTGACATGTCGCTGGTGCCCTAATCTTGCCAAGTGTGGTGATGCTTTCGCCCCGCGTCCGTCGCTCTCAGCTTCAACATCGCTATGGCCAGGTCCCAGGCTGTGCTGAGATGCAAACCGCCCTCCTTATTTGCGGTGTTATTAGACAGCATTATTCCTACCGCTTCCTTTATGACACGGCCCCAAAATTCCTTCGTCGTCATTATGGGAGACGTTCGTCGAACAGAATTCGGTGTGATTTTCTAAATCGACTCATCTTTCAGGATAGTGTAGGTGCAAGCACGACTCGCGTTCCGTCCGACGCTGCTCCGCAGTGCTCACTGTTTGGCCGACGTACTAGCAGCCACCATGACACTGCATTCTGTATACTCCAGGCGGGAGTTCTATGCCGTATATCGTCCTTCACAGGCCTCATCAGCTGTCGCATTTTTTGCTGAGAGCACGAACACTGATGAGCTGCTGTGTCTCTTTACGAGCCCGCTAATATTTCAAGACACCGTGCCACAGAAAGGCAAAAACACACGTTTCTTCTTCTCCTCTTGGCTGGTGTTTTTGCTGCAGTCACCACTGGACGATGTCGCTATCTACAATCTCCTCCTTGTTGTTGTTGTTGTCTTCAGTCCTGAGACTGGTTTGATGCAGCTCTCCATGCTACTCTATCCTGTGCAAGCTGCTTCATCTCCCAGTACCTACTGCAACCTACATCCTTTTGAATCTGCTTAGTGTACTGATCTCTCGGTCTCCCTCTACGATTTTTACCCTCCACGCTGCCCTCCAATGCTAAATTTGTGATCCCTTGATGCCTCAAAACATGTCCTACCAACCGATCCCTTCTTCTAGTCAAGTTGTGCCACAAACTTCTCTTCTCCCCAATCCTATTCAATACCTCCTCATTAGTTACGTGATCTATCCACCTTATCTTCAGTATTCTTCTGTAGCACCACATTTCGAAAGCTTCTATTCTCTTCTTGTCCTTAGGCGCCAGGATCTCTTACATGCCTCACCAGAAATAGCCTTTGACACCTGTCGGTGACTATAGCCGTGGCCTCGGAAGACTTTTCGAGGGCGGCTCAGTTCTTGTGGCAGATTTTCAGCGTCTAAGATGACTTTAGCACGGTGGATGAGGGTGATCAGAACGCCAAGTTTTGCGCCAGGTGGTGGTGGCTAAGTGCTTTCAGATACTGATCCGTGTGTGTAGGTTTCCGGCACACACTGTGGCTGAGGTGTCCACTGGATTTCCGGCTAACGAGAACTTAAAGGGAGGACAGTGCACCATCTATCTGTTCCGCCATCGTAAACGAAAAGTGGCCGCGGAATGCCATTCAGCTGTTCTAAGAATTCTCCAGGTTTTTTACGTCCGTTGGGCCAGATGATAAAACTGTCGTCGACTTAGTGGTAAAACAACTTGGCTTATCTGGAGCCGTGTCCCAAGCGACGTCTTCAAATTTCTGCATAAAAAGGTTGACTATGAATGGAGCTAATCGCCCATGCGACGCCCACCAGCTGGTCGAAATACTGGCCGCGGTATAAGAAATACGATGTCAACGCGTGCTTAAACCAAGCCACAATTATACTATCAAACAATTGGGAGAGGAGGTGTATGCAGTCAATTACAGGAACATGCGTAAATATGGAGACCACATCAAAACTGAACATTGTAACATTGTACTTCAAAAATAATGAGGAAGGAATCAGAGCTTCTAAAAAAGTCACCACTGGAAGAAGCCATTGTTGCGAACCTCTTCCCTTAGGTGCCGAGACCACCTGCCCCTTATGGGCTACCGAAGATCCACAAAACAAAAGTTAAGATGCTGGTAATGGTAGCTATGCTACAAGGTCCCATTATATTCAGAAACAAGTTCCACAATATGCTCGTTTATCAGTTCGACATTATAACTGAAAATTATCAGTAATGTCGGTACAAAATTTTCTGAGATTGCTTCATCAAAGAAAATTGTAGTATCCTTCCCATATTCGATATTTGCACGAATGTTAAAGTTGTAGAAGAAACTACTCGACTGAGGTAAAGCCAATAGCGCTGATTAGATAAGAACTTCGATTTTACATCAAAGCTGTGGACGGAATAGCCCATCTCCTACAAGTAACTGTGTATTCCAGACCGCATCAACGAACGATTGTCCTGCATGATTAGCCGGCCGGCGTGGCCCAGCGGTTCTAGGCGCATTAGTCTGATACGGCGCTGTTGCTACGGTCGCAGGTTAGTATCCTGCCTCGGGCATGGATATGTGTGATGTCCTTAGGTTAGTTAGGTTTAAGTAGTTGTAAGTTCTAGGAGACTGATGACCTCAGTTGTTAAGTCCCATAGTGCTCAGAGCCATTTGAACCTGCATGATTGCAAGGCTCGTAAACATACAGTGAGGGCTAAGAAGATATCTAATTGACTTAGACGCAGTGTGATTGACAGTATTTGTGCTCTTGTGTGGTAACAGTATAATAGATGAAAGAAAGTTCTCCCAAGAAACCACCACAGTATACATAGAGTCGAGAACCTGTGGAAAGTACAAAGTGATTATAATTAAAGTTAAACTTTCAAACCGCTCTAGAAGTAACACCACTGGTCAAGAAAGACGTCAAGTTGCACTGGAATATTATCGGAGAAGGGAGAAAACGTATGGCAGATGAAAAATAAGTAGTTACAAAATGTAACAGTAGATAGCCCTGTGAGCATCGTAATAGTGGTCGACTACAAACGGCAAACTAATCATACTACAATGCCTAAGGTGTACGTTTAACGTTAAACAAACTGTATTTCACAGTGTGTATGGGTGTAGAGGTATGTTACTGTTAGTTAGTAAGCCCCTCCACCAAGGCAAGCTCACATCATAATTGATGGGAAAAGTCGGTTTTTAATTGTCCGGAGGCCAAAAAAGCATCGATCAAAGTCAAATCGGAGTATTAATTTCTCTATGACTGGCGCAAAGCATGTTCAATATGCTGCCCACCGTTTACTGATCGAAGTCTTTCTGGGGTCATGTACAGAATTTTTTGCGCAATGCGGGCCTTCAGTGCAGCTAAGTTTGCAATCGGAACATTGAACACATCTGTCAGATAGCCTCAGTGACAGAAGTCGCACAGAGATAAGGTGATCGGGACGGCCAAGCTGTGGGGAAATGGCGGCTGAGAATTCTAGCATTTCCAAAATGGAACTTCAGCAGATGCTTAACTGGATTTGCAATGTGTGGAGATGCTCCATCTTGCAAAAAAAATATCGATCCACACATCCACGCTGTTGGAGCGTTGGAATGACGTTGTAGCATAAAAGGCTTTCATAGCGCTTACCAGTGATGGTATAGGTAACAGGACTGGAAGCACCTGTCTCTTCCAAAAAAATATGGCCCTATCATAAATGATGCTATGAACCTGCACCACATAGCGACCTCTTCAGAATGAAGCGGTACTGGTTGATTTGCGTGTGGATTTTCCGTTGCCCATGTTCGATAGTTGTGCGTAGTGACATAACCTGTCACATGGAAGCGGGCTTCGTCTGTCTACAAAATACTCCATGGCCAATCATTTTCCACTTCCACGAGAGCAAGAAATTCTAAAGCAAAAGTCTCTCTTGCTTGCAGGTCAACAGAAAGCAACTCATGCACATGGGTAATTTTGAACGGATGCAAAGAAGGAAGTTCCGTAGGATTTTATGCACCATGCTCACGGGCATGTCCAATGTTCGGCAATTGTACGTGCACTACACGTTTGGACACCACCACTCGTCTCCTACATTACTGTGGCCACTGTTTCCACTGACGCATAATCAATTCATTTCCTCCCTCTACCAGGTTGTACTCCAAAACAACCTGTCTTTTCGAATTTTCAAACCATTTTCCCAGACCCACGGCAATAATCGGACCAACGCCTTTTGTCAAACCCTTCCGAGTCCGAACCTTCTGCTGAGCGATGTGTGCACATTCATCATTCTTGTAATACAGCTTTAAGAGCAGAGCGCGATCCCGCAATGAGACAGTCATGACGAACGTCGCGGAAGCGAAAGGAGGAAAAGCTGTGTACCCGTCATGTTTACACCAACTTCAATGGGTCGTGCACAAGACAGGTGTTTTCATTTACGTGCTCTGACACATACAGTGCCATCTACTGATAAATTTTCACACAATTTTTTCTGCCATACGTTCTCTCCCTTCTACGGCAACATTCCGTTGCAATTTGACATCATTCTGACCAGTGGTGTTATTTATACAGCGGTTTGAGGGTTTAAATATAAGCTCCCAGTAGAACCAAGATCAGTGCTATATTTCTTGATTTCCGAAAGTACCTCGAGATAGGTCCACACCGTCTTCCTTGGAAAAAGGTATATGCTTATCGAATAAAGTAACACTTATACCATAGGGCGGGAGAGGGGCGAGGCTTCCTAGCCAAGAACATTCAATGCACCGTTCATAGTGTCAGAAATCAAAGTACCTTCCAGCATTGTTAAATAACGTGTCATTTGATTGTAACTACTCAGTGTCCTTAAGTAGCTACACCCTTTGACATAGAGCACAGGTAGCTGCCGACCACCACAGAGTTCGCGCGCATTGCGACATAGGAGAGATAACACAGCCATGATGTTATAATTGAAGAGCAGTTATCTGCACAATCTCGCAACACTGAAGTTTACGGCAGGTCTCGAAGTCTTATCTTATGCTCTGTATGGTCCCTTTCGTCTGCATGCCGAAGTCCTGAGGGTAACGGTAGCACTACTGCTATAACATATTTCACTTTCACACACTTCGGTAATAACAGTTACGTCCAATAACATTTTTGAGAAAGATTTTTTGGCAGACTGTCGTTGAATGCCACATGCACCAGGGAGCACAAGGGTCCCACTGGCTGGCTCCCAGTAGTGGCTGCCTCTGTGGTGTTGCACACACTTGACCTTTGTCGAAACCTTCAACTAGATTTTTGAACAAATATTCAAGAAGAGAAATCCAAAAAAGTTACAAACAGATAATGGTAATGAATTTAAAAAATTAATGAAGATATTTAATATTAATCATTACTAAACGTTTAGTGAATTAAAAGCACCTGTTGCTCAATGATTTAATAGAACATTAATAGTAGAAAATGTGGAAAAAAAATAGACTTATTAGGATATTATAAAAAGGTTCTAAATTACTTAATAAACATAATAACACAAAACATTCACCAATACAAACTAAAGCAAAAGATGTAAAGAAAGAAAAAGAAAAAATTATTGAAAACTGTGTGTATAATAGATTGGTTATGTACTAATCCTAAATATAAAATTGGTGTTAAAGGAAGAATAAGTAAATTTTCGGTAAGGATGTATAGCAAGTGGTATACAATTGTATATATAAATGGAATTAGTTAATGAAAATTTAAAATGTTTTTTACATCATATAATATTCATTGTAATCATTGTTGTATTAATGAATATATTTATTTACTTATTTATTTATTTATTTATTTATGCATTTATTTTACCTGGCAAGATTAGGGCCTTCAGGCCCTCTCTTACACCTAACCAGGCATACTCAGATTGAACAAGTTACAGTTTTTATATAACAATAAAGACATATAACGTATTACGCAGTATTGATGTTAAAGAAAAAATAGATATTATAACATCAGTACAATGATAATTATAACAATAAAAATAATTATAACTATCAAGAATAATAATGCCAATAATAATAATAATAATAATAATAATAATAATAGTAATGACTATGTATATGAAAGTAAACATACTTTTCTTTTGTGAATGCCAGTCCCATTGTTAGTTGGGAATTTTCACGTTATGTTCTTTCAGCTTGTGAGTTATTCTCATCGAGCAGAGACATAAGACAATAGAATGGGGTGAAAGAGATATATAAGAGGTAATAGGTTAGAGGAAGAGAAATATAATGGTAAAATTCGAAGCTGTGATGGAGAGGAGAAAGAAAGAGATGGGAGGGGCACAACAATGGTGGCTATACCGTCTGTAATATGTAAGTTTTGAGTTCCCTCTTGAATGCTGAGTAGTTCTGGATAAGACGCAGATCACACGGGAGCGCGTTCCATAGTCGTATGGCTGAGATGGAGAATGACATGGAGAAATATTTTGTGTTATGTAAAGGTACAGCCAAGATGATAGACGTATCCGATCTGGTATTGCGATTGTGGAATGGTGATAGTTATTTAATGTGAGAAGGTAAGTATTGGGTGCACCAGTGGCTAAGAAATCGATGAAGTAAGCACATCGTGTGGAGATCGCGTGCCTTATGTGGGCGTAACCAACCTAGCTGGGAGTATGAAGGACTGATATGATCATACAACGGAATATTGCACACGTATCTAACGCAAGCATTCATCACTAGCTCGAGGCATCTAGAATTTAAACTATTTGTGCCGTGTTGAACTACATCGCAGTAGTAAAGATTAGGCAAGACTAGTGTTTGGACTAATTTTTGTTTAACATGGGTTGGAAATATTTTTCTAAATTTTTGAATTGCATGTAGGGAGGAGAGTGATTTCCAGCAAGCTGTGACTGTGTGTTCTTCCCAGTTTATGTGTTCATCCAAGATTATTCCAAGGTCTTTTACTGTTTTTTGGTATGGTAGTTGGGTACCACTGAGGAGTATTTTAGGGACTGTTTCGCGAAAGTACCGGCTGATTAACTTCGGATGAGATATATGTATGACCTGGGATTTCTTGGGGTTTAGTTTCAGACCTAGGTTCTGTGCCCATCGAGAAACAGAGCAAAGATCTGCGTTCATACTTGCTACTGCGCCTGCAATGTTTTTGGGGCTTGCACTTATGTACAGTTGGATGTCGTCGGCATAAAGATGGTTGTTTCAGGAGTGAATCACTGAAGAAATATCATTCATGTACAGTGAGAAGAGCAGTGGGCCAAGGACGGAGCCTTGGGGAACTCCAGAGCGCACGCTATTCCATGATGACTTTTCCGACCCACAAATGACTTGTTCACTTGTGTTTTTGAGGTAGCTGTCGAACCAGTGTATTGCGCTGTTTGAGAAATTCAGCTGTTTCATTTTCATTATTAATATATCGAAGTCAACTGTGTCAAAAGCCTTGCTAAAGTCAAGCAGTGTTAGGATAGTAGCTTCATGTCTGTCCATAGCATGTTTAATGTCATCAGTTACTTTGATTAATGCAGTTGCTGTACTATGGTGCTTTCGAAAGCCTGACTGATATTCGTCATGAATGTTATGAGTTTTGAGGTAATCCGTCAGCTGTTCATGGACGATGTATTCTAGGGCTTTAGATATTGCAAGTAGTATGCTGATCGGCCTGTAGTCACCTGGCGACTTAGGGTTGTCAGTCTTGGGTATAGGCTGAATTAAGCTTTGCTTCCACTCAGTAGGATGTGTACTACTGACAAGAGACAGGTTGAAGATGTCTGTGATAACTGGAATAATAGTGTCAACAAAGATCTTAATCATGCCAATGCTCACTCCATCATTTCCTACTGCCTCGGAAGAGATTCTCATAATTGCCTTGTGTACTGTGCCGATAGTGACATGTTTTAGGAAAAACTTTTCTCTCGAGAGATTGATATCTTGGGGCTGGTAATTTGTCGCTGCGTGGCAGTTTACAGCTGTTCAGAAGAAATCGTTTAATTCTTCTGCAGACGCTTGATAAACAGCGTCAGATCTTCGCTTCCCTATGCTGAAACTGCTCAGCTTTTTCGACAGTGCAGCAGGTTTTGATATGCCGCATACGACAGAGCGGGCATGTCTGATTTTGGCATTCCTCACGCTTTGCTTGGTTCTGTTTCGGAGTTTCCTATAAGCTTCGTACGCCTCGGGCGTTGGGTTACGCTTCAAGGCCCTATATGCAGCATCACGTTTATTCATTAACTGGCGTAATGCAGTGGTGAGCCACGGAGCGGGAGCTTTCTTTACCGTGACAGTGCGTTGAGGAGCATGTTTATCATACAGTGCAATAATTTTGCGACATAATTGTCGAAATCTTCCGTCTAAAGTCGGTTCATTGCTTAAATTATGCCAAGGGATTTCTGAGCAATCCTTTTGAAGAGCGTCATGGTTAACATTTTTTAAGATTCTGTAGGTTACCAGGTGAGATTCTTCTTTGGTAGTATGCATTGAGTAATTTAAGAATATCACGTCATGAGCAGAGAGTCCCGGAGCGGATGTCTGATTGGCGCGGATTATTTTATCTGGTCGCTTTGTTGCTATTATATCTATGAGTGTGTGGCTGTGTGGCGTGTGATGAGTTGGGTCCAACGGTGTTAAACTCATATCACTGGAGTGGAACAGTTGCCTTAGTTTTTCGGCAGAGGGATATTTTAACTGTAAGTCGATATTTGTGTCGCCCATAATGATTATGTGTTCATACTGCGTCACGAGTGTGGACAGAGCAGACTGAAAGGAGGACATGGCACCGACGTTTGGAGGTTTATAGATTACTCCAATTAGCAGTTTCTGATTTGATGTATTTATTTCGAAAAATAAACAACTCTGCTCCTCCTTCGCCTATATTTTGATATTTATATAAAGGTTAACAAAAGTGAGTCAATGTCATGACTATTGGAAAATTTTAAATTCGAATTAATGGGATAAGATGGTTTTAATGAATTCTGCTTATGACACATATATAAATATGGTTAAGGATGTTATTAAAAATTAAATCATTAAAAATGTAGTAAAAATTTTGTTTTATTTTGTAAGAAAAATTGCTGATTACATCGTCATAGACATCGTCTTGTGAATAATTATCCAAAATAATTTCGATGGCAAACAATATTCAACCTTTCTTTAATTTTCTGAATTAATATATTACTATATTGAAACTCTTCACAGTATGACTATCTATTTCTTATACTATTTATTTTTTCAACATTTTTAAATTGTGGTCTAACAACATAAAGATCATAATTATAATTATTATCATCACATAAAATTAAAATAATGATATTAGGTCATAAATTTTCAACAAGTGTTTGAGGAACCGCATGTGGTCATGAACTATTTATTTGTTCATTGCTTTCTCATAATTTCATCTGAATTTTTAATGTAAGTATGCTTTAACATGATTTATTTGACCTTCATGGATTTGTTTCACATTAAACTTTGTTTTATATTCACCATGTTTTGGAATTGATGGCAACACTTCTTCATAAACCCAATATTGAAAATTTCCTGCAAAAGGCATAATTAAAGAAAATGAACCTTGTGGTTGTTCAAACAGAAAAATTCTATTAATTTTCTTTATTTATGAACTGAGATTTAAACATTATTTTAAATTTCTATAATGTGAAACATATTCCTCTTTATTATTTTATGTTGTTAATTATTTATTTCGTGCTTTTGGTGTTAATGGCACATCATTGTGTAATTTTTTTGGATATTCTAAATCGACTTCAAAAATATAAGCATACTTATTTTCATGTTATTTGAAATATATTTTCAGAATTCAAAGATTTTCGATTTAACCAGCTGAAATCACTAATTGGTCAAATTGAGACATTGGCCCACCATATAAGTTATTTGCATGTAAATATGCTGTAGTGATGCAATGGATACAAAATTTGTTATAAGCCAGTAAGTTACTCAATGGACAGTATTTTTCATTATAGGAACTTGTGTTGCATAATCAATAAAATTTTATCAACTGAAAGAAGCTATTAGCTTGCTAAAACGAATTCAGATTACACTCCACTCGTGTGTAGACAATGGCGTCTTCTTAATTTTCCTGGCTGCTGCAGAACCGATGTGATGCATAACCTTAGCAATGGTCGGATTAAGATACTATGCACAACATATTTTGAGAAATGCATGAGCACTTAGCAAAGGGCATCTTCGGTTGCGCAGATTGTAGAATATCTTCATTCTGCGATACGTTTTCTCCCATAAAAGTATATTATGTGGTTCCTAGGTTTCTTCTGGTGTATTTGTTGATCGAAAGGACCACATATTTACCGCTGATTCATAGTGTAAAACGGACACAATACTTCGGTGATCAGACATATCGCTATCGTCAGTTGTGCTGATGAACTGAGCTCCTGAGGGACGGTGGCCCCCACGAGACATTACGTCCGTGAGAAAAAGGTAATTAAGCTGTTCATGACGTCAAAAGTAGTCGCCACAGCTGTTAATACATTTATCCTACTGTCAAACAGAAAGGTAAATGTCTTCATGGTAAGATGCATTCTGTTATCTATGGGGATATTATTGCATCCTGAAGTGCACATCTTCATGCGAAGCAAATTGACATCCACGAATGTCTTTCTTCAGGGCTTCAGATATATGAAAGACGCATGAAAGAGATCGCCACTGTAAGGAAATGTGTAAGAGCTTCCCAACAAAATTTCTGCAGTGTACTCGGAACAACTTTGACAACATGAGGGCAGGGCCACACTTTTGGTATATATAGACAGTTTACTTACTTTTATTCTATCGATCTCATTATCATTTGTGTTACTTGTATACTTTCTTAGACTTATAATCAGAAATTATACTGTCTCTGATGCCTTGGTTTACATCTGCATTGTAGGTGAAGAAATAAATTGGAAAGAATGAAACAAAAGTTGAAAGCTATGAATGACTTGACTGAAGAACTTGTAATAAATTACCTGACATTTTTTATTGCTTTTTCCTTCATTTCTGCTAGAATAAATGTGGGGGCAATAAACTGGATGAACAGAGCTCCCTTTGGGCTCTAATAACATTCATCGATTTACGAAGCTGAAAATTATAAACAAGACACACATCGCTTAATCTTTACTTTTATTTGTGTTCTGAGTTGAAATGATGGGCACTTTATCAACGTTATTCGTCAATTTATCCAAAGTAAATTCCTATAGATTACTTTTGGTGTTTTGCTTTTGGATGCAAACATAAGCGTTTTGTGGTTGTCCAACACGCGACCACGTTACCGAAATTGGAGGCTTTATAGGTTGAACGATGAGTCAGCTGAAATGATTGCAAAAGTGGTCTGAATAACGACGTTTGATTTTCTTTCTCCTGCTATGATGTTCTTTAGAAGCTTTTCTGCTTGGGCATCTCGAGAACACTGAGCGAATTTAAATATTCCGTGGGAAAATTTACACTATGGCTTTGGTACATCATTGTATCGATGGAGGTAAATATTTTTTCTTCCCTTGTATTCTGAATTACCTATCTATTTGTTAAATGCCATCATTTTCCGTTGTTAGTATTGTTCGTTTACACTATCATACTTTGTTTACGTATGTCGTTTCTTTCTACAAGCGAGTACACTTTTTCCATGAATTGTTCCACTCCCTTTAATACTTTTCACAACTCGTCAGTTAAGACGATTTTGCCTAAGTGCATATGAATGCGATATATGTTATTTGCAAGCTAAATTCCATAACGTTTGCATATCCATATAAGCTAGTATCCATAAAGTTTATAGTAACACGTTTCTTGTACATCAAATATATTTATGGGTAAATAACAATGGTTTATATTTTCATAAATGTTGTAGACTTCCAAGGATGACAAATCTGTCTGTCGGAACCAGGTATGTACAATAAGTATTTCCGTTGTGCTACTGACGACAGATAACATTTTACAAAATTAAAAATTGAGAGTATAATCAAGCATTTGAAAATATGTGAAAATATGCATGAATACTTGAAAAGATTCGTTAACGTTCATGACTCTTTCTAAAACCTCGAGAGCAGTTTCGAGATGCCCTAGTAACCGCCATATAGTCATGTAGACCCCTTCCACCATTCATGTCTCCAGAACCACAATAGCTGCCACCACACAACCACCATAGGGCAAATCAAGAGTAGCATGATACACTAAAACCAATGACTGGCTTTTGGTTGCTTTCGTGGTATCAACAACTTAAATGATAACCCATAAGCAAAAATAATATTCAGGTTGGTAGGGTTCCTGCACTTAACTTAGGATTCACTTAGCAACTAATAAATGTACGAAACCCTCCGCTGCCAAACTTGCCTATATTGTAATATTAATTTACATAGAAGCCAAAAAAAACACCAAACGTAGAGGCTAAATGTATGCATCTAAAGCTACTTTAAAAAGGAATAAAATCAATTAAATTTGTTTCCACAAGAGGAGAATACAACGTCCCAATTCGGACTTCGCTAACACTTACATTTTACTGACATTAAATATAACAAGATAAATAATCATACATATGATGAGAACAAATGAATAACACTATCAATCTTTGGAGATGAGAATACGTCTATATCCACCAAGGTTCGCGCCCTCGCAAGGGAGATACTTAACTTCAACATATAAGGTGATTACAGTAAGCCCCAATTCCACTCGACAAACGTAGCAACGATATAAGCGAGACGAACGTAATGAAGGAAGATAGTCGGATGGGCCGTGGTAAAAAGGGCCACTGTGAACCCCTGTCAGGACGCGACCTCTGTGAACACGTCAGTTTCAGAAACCTGCGACATACACAGAGTCATTTGTAGCGTCTTAAAAATAATTAACATGAAAATACACAACGCATTACACATTAATTAACCTATAACAAACTAAGGTACCACATAACAGAATATCGTCTTGAGCTCATAGAATACTCAGTTCGACTTGCGTGTTTATAGGTCTTACAACTCAACAATGTTAGCTTAAGCAAACCTGCGAATACAAAACTCGAAATATGACAGGAATAATGATAGAAGCCACTAGGCTGCCACACAGAGGAGACGATAGTAATTTACATCGCCACACAACCGACCGTACATCTCCAATTTAGTTTAATCAGAATAAACAATTTTGTGTATAATAACTACTTACAATACCATGACAACCTCCGAATAACATTTATTACGCAAGGTAGGTACTGGTATCAAAAAGCACCTTTAGTAGTACAGAGTTCTAGTGTATTTACTTATTGGAAGGGTTTCAACTTTACATCACTTTCCACATAGCGCTCTGTTTACACACTTCTATAACTTCTGCAACTAAAGAAGGGCATATAAATGCACATATAACTGACACAGATTTAAGCAGAATAAAGCAGTACCTTAGTATGGTGCAAATGGCTTCATTTGCTTTACATGTGGGATATCTTCACCATTCAGTAATTCGGAAATATATTCAACAACGCGTGAGAGCAAGATGTCGCCGTGGTATCAACTATTTACTTCACATAATTTCCTGCACAGACACAAGGCAGATGCATTACAAATGCAACAGAAGCTACCATCACACATTTCCTCCGTCACTCCTTAGACACATCTGAGTTTCAGTGGCCAGTAACAAGAACCTATACATGCCCTCACAGCAGAAAAGCCCCAAAACACAACAATGCCCCACCACAATACCGAACCCGAGATCCCATCAAGTCACTGCCAGGTTCTCTCGCTGACCCTTTCCATAGAGTAAAGGCGTCGTACCACAGGCCTCGCAGTAAACGTCAAGAAGCCACCTCCGACCCTGTGAATATCCACTCCG